>NC_138358.1:15699909-15929909 GCF_046562875.1 Panthera onca
CCATCACTTTGTGAAAGAAAACAAGGGACGTTTGCATGTTTGAAAAGCTGCTGGGGGGTACGCATCCTTTTGTTTAAATTTCCACTACTTTAAAAAAAATTGTTATTATTTACTTATTTCTGTGAGAGAGACAGAGACAGAGTGGGAGTGGGAGAGGGGCAGAGAGGGAGGGAGACACGGAATCCAAGGCAGGCTCCAGGCTCTGAGCTGTCAGCACAGAGCCTGAAACGGGGCTCAAACCCACGAACCGTAAGATCGTGGCCTGAGCCAAAGTCAGATGCTTAGCTGACTAAGCCAGCCAGCCCCTCCAAATTTTCACTACTTTCTTGTAATAACGTAAGAATGTCCAGTTTTCTTAGGTAATTTAAAGTCACCTCTCCGATGGCAGAGATCGAGGGGATGGTTGGGGCTGATGTGAAGCCATGTGCACACTCAGTGAGGAGATTCCCCAGAAGCTCTTTCTGTGGTATTTTTTTACAAGGAGGAGCTATGCAGGCTTTAGAAGCAAAATGGAGTAGATTCTTGCCTGTCTCCATATTTGAAGGAAAAGGCTCTCCTTTATGAGGCTTCCCTCTGGGACACAGCCTGTCCTATGGGTTTGAAAATCATTCAGCCTCCACAAGTTAGAGGCTCGTTCAGACAAAACTACCACATGCCTCGTGTTCCAAATCTCCTTCTGTCTGCTGATTGCCCAGTGTACATCTTTGAGCACTTACTAAGAATCGAGAACTAGGCTAGGAATAGAATATGAGCAAAATTAAACATGTCTTTGCCTGCAAAGACGCTGCAAATACGTGTTCATAGCACACACAAAAAGCGTGCTATGGGAATGAGTCACAGAAGCTCTGAAGGGGGCCACCTGCACGGTTGTGTGGTCTGTGTACTGACCAAGGGCTTTCTCAAGAGGGTACAATGAGAGGGGATTGAAATCTAGCCCACACTTTGCTGACCAAACCCTGCGCCCTAATGTAGGGCTGTATCCACCTGCTGGGGGCACCACCATCCCTCCCCAAGGCATAAGTCCCCAGGGCTATGTTTGGCCAGAGGCAGCATCCTTCCTAAGCGTCTACCCAGAAGGGGAGTCGTATATTAATGCGTCCACTCTTATCTGTAGGCTAGATGTGTCTGTGGATATGGCCTCGTCGGGGATATCAGGGAGGGCTTCCTGGAGGAAGTGACACATGCTCTCTGGATGAAGAATGAGAAGAGCTCTCCAGTCAAGAACCAGTGGAGGCCGAGGGTGGGAAAGGTCACGGTCCGTGTGGGTGATGGTGATAGGAGGGGCATAGCGGCAGAAGCTGCCTGAGCATCCCTGCCTCTCTTGTCTTTCGCACACTTGTGTGAGCATTCCGCATGACAGATGACTGGACACCGAGCTGCTGACTAAGAGCCCGCACTTTCTCTGAACGCAGCAGAAGTACACAGGACTTACCAGGAGCCTCACTGGGCCCCTGTGGAACAGCTCATCCTGACCCCTGCTGGCCAGAGCCAAACCAAATTTCCCCGCTGGCCTGAAACCTCATCGTCTTGTTCTTCCAGGGCATTCTAGTGAACAATTTATTTTATCTATTTTTAATTTTTTTTAATGTTTATGTATTTTTGAGAGAGAGAAAGAGACAGAGAGAGAGAGAGAGAGAGAGAGAGAGGAAGTGGGGGAGGGGCAGAGAGAGAAGGAGACACAGAATCCGAAGCAGGCTCCAGGCTCCGAGCTGTTGGCACAGAGCTGGATGCAAGGCTAGCACCCAGGAACCTGGAGATCATGACCTGAGCCAAAGTCGGATGCCTGACGGACTGTGCCATCCAGGTGCCCCTCAAAAACTTTTTTTTTTTTTAAAGCACCCTCTGAGGGGCGCCTGGGTGGCTCCAAAGGTTGAGCGTCCGGCTTCAACTCAGGTCATGATCTCACAGTCAGTGAGTTTGAGGCCCGCGTGGGGCTCTGTGCTGACAGCTCAAAGCCTGGAGCCTGTTTCGGATTCTGTGTCTCCCTCTCTCTGACCCTCCCGTTCAGGCTCTGTCTCTCCCTGTGTCAAAAGTAAATGAAACGTAAATAAATAAATAAATAAATAAATAAATAAATAAATAAATGCACCCTCTGAGCATGGCTTGTGGGCGCCTCTGGAAGTAAAAGAGAGGAACCCCCTTTGACCGTCAGTTAAGTAGCTACAAGGAGGCGTCAGAAGGTCTCACTATGGAGAGGTGCAGATGGCAGTGTGGGGAGAGCTGGAGGCGACTTCGAATTCTACAAAGTCAACCCCATCGGTGGGCGGAGACTTACTGTCTGGCTACAGGGCACATCAGAGGCACGAAGCCCGTGACTTGCCCAAGGTCCCAGAACTCTGCAGAAGTGCCTCCAGGGAGCATTGGGGGAGGACGGGTGTTCCCGGCTGTTTCTGCTCAATCACAGACACTCTTAATTTAGCTCCCTCCACGATGGGGTCCCCTGGGCATGATGGTTTCAAGTCTCACTGCACAAACAACTTTGTAAACTGATGGAATCCACCTCCCTTGTTTTATGCAGAAGAGTAACCGAGGGAACAGGGAAACGGAGGTTGTCAGTATCACAGGTGATTAGTGGCAGAGCCGGGGCCGGGACCCAGAACTGTTTAGAAGATGGAAGTTTTTGTACACTTGAGTTCTGAACCCTGGCTGCACATGAGAATTACCTTGGAAATGTTTTAAAAATTGCCATGTCTGGGCCCACTCTGCTCAATTGCATCAGAATCTTTAAGGGTGACACGCACATTCGGTATCTTGGAAAGCTTCCCAGGATATTCAAATGCACAGCTCTGACAACACGGCTGGGTAGAAACCTTCAATGGGAGGAATCACAGGTCCTCTGGATGGAAAAGTAGCACTGCTGTCCTGCTGGACTATTCAGACGTTCTGTTTCTACTTGTGACAGTTTTGGTAGGTTGTGTTTTCTTTTTCATCTAAGTTGTCAAATTTATTGACATAAAACCATTTAAACATTTCCTTGTCCATTTATTTATTTATTTATTTATTTATTTATTTATTTATTTATTTATTTATTTATTCATTCATTCATTCATTCATTTATTTTATTGACGTGTTTTATTTTTTATTTTTATTTTTTTTTTAAATTTACATCCAAATTGGTTAGCATATAGTGCAACAATGATTTCAGGAGTAGATTCCTTAGCACCCCTTACCTATTTAGCCCATCCCCCCTCCCACTGCCCCTCCCGTAACCCTCAGTTTGTTCTCTATATTTATGAATCTCTTCAGTTTTGTCCCCCTCCCTGTTTTTATATTATTTTTGTTTCCCTTCCCTTATGTTCATCTCTTTTGTCTCTTAAAGTCCTCATATGATTGAAGTCATATGATTTTTGTCTTTCTCTGACTAATTTCACGTAGCATAATATCCTCCAGTTCCATCCACGTAGTTGCAGATGGCAAGATTTCACTCTTTTTGACTGTCAAGTAATGCTCCATTGTGTGTATGTGTGTGTGTGTGTGTGTGTGTGTGTGTGTGTGTGTGTGTGTGTGTATATATATATATATATATATATATATATATATATATATATAGTAACACTTCTTTATCCATTCATCCATCGATGGATATTTGGACTCTTCCCTTGTCCTTTCAATGTCTGTAGGGTCTGTAAGGATGTACATATTTTTATTCCTTATGTCAATAACTTATGTTCTCTTTCTCGCTCTCTTTTTAAAATTAACACAGTATTGGGCACTTGGGTGGGTAAGTCGGTGAGCATCCGAGTCTTGATTTTGGCTTGGGTCATGATCCCAGGGTCGTGGGATCAAGACCCGTAGTGAGATCCACACTGAGTCTGGAGCCTGCTTAAGGTTTTCTTTCTCTCTCCTCTCTCCTCTCCCCCCTCCTGCACTCATGCTCTGTTTCTCTCTCTAAAATTAAAAACTAAATAAATAAAAGTTAAATTAAAATAAATTAATACAGTATTATTAGGGGGGTCTAGCAATTTTATTACTCTTTCCAAAGAAAAACTTTTCAATTTGTTAAAATTCTTTCTGCTTTTGTCTATTTCCTATTTTACTAATTATTGCTGTCCTACTTATAATTTCCTCAGGTAAGTCAATTGATTTCCTTAGTTACTCCCCATTCGTCCCCTCCCACCAACACTTGGCAACCACTAATCAATCTACTTTCTGTTTCTGTGGATTTTCTTATTCTGGACATTTCATATGATAGTCATAGAAAATGTGGCCTTTTCTTTTACATAATTTTTTCAGGGTCCATCCATGTTGTTGTAGCCCTGCATTCCTTCATTAGCCCTGCAGTTCTTTTTATGTTCCACTGTATGGAAATCACACTTTATCTTCTGATATGTTGATGGACATCTCAGATTGTTTCCACTTTTTGGCGATCATGAGTAATGCTTCTAGGAAAATTTGTGTACAAGTTTTTGTGTGGAAATATGTTTTCCGTTTCCTTAGACATACTTTGGAGTGCAATTAATTGCTTGTGTCATTAGGAACTCTATGTTTAGCATTTTGAGAAAAATGTCAAAAGGTTTCCAAAATGGCAGCGGTTCCATTTTACAATCACATAGCAAAGTCTGATCGTTCCAATTTTGTCATATCCTTGCCCAAGCTTGTGATGTTGTCTTCTTCCTTTTAGCCATCCTAGTGGGTGTAGAGTGTTATATCATTCAAAATACTCTGTTTCACTTGTGATTTATTCCTTGGTCTCTGGCTTGTTTCAAAGTGTGTTCTCCAATTTATAAGATTTTAGAGTTTTTATCAGGTTATTGATTGACATTAATTTCTGTTTTAAATATAATTTATTGTCAATTAGGCTAGCATACAGTGTATATACAGTGTGCTCTTGGCTTCGGGAGTAGATTCCCATGATTCGTTGCTTATGTACAACACCCAGTGCTCATCCCAACAAGTGCCCTCCTCAATGCCCATCACCCATTTCTCCCCCACTCCCCAGCAACCCTCAGTTTGTTCTCTCTATTTAAGAGTCTCTTATGGTTTGCCTCCCTCTGTTTGAAATTATTTTTCCCCTTCCCTCCCCCATGGTTTTCTGTTAAGTTTCTCAAGTTCCTCACATGAGTGAAAACATATGCTGCTTTCTGTGACTGACTTATTTCACTCAGCATCATACCCTCCAGTTCCATCCACGTGGCTGCAAATGGCAGGATTTCATTCTTTCTCATTGCCAAGTCGTATCCCTTTGTGTATATAAACCACATCTTTATCCATGATTGACATTAATTTCTCACCTAATTCCAGTGTGGTTAGAGAACGTACACTGTATGATTTAATTCTTTTGAAATGTATATATTTAAAAATTATATAAATGGAATAATTCACTATATAGCATTTTGAAATTAGATTCTTTTACCTAATGATATGCATTTGAATTCTTCCTGTGTTGCACGTGTCAATAGTTTCCTATTGCTGAGTAGTTTTTCATTGTGTACATAAACCACAATTTATTCATCTATTTGGGTTGCTTAACAGTTTTGACTCTAAGGAATAAAGCATATATGTAGAACTCTTTATGTGGACACACAGTTTCATTTTTCTTAAAAACCTAGAAATGGAATTGTTGGGTCATTGATTGAATGCATGTTTATACTAAATTCACAAGGAATTTTCTAACATAGCTGACATGCTTTCCATTCCACTGGCAACATTTAAGAATTTCATGTATTCCAACACTCTACAAAATTCGAAATTCTCAGTCTTTCTGTTTGGTGCTATTATGTTAGTTGTGCACTGGTATCTCGTTGTGGTTTTAATTTTCACTATCTCTAGTGATCAATACTGTTGAATGTTCTTTTACCTGTGTCTTTAACCATATACATGTTCTTTGGTGAATTACCTGTTTGTGTCCTTTATTGCTTGTTTAATCTTGTTATTTTTGAATTGTAAGTATTCTTTACATATTCTGGAAACAAATAATTTGTCAGGTAAAAGTTTTGGAAATCCTTCCTCCTACTCTGTGGCTTGGCTTACATTTTATTTTCCTAATAGTGGTCTTATGAAAGCAATGTTCTTAATTCTGATAAAGCCCAATATATCTTTTTAAATTAAAAACTGTATTTGAGATACATGTACATTTGAGATTGTAAGAAATAACACAGTTGTCAGAAATAATACAGAGAAGTCCCGTGTACCCTTTACTGAGTTTCCACCAAAGGCAACACTTTGCAAAAATATACTTCAATATAACCACCAAGATATTGACATTGGTATAACCAAGGTACAGAACATTTACATCCACAGGGATCCCTCATGTTGCCCTGATGTAGCTACAGGCACTTTTCTTTTTCTACCTCTGCCTGCTTAACTTAACTCTGGAAATGTGTTCTCTATTTCTATAATTTTGTTATTTTGAGACTGTTATATAAATGGAATCATACAGTATGTAACTATTTTGAGATGAGTTTTATTGCACTCAGAGTAAATCCCTTGAGATTAATCCCAAGGAGTTGCTAGTATTCCTTTTTTATTTCCAAGTAATATTCCATGGTATGGATATACCACAGTTAGTTTAACAATTAACCCACTGAAGGATATTTAGGTAAATTCCCATTTTTGACTGTTGCCAATAAAGCTATGAATTGTGTCTATAAGTATCTACATGAACATAAGTTTAGAATTATTTCCCGGGAGTATTGTTGCTCGATCTTTGATAATTCCATCACTAATTTGAAAAGAAACTTTCTAATTATTTTCCAGAGTAACTCCACCATTTTAAATTCCCACCAGCAATGTAGGAACAATTCAGTTTCTCCAAATCTTTACTAGCTTTTGGTGTACTCACTATTTTTAAAATTTCTGTTGTGTTGATGGTGTGGATTTCAGTATGCTTTTAATTTCCATTTCCTTAGTGGAAAAGAGGTTGAACATTGTTTCATGGGCTGATATGACATCTTTGTATCCTATTTAGTGAGATGTCTGTTCCTATCTTTTGCTCAGTTTTTAATTGGATTTTTTAAATGTTGACTTTCACAGATTCTGTATATAGTTTAAAATAAGGCTTTTGTTGGAAATATAATTTGAAAATATGTGTCCCAGTCTCTAATTTGTCATTTTGTTATCTTGACAGGGCCTTTTGAAGAGCAAAGTGGTTAATTTGGATGAAGTCCAGCAAATTATGCTGGTGTCCAGATCTTTGCTTAACCCTAAATCCCCAAGTGTTTATCCCCTACTATAGTTCTTCAAGGTTTAGTTTTGTGCTTTATATTTTTTACCCACGATTCATTTTTATTCATTTCTGTGTAAGTGATGTGAATCAGGTCGAGTTTCAGATTCTGTGCTATTGTTGTTGTGTATTTTACTCCGCATGTGTTACAAACACCACGCCTCAGTGTTGTTATTCTTCTGTAAGGAGCTAAAAGTCTCTTAAAGAGACTTGAATAATGAGTAAATATATATTTTCTCACTTATTCCCCACTTGTGGTCTTCATTAGTTTTCACGTAAATACTTGTTTCCATCTATTATCATTTCCCTCGGTCCCGAAGAACTTCCTTTACTATTTCGTGTACCAGGTCTGCTCATCACGAATCCTTTCAGCCTTCCTTTTACACATAAATTGTCTTTATTCCAGCTTCACTTTTGAAATATACTTTTGTTCTGATTAGTATCCTAAGTGGACAGGTTTGTGTTTGTTTTCCCTCAGTGGAGATGCTCTCTGCCGTCTTCTTCCCTGGGGTCTTTAGACTTACCTTTGTTCCTGTTTATGGAATGTTTCTTTGTTCCCTGAATGCTTTTTTTTTTTTTTTTTTTTTTGCTTTTTAAAATATGTTGTGTCTTTTTCTCAACTTAGTATGTTTTTATTTATTTATTTTTGAAATTTTTAAATGTTTATTTATTTATGAGAGAGACAGAGACAGAGCGTGAACAGGGGAGGGGAAGACAGAGAGGGAGACACAGAATCGGAAGCAGGCTCCAGGTTCCGAGCTGTCGGTACAGAGCCTGACACGGGGCTTGAATTCCCAAATGAGATCATGACCTGAGCTGAAGTCGGATGCACAACCAACTGAGCCACCCAGGTGTCCCATCAACTGGGTGTGTTTTTAAAGATTCTACCACAATCTGTACATTTATCTGAAGTTTTCTCTTTTTCATTCCTAGATAACATCTCCATCTCTGAACCTGTGCTCTTTGTTAACTAAAACTTAGATGATGAACCTGTGAGCTATTTTTAGTCTAGAATCTCTGATTGCTTTTAGAATTTTTCTCTCCATCACTGGTTTTGAAGAAATTAGTTATGCTGTACCTTTGTGTGGTTTTCATGTTTCTTGTGCTTCAGGGCCATTGAGATTCTTCCATCTGGGAGTTTATAGTTTTCATCCAATTTAGAAATTTTTCACCATCATTTCTTCAAATATGTTTCTCTTCGAACTGCTTCTTATTCTAGGGCTCTTAAAATTATTAGGTAGCTAAATACTCCATTTCATGTTTTGAATTGTTTTAGTCCCTGTGTTTCATTCTTCAGAGCTGGTATCACTGTGTCTTCTGGGTCGCTGATTTTTTCTTCTGTGACATCTACTTTGCCACCCACACATGTGTCATATGTTGACCCTGATTTCATGAAATCCATAGTCTGTTCAAGTAGACCCAATTCTCTTGCCCATGTTTGATGTGAGTTTCCTTTCTTCCGTCCCCTGTAATCTTCTGAATACAGAACCTTTAACTTTGAAAGCATATGTTCCCCCTTAATAAATCAGCCAACTGGTTCCTGTAAGACAGAGAGAAGGTTTCTTTGTAATACCGTAATAATGAATGTGGCAAAAAGTATCATTTCTTGATTTTTAAAGTTTATTTAGTATATATATATATATATATATATATATATATATATATATATATATATATATATATATATAGAGAGAGAGAGAGAGAGAGAGAGAGAGAGAGAGAGAGAAAGAGAGAGAGACCAAAGCAGGCTCCAGGCTCTGAGCTGTCAGCACAAAGCCAGTCAAACTAAAAACTTTGAGATCATGACCTGAGCTGAAGTCTGACACTTAACCAAGTGAGCCACCCAGGGACCGTGTCATTGTTTCTACACTGAAGTACCTTCCTCTTCACCACAGTTACCTTCCTTGTATGAACCTTCTTCAAATTCTGTGCCTCTCTCTCTCTCTGCCCCTCCTCGCACTTGCACTCTGTCTCTGTCTCTCTCTCTCTCTCAAAAATAAAAAAAAAAAACATTAAAGAAAAAGATGCATAAATTCTAGGAATCTAATGAACAACGTAGTGATTACAGTTAATGGTACTGTACACTTGAAATTTGCTAAGAGAGTAGTTCTTAAGTGTCCTCGCCTCACACGTGATCCTAACCGTGAGATGTTGGGGTTTTTAACCACCTTGACTGTGGTGATCATTTCACAATATATCCTGCATTAAACCAACAGAGTGCACCCCTTAAAAATAAGGTACAGTATGTATTTCAATAAAACAGCCTGGTGTGGCACGAGGGAGGCAGAGAACCTAGAGGAGACTGTCAGGGGGGCATAAAGGGAGATTGGAAGCAGGCAGAAGGCCCTTACTATGTTGTCCCAGAAAGCGTGGCCAGCATCGTTGCTCATAGAAAACAGAAAATGGTTAATGCAGTTCTTTACCAAGTGAGTTTTCATGCCGTGTGTTCACAGGAACCCTCATGTTTTTTTTCCAGCTGACTGTAGTCAGAGGAACGAAGGAAGAGATGAGCTTTTAAAATAATTTATCAGATGGAGAGGAATCAGGACATGGTGGGTCCCAGATTCAGTACTTTCTCATCCCAGCCCTCTCAGAGAGCCCACAAATCTCAACTCAAGCTATAGCTTCCAGGGAAACCAAACCCGGGAGCCTGTTGTTCAAAATCATGGTGTAAAGAAACAGCCATGGATCTGACTTTAAAATTTCCTTGGGGACGCAGAAAGATTAAAGACCCTTTGCACAGACCACGGCCTCCCAGGCCCTCCCTGTTGGTCCGTCGTGTCCCCAGCCACCCCCAGGGCATCGTAACCAGGCCGCCTCAGCTCAGATTTCCAGACATGGCTTCTGTCAAATGGCATGAACTCCAATAAGGTTCACAAAAGATGTTCAGGGTATTGAAGAGCATTCTGTGCACAGAAATGCTGCCCACGAGGACTAACAGGAAAAGATGGAGTGAAAAAAAAAAGAAAAGAAGGTTTTGAATCCCAAACATGTTGGCTCAGGAAGCAAACAGAGAAACCAGCTGCTGTAGATGTGAGCTATATATTCATGCCAGGGAGGGACAGTTGGGAGGTCTGCACTGGGAGCCCACAGGCAGAGCCAGGGACTGGGGACAGCCACTGAAGGCAGCAGGACCGGGCAGCCTGCCTCTATGGCCTGCCACATCACCCTATGAACAGGAACATAGCAGAGGGGGTGGTGGCCCCGTGCCTCCTGTGGGCACGATCAGGGGTCTTTGCAAAGAGAGCTGGACCAGAGGAGTGATCCAAGAGCAGCCTCATCCAAAGCTGGACCTGATTTGAGGTCAGGGTCCTGGCCTCCAGCTTGAGCCTAATGCATGATAACAGCTTTCGACAGGTATGGGGGACAGTGCGTGGATTTGGCGTGTGGGAGGAATATACGTAACTTGTGACCTGAGGAACGACCACAGGGGTTTCGAGACAAGGCCCCAAATTCTTCATTTCTCCCATTAGTCAGTGGAGGGGTCTGACGCCCCTTTCCTTTTCACGTGGGTGGTCGAGGACCTTGCTGGTCATTAATGGAATACAGCCAAGGTTGACACTGAGGCCCGTTTAGGAAAGTGAATAGAGTATCCCTGCCGTCTATCGCGTTACTCACTCTTAGAACCAAGTTGCTTTCCTGCAAGCCTGGCTTTGCAGAACCCAAGTGCGGACCTTCCCACAAAGAGCCCTTGCTGAGATTCCAGTGGAGGATGGCTGCCCATCATGACGTGTAAGTGAGGAAGCTTCTCTCCACCGCCCGCCACTGTGGGACCATCGCCGCCTAACGAACCCCAAGTGAAAACCACCCAGCTCGTTCTAGCTGATCCCCAGAACTGTGAGAATTAATAACAGCAATAAATCGTTGGTGTCATTTAATGCCACCAAGTTAGGGCTGGATTATTGTGCAAACATCCAGCCTGTGCATACAGGAGACCAGGTGTGGGAAACAGAGGTGTGCAGAGACCGTGAGGCCACGAGGCGTGCACCCCCTCTGATCCCTGTGCTGTTCCACGAGAACCTGGAAACCCAGATTTCTATGCAAAATCTCCTGATTTTGAGAACACTGAGGTGGCCACGCCAAATGGCAATGGGTACGTGCAGCTCCTCGGGGAATTAGCCCCATTGGTGCTCCTTCAGCATGAAGTCCAAACAGCAGAAGACACGCGGCCTGGCCCAAACCTGCCTTTTTTCCTCGGCACTCGCTGCTTCTCCTGCCGTCTGGTGACTTTGGAGGATTTCCGTCGTGTGGCTGTTCGCAGAGCTGTGGTGTCCGCAGTGTGGCTAGGGGGCAGTGTGTCTTGCTTTCCAGAATTGCTAATTGCTGTCCAGAAAGCCCCACCAAAGACCATTAATGCTAAATACTGATGATGCTAGAAGGCTTTCAGGAGCTGGCTCTCAGCCGCAAAGGCGATGCTTATGTATTCATTCTGCCCAATATAGTTCACTAGCCTTTAGAAGTATTTTGAAATATCTGAGAGATGCCGTGTGTCCACTGGTGTCAGTATCTGGACATCTTTCTTTCACCTGGGCTTGTAGCATTATTTAAATCTCAGGAAATGAAGAAACTGGGTCTCCACTCAGTCTTTCAGGGGGGCGTCAGAGAGGTAAACAGTTTGGTAAAGTGATGTTTTGCTTTCAAAAATTTAATTCAAAATTCAGAAATTTTGTTGGGGCTTTCCAGACCGCAGCACTTTTGCCCATGCCGAAAAGTCTCAGAAGGCCCTTTTCTGAGAGGGCCCTGGCATCGGGAGCAGGGTTTCAGAAGCCCTTGGCCAACGTGGCCGTAATGGTCACCTCAGCTGAACCGTGGACAGGCTTCTTCATGGCGCTAGCCACTGGACCTCTCTTAGAGAGTTTACTTCAGACAGGTCATCATTGTAAATGCTTTCCCTACCCCACGGAGATGGATGTCCTTCCAACCCAGGAAAATAATTGCTGGAGGACCTTTGCGATGGCATCTTCTGGAGAGAGTGGGGACCTGACGCTGATGGGCTCCAGGTGTCAAACACAGATACCCAGTCACACAAGAAGACATGCGTGAACTCAGGAAGGACTCCGCATGCCGGACACCTCCCGTCCATCAACAAGCCCTCACCGATCCCCCAGGACTTCTCATCAGCCCCTAGCGCTAACAGCCCCTCCGCTTCTTGCCCTCAGCACTCCGATGAGTTCTGACCCATCTCCTGTTGCAGTAGGCTTGCAGAAAGTCTTCTTTCCTGTTGTACTTTGTGTGTTTTGCACCTCCAGGTACACTGTTCCTTACTTTTCAGTTACTGATACTTTTCCTTATTCCTGTTTCCCTTTATTATGTGCCTGAACTCTGCCATAAGGGGACCCAGTCGCTGCTTGCTGGGATTATGGTGCTGGGATTGGAGGGAACGTGACGTTGTGCATGGATTATCACTGGTGGAAATTCCGCAGATCAGATTGCTCTGTGAGTGAATGAAATACAGGCCACTTATCTTCCAGAACTGCCTCAAGCATTCTTTAATGTGTTTTGCAGCGTTGGGTGGTGGCAGAAGGTGTCCCGGTAGATCCTTGGTTTTGAACCCAAGGGCTCTTTGAAAGTCACCTCTAATTGAGACTGTCTCTGCTCTGGATCCTTCATGCGTGAGCAATAACTAAGTTTGGCAGGGTTTTGGTTTTGTTATTTTTTTTTTGTTTCTTTTTTTGTTTTTTGTTTTCTTTTTTTTAAGTATTCCAGTGACAGAAGAGAGAACATGGATGGACTGTGCCCAAGTGAGCCCCATGGCTGGGCTCACCTCATTGTAAACGCTGCTCAGCCCTCATTCACCATGTCTGAGTTTGTGATTTGAGCCATCCATTGCCTACCCATTATAAGCACTGCTCCTCAGAGATGATGACTTTGCAGCCAGAAGCCACAGTACTGCCCACCCCCAGAGGGGTTGTTCTTGGATTGACTACAAGGATACTTATGCCTGTAACTTGGCTGCCAGTTACCATTTGTCTGAGAACCAGGGGTTTTGGAGAACGTTCCTCGAAATATGTCCGGTGTAAGACCTCTTCCTTCTTTGCCAATGCCTACACAAACACTTATGCTGGGTGCCTATTCTGAGCCAAGAACTGTGCTGCACTCTGGGATGAAAACGTTCATTTAAAAGGTGGCTAACCCACCCACGGAACTTAGAGCAGATTTTCTTCAGTAATAGTTTTTGCCCACCTAAGAATTCCTTTGTTTTGGGGCACCTAGGTGGCGCCGTCGGTTAAACACCAGCTTCGGCTCAGGTCACAATCTTGCAGTTTGTGAGTTCGAGCCCCATGTCGGGCTCTGTGCTGACAGCTCGGAGCCTGGAGCCTGCTTCAGATTCTGTGTCTCCCCCTCTCTCTGCCCCCTCCATGCTCATGCTCTCTCTCTCTCTCAAAAATAAATACACATTAAAAAAAAAAGAATTCCTTTGCTTAGTGAATAGGGGATTTGATTCTTTTAATTTACATGGGCAACTCAGGCACACATCTGCCGTGTACAGGTGAGTTCCCAACTTATATATGTAAGTGGGGCAGTTTTCCCACCAATAAGTGGAGAAACTAGGTATCATCTTAGGTACCGTGATGGCACGTTAGGCAATTTGACAATCTTTGGATATGTGTTTTCCTCTTTTGCTACTACTGTAGCTCTGTGAGTTAGGGAAGGTCACTTACGCTTATCCAATGGGCAGGGACGCTGGTGCTCAGAGTAATTAGGTGTCTCAAGTAAGGCCACATGGCAGAGGAGGTGACATGTGCACCCAGGTAGGTCTATCTGATGCAGAAGGATAATCATAATCCCATGAGAAGAATGAAAGTTTCACAGATTCTTGAGTCAATGCTCTTTCTTTGAGACCGCATTACCTCTTACTTCGCTTTTAAGAGGCACGATCTAATGGAATATTATTCAGCCATAAAAGAGACAGTATCGACATGCTACCACGTGCATGGACCTTGAAAATGTAGTACTGAGTGAAAGGAGTCAGACCCAAGTCATATGCTCTGTGATTCCACTGATAGAAAATCCACAGAGACAGAAGAATGAGTGGTTGGCAGGGGCTGTGTGAAGAGAGAATGGCGTGGCTGTGTAATAGGTCAGGGTTCCTTTTGGGGTGAGAATGTTTTAGAACTGGATAGGAGTGGTGGTTGCACAGCACTATGAGTGTACTAAATGCGGCTGAATTAGACACTTGAACAGGGTTGGTTTTAAGTTATGTGAATGTCACCTCAATAGAAAAGAGTAAATGGAGATCGGAGAAGCAGGTCCCCAACCAGCCTGACACACCAGGAGCAACAGAGGACGCTTCTCCCCAAGAGCTGTGTCGTTTTCCTACCACCCAAGGTTCCCGCCTGTGACATTGCAACATGGCCAGGTGGTGACACTGCCGAGTGTGACTTGGAGCGTGAGAGCAGACACTGGTCCACGAAAGTGGGTCCTTCCAACATGGGTGCAAGGATCAGCGTTGGTGTTACCACCCCTAGGACAGCACAGCTGTGAAGAGCCCGGGCTCTGGATGCAGACGAGTCCAGTGTAGATCCCACTGAGGCACTTTCCTTCCGTGTGATCCCTCAAAGCCACACTTTCCCCATATGTTATGGGGTCAGTAGTATCTTCCTCGTAGGGATGTTGTGGAGGTTAAGGAGACAGCGTTCCAGGGCCTGACACAGTTGTGGTGAGCTGCTGGGCTCTGTTACAGACTCACATCGCTCGTGGCACAGCAGGATTGTTGGTAAGGTGAGGGATGGACGTGCCCTGGTTCCCCAGAGACCACTGAGCCAAATGAATCAGCCTTCCCAAGTGGCTCTGCACATGACCTCCCTCACCAGGGCCCTCCGCCTCCCTGGCACCTGGTTGACTCTAGCTCAGATCGTGGGCCCCTATCACAGGTCTGATTTTGTTCAGTTGATTCCAATGGACCACATCCACAGGCTGCGGAAACACAGGAGCCCGTGTTCATGCACACAAAGTCCTTGGGGACGCACAGGCGGTGAAATTGTCAAGTGCCCTTGAGATAATCACACACGGCGACTTGTAGGAACCGTGGTAATGATTATCCCTTCCCTGAAGGACAAAGGGGCTGGTGCGAGCTGCCCTGACCTGGAGAACAAAACTCCCTTCTCCAAGTGCAGAGTGTTTGTTTGCAATGTGGTGTTGTTTTCAGAATTTCTGAAGCATCCCTTGGACCAAAGAAAGCTGCACAATGGGGGCCCACAGCTCGTCCAGGGCTCCTTGACATTTGGAAGGCAGTACACCTGTTCTCTGTCTTGAAGATATTAAGCACAAGCCCTTGAGGATGCTTTCTGCATCCTTTTGCTTGGGGGGAGAAAAAGGAACATTTTCCTTCTCTGTTCAGTGTGAACACCAAGGGGCTAATTCACCAAGAAACAACCTACTCACAGTCATATGCAGGAGACTTGGTAGAATGTGTTTGCTGGCTCAGGAAGAGCTGTAGTAAGCTGTGTCTTGAGCAATTGGAAGCCCTAAGAAAAAGTCACTCTCCAGCCCCCTGGCTTCATCCGCTGAGCAAGACCGAGTGCCCCGCTGTCCTTCCCTGCACTTGTGAAGCTCGGTGTTGCATAGCTGCCTTTTGAGCCAGAGCCTCGTAATGAAAGAAGGATGCCACTTGAGGCCTGATTCAGGTCTTCAGGCTGATGCTCACCTTGATCCTCGCTGGTCGGCATCTCAGCCCCAGCGTCCCCCTGGATGTTCAGCTGTGGTTCTGGGAGCAGTGCACTATGGGTATGTCTGCAGGTTCAGCTCAAAGCCTTCCCGAACTGGGGCAGTAGTCACCCTTGTGACAGCATAAGGGGACGGACTACGGGGAGCTTTTGGGTGGTGCTGATCACATTCTGTTTCTTCATCTGGGTACTGGTTATGTGAATGTATTCAATTTGAGAAAATTCGTCAAGTGGTACTGTGTGTGTTTTCAATTTCAGTGAATAAAAGTGTAAAAACACAGTTGGGTCCTGGCCTGAGGGAACCGTGTTGCTTTCTTGCCTCTGTCTTCCATACCGAAGATCCAGTTGCACGTGCGCCTGGCCAGTCCCTGGGCTCACAAAGTCATGAAGAAAGTAGTACCTGGGGATCAAAGAGCTTTGGGATAATGAAGAAGAAACCAGGTGGAGATGGGTGAGCCTGTGGGGGAGTTTTACAGAGTGAAGGACTGTCACAGCTCAGAGCAAGAGACCAAGAACATCAGGAAAGCTGGAAAGGCTTCATGGAAGTCTGAGTTGTGCTGATGTGTGGCAGGGGCTCCACGAGTCTCCTGAAACATGCCCTGCAGCACATTTGACCATGAGCTGTCTGATTCTGAAATTCATGCCCTCTCAGCATCCCCACCTGGCCTCCCACCTGCTCCTGCCCCTCCCTGGTCAGACTCTATAAGCTCTTCTGTGTCCTTTCTGTGACCGAGCCTTTGGCCTGATTCCTCACCTTGTTCCTTGGTCTTGATTTCCTAGTCCCGATCCCCTTACCCACCTCCTGCACACTTCCCTGACCCTCAGCACCCCTGGGCATTTCTGTTCTTACCAGCTTCCTAGTATGGGCCTGCTGGTCCCCCTGCTTGATAGCAGAGCCTGCCAGGCCCCTGCCCTGTGTCTGCCAGCACTTCCCTGCCTTCTCTTGCCCAAGTGGCAGTGCAAAACTTTGGAGAACTTTCCCTTTTTGGAAGAAAGCCAGCCTGTAGAAATGAAGCCCTCCTTTTCTTGCTCCTTTTTCAGGGAAACCAGAGGACAGATGGTCATTTTCCTCCACGGTGAGAAAAAAAAAATCTCACCAACAATTAAAATTGAAATGACCAGTATGTAAAAATGCCATCTTACCAGAAGTCCAAAATATAAAATAAATAGCAACATTTCCTGGTTGCTGCGAAGCTCAATGTTAGAGTTCTCTTGTTTTAGAACAGGCGGACTAGTATAAAACTTTAAGGGAAGATAAATGATTTCCTTTATATTTTTAACTAAGGGTGTTAAGGCCACTAATTTTTATGACCTTCTGTCTTTCTCCATGGCAAGTTCTTTGTACCATTGTCTTCAGAAGAGAGTCTCCTGAGAGCCCTGTGCTGTCTGAGCCTCGCTGCTTGTGTCCCTGTCCATAGACAAAGGTGGGAACAAAGTTGCCCTCATTACAGAGGTGCAGGGGAGCACCCTGCTGTAGGGAAACTTCAGGAAACATTCAGAAACTGAAAAATGGCTCCTGGAGAACACAAACAGATATGCCTCAATTTCAGAAACAAATGCACATGAAACATCATCTTTTATTGGAGGACATATATATTAACTTAAACTCTTTTAAAAATCATTACCAGGAAACAGTGACCTTTCCAACGCCTTCATGAGCTGCGGTTTTAGGAGAACATAATAAATGCCACGAGACGCTCTGGAACAGAAAACATAGAGATTCAACAGATGAAACTCGGGACACACGGCCAAGATACCCAGTATAGACCTATGTGTACAGTCACTGCTATGTATTATTTTTCCCATCAAAAAGTTGACATTCAGGATATTCAAGAAATAGGAGTCCCCTTTCAGACTTCAAATTGGGATTTATTTCCTGGTGATGCTGTGTTTATTTAGCCATTTATTAGTGTCATGCAATAGAAATGGGCTTTCATGAAAATAAAATCTCTTACTTCTTGCTATCAAAATTCAGCATGAATTCTATTAAGAGAATGAAATGTTAGGGTAGGTTCGATGCACTAATCGCTCTTTATATGTAGAATTTTAATAGCTGAAACCATCTCTGCTGTGCCTTCTCCTTCGAACATTTGTTTACGAGCATATTTGAGTTCATAAGCTATCCTGAACTAAGAATTAAATTCAGGCTAAAATGTAAGGTAATAGTAGAATACAGAAGAGAATAGGTTACTGTATATATTTGAGAACATGTTCAGATTTTGATGTTTGGGAGAAAAGCCAGCTTTCTGTGCTAGAATTTTTCCGCATTTCCCCTCATATGGGTCTATATGCAGAGGTCTATGCTGGTTTTCTGAGTGTTTACTTATTATGAGGCAGGACCGGCCACCACTGGACTATTTTCAAGCCAAGTGTGACTATCTGCTCTTGAATTCTCTGTCTTCTTCATGTTCCTACACCCACATCCTCACTTTCCAGAGCCATTGGAAAGGATGAAGGGCACTGTAGTGTGAGCCCACCTCAGTGCTGAGTTGCCTCATGGGGTGACCGACTGACTGAGGGGACAGACTGGTTTGTTTCCAAGTGATGGGGCAATGTGCGTCCCCTGGGACCTGGCCCTCAGATGTGACAGCTCAAAACGTCAAGTAAAGCAAACCATTACTCTTCCTTGGGAACGGGCTGTTGTGTTGGCCAATAATGAACATGGAAATTGTGCATCTGAACGTAGAGGATGCTAATCTTGCAAATCTATTTTCTTATCCTGAATGAGCATGAAGTAACTTTTTTTTAGTCCATGATCCTGAAAAACTGAAAGATTATGGCATACAATTATCTCACTGTCAAAAAGCTTTCTTCTGTTGAAAACGAAGTCAACTTCCTTGAATGTTTAGCCCTTCTTTTAATTGATCTCTTTTGAGATTTCACTGGCATGTTCGGGATACTCAGAAGTTGGGGTATTATACACAGTTGTTTACTGGGGTCTGTCAGGAAGGTGTCTGGCCCCAGGAATGGCTGCAGATGGAGAGATGCCAGCCCTATGCGGCTCTCATCAGAGATGTGCACCAGGTGGTGAGGGGTGACAAGTCCCAGTGCCAGAACCCTTCACAACCTGGTCCTCACCCCTCTATAGCTTCATCCCAACGCCCCAGCACTCAAGCCCTGTTCAGTTTGATGTGCCCCTCTGATATCGTCCCTGTCCAACCGTCTCTGTTTCTGCGTCTTTGTCTCTTGACTTCTCTTTCTTCTCCCAGCGCTGCACACACCATGCATCTGCCTACAATGCTGTTCTCTCCCTCCTTGACTGACTGTATTCTGTGCATCCATTTGGTACTCGATTAAGTATTGCTTCTTCTGGGAAGACATCCTTGGCCTTCTTTGAGACCACCAGAGTATTTCTCATACTTGACTGTATTTATTTAATGATTCCCTTTGTTAGATTCTATACTGAAAATCTCTAAATCGTCTACTTCAAGCCAAAGGCTGCTCACTGCCTGTTTTTGTAAACAAAGTTGTATTGGCACACGGCCATGCCCATTCATTTTGACACATGGCTGCTCTTGCAGTATGAAGGCTGAAATGAATGCCTCTTCCATCAGAGGTGTATGGCTCAAAAATCCTAAAATATTTGCTCTCTGGCCAGTAGGAGAATAAGTTTGCTGACCCCTGCTGTAAACAGTTAGGTCAGAGACCTGGTACTATTCCGTCATCAGTACTTGGGCTAGCACAGACAGGCATTTATTTTCTGGACATTTGTTGAAGGAAGGAAGGAAGGAAGGAAGGAAGGAAGGAAGGAAGGAAGGAAGGAAGGAAGGAAGGAAGGAAGGAAGGAAGGAAGGAAGGAAGGATTGAACGAATGTGAGTACATTGGCTGAGAAGCTCAGCACGAAGGCACTAGCGGTAACTGGCTTACATTTGCGGAGGATCTGATACGCAGAAAAATGCAGAACATTAATGTTCTTGATTCTGTTTGTACTGATGCTACTTCTAACCAGTTAGCATGTATTGACTATTCACTACCTGCCACAGATAGTGCTAACGGATTTAACTGGTTTCTCTCACTCAATCCTCGCAACAATCCAGCATGGTAGGAACTAGTGTCATATCCATCTTACAGAGATATACACGGAGTCTGGGGAAGTTTGGCTTGGCCGTGACCCCCACGTCTAGGAAGCAGACTTTTGGGAGCTCACTTCTTTCACCCATGAGCCTCCACATGAACTAGCTCATTTGCTTATTTGGGAATTGTGTCTTCAGTTGCATTTTGTTTTTGTGCAAAGCATATCTTCTCTCTGAGCAACTGTCTAGGTGTCTAGGTGAATGGTTAGTTTTGTAGGAAGTCCGGCTTCTGTAATGAAACTGAATTTCCCATACATTCCATTGTAGCCACAGGTATAAGATATATTTTCAGAATTGTTTTATTTGGACTAAAAAAAGTGTGAACCCAACAATGCGACTAAGAAAGAATTTTCTGAAGTCAGGAAGTACATGGGATGGACGGGTAAAAATCACTGCAACCAAACAATTGCAATGACAAAACAACAGCAACAATAAACGTGAGCAAAGCTGAAAGGCATTTTAATAGATCATCCCCATGAAGAGCGCTCTTGTGGATAAGAAATCTGATGGGTGGAAAGGACCCCAGAGACCAGGGACATATAATCTTCACATGGGGTTATGAACAGCACGGGCATTTAAGTGGAGCACTCATGGTATTCCATAGAATAAATACTATATTCCGTAATGAATGAATGGAGTGATGTTTACAGTGTGACTTTGTCCTTCTGATAGCTACTAACATCTAAAAGTTGGAATTACATTTTTAGTCACTTACCTTCCATACTTTGACATTATAAGCTATTCATATTTTATTTGTCTCTTTTGTAGTAAGTAAGCCGTTAACCCGAAAACGGGTCCACAGATACAAGAGGGCTTGGATGTGCAATGAAAAGTCAGAGGAAACCTACATTTCCAAGATTTTCTGAACTAATTGCCAATGGGAATATGCATAAACTTGGAAGCAATTTCTTTGGTTAAATGAGAAGTTCTTCATCCAAATTGCAAAATCACATGGGCTTCACATCAGGGCCAAAGTTAAAAGTGACTGAATTGGTCATTTGAAGGAAAATCTTCAATTTATGTTTTAATACGGTTCTTTTAAAAGCTGAACTATTTGAATCATTAACCAAAAACCTACAAACAAACAAGCACACAAAAAGTGCCCAGGACCACGTGACTACCAATGAACTCTAACAGACATCTAAGCAATCAGTACCAATCTTTCTCAACCTCTTCCAAAACATGGAAGAGAAAGGAATACTTCCTAACTTATTCTATAGGGCCAGCATTACCCTGATATCAAAGTCAGCAAAAGACATAAAAAAAGGCTAATGTGCCCATGAATAAAACACAAAAATCCTCAACAATACATTAGCAAACCAAAGCAAGTAGCAATAGTAGCAATATGCACCATGAGCAAGTGGGATTCACTCCAAGAATGCAAGAGTAGTTCAACATACCAAAACCAATCAGTGTAATACCTCACATTGATAGAATGAAGAAAGAAAAGAAATCACATAATCATTTCAATAAATGCAGATTAAAAAAAAAACAAGCATCTGGTAAAATCTAGTGCCCTTTCAAGGTAAAAACAAACAAAAACTAAACTAAACACGGAATAAAGGGAACTTCCCCGATGTAATGAACAACATTTATGTATAATCCACAGCTAAAATCACACCTGAATGAAACAAGAATTCACACTTTCACCATCTTTTCAGCATTGTACGCGAAGTCCTAGCCAGAGCAATTAGGCAAGAAAAAGAAATAAAAAGACACCAACATTGGAAAGGAAAAAGGAAAGTTGTCTCTATTTATAGAGGATATAATCGGTTGTATTTCTGTAATGAACTGTCTGAAACAGAAATTAAGAAATCAATTCCATTTACAACAGTATCAAAAAGAATTAGGTACTTAGGAATAATTTGAGGAGGTACAAGTCTTGTACAATGAAAACTACAAAATATTGCTGAAAAAATGAAGGCAGCTAAATATAAAGACACCCTGTGTTCATGTGATAGAAGACAATAGTGTTGAGATTGTAGGACTCCCCCAAACAATGTAAGGATTCCTTTTAATAGCTATCAAAATCTCAATGGCGTTTTGTAAAAGTACTAAAGCTGGACATACATTTGTAAGAAAATTCAAGGCACATAGAATAGTCAACTCTATCTTGAAATAGAAGAACAAAGTTGGAGGACTTATACTTGTTCATCTCAAAACTCTTTCCTGCATCAAAGGACACTATTCAGAATGAGAAAAAGAACGCACAGAATGAGGAAGAATTTACAAATGACATATCTGAAAAGGGTCTAGTATCCAGTATATATAAAGAACACTTACAATTCAACAACAAAAAGACTAAAAGCCCAATTAATGCATGGGATATCAACATGAACAGTCATTTGAGGAATGCAGATAAAACCACAATGAGATAATGCCACTTCACACCCACTAGGATATCTAGAATCATAATCATAATCCATAGGAAATAAGTGTTTGTGAGAATGTGGAGAAATTAGAACACTGTGCATTGCTGATCAGAATTTCAAGTGATGGAGCCACTCTGTAGGACACTTTGGATGATCCTCAGTAGGTTAAACCTAGAATTGCCACATGACCCAGCATTTCCACTCCTAGGTATATATCCAAAATAATCAAAAACAGGTGTTCAACCAAAAACTTTTATGCGAATGTGTGTTGCAGTACTAAATACAGTAGCAAAAAGGTGGAAACAATTCAAATGCCCATCAAGGGATGAACAGATAAAGAAAGTGTAGTATAGCCATACAACGGAATAGCATTCTGGTATAAAAGGGAATGGCGTACAGATACATGCTATAACACAGATGAATCTTGAAAACTTTGTGTTAAGTGAGCAAAGACACAGAGGCCACATGTTGTGTTATTCCACTTACATTAAACATACAGAATAAGCAAATCCATATACAGAAAGCAGATTTGTAGATTTTAGGGGACAGGTGTATAGTAGGGTGGGAACTCAATGTGTACGGGATTTCCTCTTGGAGTGATGAAAATATTCTGGAGCTACATGGTGGTGGTGGCTGCACAAGAGTGTGGAAGTACTTCACTGCCACTGTGTCGTACACCCTGAAGTGGTTAAAATGATAAACTTTATGTTTTGTGTATTTTACCACAGTAAAAAGCTGAGCTATTATGGCCAGTTTCTCCGAAGCAATGAAATTATTTTTTTATTATGCATCTTGGCAATTTCATACTTTAAATGCCTATTTTTTTCTGATTAGAAAAACAGTATTTGTTTACTAGTAAGGTTTCAGCCACACAGAAGCACTATGGGAAAAATAAAACATACCCGTGTTCCCACTACTAACAAGTAGCCACAGTGAGTTTTTAATGTCAATCCTTCCAGGATTTTTTGTCACGGGCATAAGGGTGTGTGCACACACTCATGGCTGTTATTTGCATTTTTAACAAAACTGTTATTATGCATTACATAGGCTGTTATAATCTGCTTTCCCTCTTGCTATATCATGAGCATTTTCCTATTGTCATTTCATGTTCTCCCGCATCACATTAAATGGCCAGATAGCATTCCATCTTATGGTTGTAACATACTTTATTTAGCCAATTTCTATTGTTGGCTAGATCCTAACATTTTAGAGTCGGAATACACTATAGACATTGTTGTGTCCAAGTTATTTCTTTCCCAAGCTTTATAGCTGCAAGCCTTAAGCACATGGCACACAAAAACCATTCGACATTTTGAAAACAGTGTCAATTTTTCACTTTCCAGCTGGATTTGGGTATTGCAGGGGCTTTGGATTTGCCATTCAGGAATCTAAAAGATGGAAATAGTGGATGGGTGGTAGGAGGGGGGAACGAGCCAGGTGTGAAATAGTGCCCAAGGCATCAAAACTCTATCCTGAATGGTTTGTGTCCCTGAAAAATAGATATGGCAGACCACAAAATAGGTTCTATTGAATCTGTTGATGACAGTTCCATCATGCAAAATGGATAATGCCTTGACAGAGAAGAGACTAAGTAGAGAACGGGTTGCGGTGAATGTGTCTCTCATAGTCAAGCAGCACTTTCTCTTCCCCACAGTTCATGGAATGAGAACATCCAGTCATTGGGTCTTGCTGTGCTGAGCCTCTTTGTGTTTCTGGAGGCACGGGGGCCAGGCAGAAGTCCTTCTTAACGCTTTTTTTTTTTTTTTAATGTTTATTTTTGAGACAGAGAGAGACAGAGCGTGAATGGGGGAGGGTCAGAGAGAGGGAGACACAGAATCTGACATAGGCTCCAGGCTCTGAGCTGTCAGCACAGAGCCCGAAGCGGGGCTCGAACTCACGGACCGCGAGATCATGACCTGAGCCGAAGTCGGCCGCTTAACCGACTGAGCCACCCAGGCGCTCCATTGACGCTTTCATTTCAACTGCCCATCAGTGTCAGAGACTTCAGGATATTCTCTGATGATGTCTTTAAACCCAAATGAGTCACACCAAGGTAGAAATAACTGCGTTCCTTGAGGTCTACACGAAATGTGACACATAATCTGGATGTTGGAGGATTATCGAAGCAGTTGTATGTGTTTCCTGGGGTGTCGCTCATGGGACAGAGGCTTTCCAATTAGAGTGCTGCACTCTCCCTGTCCACAGGGACACAATAGGGTGGCTTCTCAATATCACTCCCCATTGGCTTAGTTGGGTTTGGTAGAGGGCACAGGAGGCCACCTTGCCTGGTCTTAAGCTGAAGTTTTCAGTCCAAGTTAGATTGGTTTTATGAAGAATCATTCCTAGACTATTTTTTTCTATTGTGTTGAATGGATTTTTCTTATTGAGTTATAGAAAATTTTCTAACTCAGGCACCAATTATTTTTCTGTTGCGTATGTTTCAGTTTATTTCCACATCTTTTGCCGTCAAACTATGTGCATAGTATAGAGAAATTTAAGAATCTCATGTAACCAAACACGTCTTTCTTTCCTTCCTTGTTTCTGTACTTTATGACTTAATTTAGCAAGGCTTGCCCTCCCCAATAATTAGTATTAGTTTTTAATATGTCTTTGTATTTTATTCCTAGGCTTATATGACATCCCCCTTCCATTTCGCTCCATTATCCACCTGAATTTAGATTTGCATGTCATTGGAGGCAAGGGATGAAGAATACTGTTTCAAGACCACCACCTATATAATCTTATGTTCTCCACTAACAAGTGTGTCTTCAGGATGCATTTCCTTCCTTTGGAAATTAAATCTAGAAGCAAGTCTTGCTTGTGAACAGTCAGAGAAGCTTCATTTGATGGAATTCCCAGTGGTCTTACTTCAAATCAAGTCCAGTACAAAGCCTGGACGCTTATTTCAGTGATCCTTTCGGCTTCTTTCCAAGGGAAGACATTGTAAGGTCATTCACAGATTTATAAAATGTGTTCTCATGGCTTGTGCTGGCTACAGAGGAATTTCTAGTATGGCCCAGTATGCCTTGAAAATTTGATGAGCTTCCCAGAATGAGTAGGTAAGTCTGTGCTGTAAGATCAAAAGCCCTAAGTCCAGATCACTGTCTTAAAAAGGCCTACTTCTGAGTGCCTGGCCAAGGGCCTTTGCTTCTTATGCAGTTGTAAAAGGTAACAACAGGAGAGCCACTGGCAGGTGAGGCCTCTCCAAGGTAGGACTTAGAAAGGACTTACAGTGCTCACCCTTTGCAGGGAGGGGCATGGTCTAGAACCTCAGTGATCCTGGCTCTCCCCTTTTTTTCTTTCACGAATTTCCTTGTTCAGGGAGAGGTTTACCTTTGCCAGAAAAAGGCTCCTAGTTCAAGCATACATCTGTCTGTGGGGACACCGTGTCCCCTCTTTCCCTTACCAGACCACAGACACTCAACAAAGAGCATCTAATAAAAACATCAGAGCCAGGTAAGGTTAACCAGAAGGAAGGAAATGACACTGAGTGGTTGGGGTGCAATGATCCTGGGTCACTCCAAATCACCACAGCTTGAACTCACAAAGTCTGTTCTTTGCTCTTGGATGTCTCCCACCAGCACCTCTGGACGCCTGGTGGAAACATCACCACCCACAGAAACTTTCCACTGCTGGTTCGAGAGCCTTTTTTCCCAACATAGCAGCACAGATGGATGGTGTCAGCAGAGGGCTACGTGAGTCAGCAAGGTCAGGCCAGACCATTCAGCCCACGTCTGTATCTAGTTGAGAAAACAGCAGAGCCTAGTGGATGCTGTCGGGAGTATTCTAACACTGATGCAGTTTGTCTTGCTGGCCTTGATCTCTGATGCATTTAACAAATTCATAGTGAATGTGCTCCTCATAGCTTTGTGCCCTGGAAACTTCTTGGAGATTCCTTTCTCTCCTGCACGTTCTAAGAAGCTGGTGAAAGACAGGGAAGGTGGAATTTTTATAAAACGCAATCCTTCCTGGAGGTAATGCTGAGTTATGCTTCCTGCCCTCTAGACACGTGCTCCCATTCAACTTCAGCAGGAGCATGAGGCACTTGCCTGTCACATGGGCACATGGTGGGAAGTGAGAGACACAGAGAGAGAAAATACAGATATATATATCTGTGTGTGTGTGTGTGTGTGTGTGTGTGTGTGAGAGAGAGAGAGAGAGAGAGAGAGAGAGAGAGAGAGAGAGAGAACGTGCCTCAGATGTCTGCTCCAGAATTTTCCCCTTCATCCCTTTACTTGCTGGGTGGCCACATGGAAAATGAAAAACAGCACTGCTGCAGGAAGCCCTGTGACTGCCCGGGGTCCTGAATGATGTCTTTTGCCAACTTAGAGACTGGACCTTCTCCGGGTCTGAGGCTCCTTGTAGAGATTGAATTCCAGGATTCCAGAAGGCTCTCCCCTTCTTATAAAAGGAAACGATTGTCCAGGCAACAGTCCATTCACATCTGGCAAAGGTACAGACAACTTCTTGGAATTGAGCTCAGTATTTTACAGCTCTGGGCGCTCGAATGCTCTCTTGGTGACCACTAGACCCAGCCCTCAATCTTTCTTCTTTGCAAGAGAGCGTCTCCCGGAAATCCAGACGTTTGATGAGGCATTAGGAGAGGTGCACCTGCTTACCGCATTGTGGTCACCACAGAGAAATTTAGGGGGAAGAGGGCTTTGGGTTGGCTGGGGACGCTTGATGCCCTTGGCTTGGCACCTCCACCCTCACGGTCGGGAACCTGGCCAGGGAGTAGCAGATGGGCCCAGGGCTGGAAGCAGCCAAGAGACTGCTTCTGCACCCAGAGTGCTTGTGGATGAACGAGTCTCTGAGTCACACCATCAGATGAGTTTGCCTCCATGGCCTCCAACCCTTGGCTGAAGGACGAGGGCTCTCTCCATCTGCTCTGGAATTACAGAGTGGAACCCTTGCCGAGAAGCCCACTCAGGAGGCCTTTCTGAGAGCTGAGTGAATGTTCTACAGTGTGTGTCGACAGCTGGCCTCGTAGGAGGCCCATGTGCCGGGGACGCTGGAGAAGTGCATGACAGGGCTGGCAAGATTCGGCTCTGAGAGGCAGTGACATGTCCCCTGACAGCCTAGGTGACAGAGGGCTCTTCGTTCGTTGCCTGGGCTTCAGACCAAACACTTCCCCAGAGCAAAGAGACACCGATTAGCAAACTTGAAGCCAAAGCTAACATAAGAGGCAAGGAAACTCGATGCAAAGGGCGTCAGTACCAAGGGCTAACACCCGAGTAGCACTCCCGGCCTATGAGGCCATGTGCTATAGTGGCCATAATGGACACTGTCCCTTTCATCTTCAAAGCAGCCCTAGGAGGCCAGTGCTGTGTCATTATTGTGCCTGTTTGACAGCTGAGACTCAGGCTCACAGAGGCCCAGATGCTTGCCCTGAGTTGAACAGAAGCAGAGGAGACAGGACCCCAACCATGGCTGTGTGATGCAGCAGTAACATTGACTCCTTCAAACCTGTGCTGTGAAAAGTGGTGGTATCGATACATTCTTTGCAAACTAACTAAAGATAGTGAGAAGACAGAAAGCGCCCTCCCTTTCCATTTGAGTTCCCCGCACATCTCTCCCCATCTCCCCAGCAGCCAAGCCCGGTGGCCCCCGGAGACAAACTTACTTTAGATCATGGCTGCTTCAGGCCCTGCTGGAATTCCCTGGGAAGCTCTTTTCTCTTATTCCCCGTAACTGCTCTTGGTGTAAATCTCTCGGAGGTGAAGCTTATCCTGATGCATTTACCCCCCAGATGCCTAGGTTTCTTCTCCCTCGGGGTCTGACCCCACTTCTCCTCCTCACCCTCACTGGCGTTGGCCTTTGCAGGTTGGAAATCGGAAGGCGCCCTGCAGTCTCCCTGCTGGCACTGAGCTGGAGACTGGGGTGGGTGGGCACAGTGCACGTCTGGGGAAACCACAGCCCGGTGAAAACGACAGCTGCTTCCTTACAAATGTGACCGAGCAACCCCTCCTCCTCCACCTGGAGCCCTGGTGGGGCTTGTTGTTTCACAATAACAAGTTAGCTCAAGTCCCAGTAGGCAGAGGGGAGAAGTACCCTACAACCCCTCCCATGCCCCCTGTCTCCACTGTTACCAGGGACAGGAGCATAGCCAGGCATGTGAGGACAGATGCCCACCGGCCTGTGCCCTCCCGGTGAGGGGGTCCCCGCTGGCCCTGCTCCTGGTCGGTGTGTGGGCGTTGGGTCTCAGACTGTCTCACACCTCACTCAGATGTGCACACACCATGTGGTTGCTCTGTTTTTGCAAGAGGCTGCTCCAGTGTCCGCGGGGGTCCCCCATTTGCCATGTAGCAAGAGGGGGGAAGCTTCAGCCCAGCCCAGTGAGCTCGGTCTGAAGAAAGAATTTACATCTGGTAAAACCTTGGATTGCAAGTGACTTGTGCTGTGAGTCTTCTGCAAGACGAGCAAACACTTGTCATAAATTTTAGCTTGATAAACGAGCGATGTGTTGCCATACGAGTCGTAGGTGGCACTGAACTTTCCATGATCACAACTGAGCCGATGGTTCTTGAAATTCACCTTGATCTATGAGTGCTGTGGATTCCAAGTGTGTTTCCAGAACGAATTAGGCTCACACACCAAGGACTTACTGCATTTAGTTTAGCATGTTTGGTCTCTTCATGTAAAGTTTCAGACTTGGGTCACATTCCTCTGTCCCACTGCAGGGTTGAGGCTGGGTGGGTGTAGAGGCACAGCTTGTGGCCTGCTGGTGGCAGAGGACAGAGGGAGACCATAGGCTAGGGAGGCACGGCCCCCTCTGGCTGTGGCCTGATGCCCCTTCTACACCTGGGACATGGACGATGCCCTGCCTTCCCAGGGAGGTGCCTGTCTCCGGGGACTTTCACACCGTGGCGCCTCGCCGGCACATGCTCCCCCTTTAGGAAGCCAGGCTCCTTCTCACAGCCTCAGCCTGAGCCCCAAGGGTGTCCTCATTAGGAATCTTAAAGGGGTGGTGCTTTAGGGACAGGGGACCTTCCCCCAGTCCTCCTGTTCCCTGCTCCCCCGTGGCTAAGGAGTGCCTTGGCTGGTGGCATGGGGAGAGGGGGGCTAATGAGGCCTGCTGGAGAAGTGTTTCAGTTCAAAGTCTGAAACGTTGCAAAGCTTCCCCCAAATCACACACCTCCTTTGCACTCACAGCCTTTTGAAGTGGCTCAGCTGACTCGAACCAGAGAGATTCAAAGCTGAATTTCAACCACTGTTCATTTCTTATTTGAGAATAGGGAAGGCAGATCCTTAGACGGTGAATGCACTGTGTCTGTTCAGGGGAGAGAACGTGAGCTGCTGTGGGACCTCTTGGGGATGCACAGCCAGGCTCCTCTCTGGGCTCGGGGCGTGCGGGGGGTGGGGGGTGGGGGCGGGGGTGTGTGTGGGGACAAGCCCATTCAGACACAGGGCACAAGTCTGCAACACCTCACTACAAATTTAGCAGCAAGGCAGCGATCACACAGTGATGATAAATTAAAAGATGAAAAATTAGAGATTAAAAAGAGGGAGAGAGCAGCTCAGCTCCTGAACAGAAGCCAAGCAGGAATTTGCTCCCAGAGTGGTTGGCGGTGCAGCAGGGGTGAGTCAGGCTTGCACCCACTTCCTCCCACCGCCGCGGGCAGTCATCTCCTTTATTCTCTCTGGAAGGCACGCAGCATGGGGCGTGCGTTCACCTTCAGGGCTTGTGAGCACATCAGACGTCTCATCTGGATGTAACGCACCCAGGAGTGCAATTTCTCAAGTTGGCAATTTAAGCCATAGGTGGAGAGGTGGAGTGATCTCCCTGCTCCCTCAGATTCTGGGAGTTGTGAGGTCACCGGAGTCCCGCCCCAGGCCTGGGTCCAGTGCAGACTCAGCCCTGCTGGCTGCTTGAATCCTGGTCTCCTTCATTTGCATGCTGATTATCCAATTAGTTAATGTTCCCTTCTCCAGCTGAGTGGGCTGGGGTGGGGGGAGTGGAGAAAAATAGTAGGGTGGAATCTCAGGGCCATAGTAATGGCTTTCTACTCCTTGAGAAGCATTTGATGGGTGTTTTTCCACAGAACTTAATTCAGTTTTGAATATGAATCAGGATGAAAACAGAACAAATCTAATAGCAATCAATAGAATTTCGCCATGGTGGATCTCGGGGTCATTTAAGATGAACTGGCACAAGGCAAGCTAAATCAAACCAATAAAGGCTTCACGCCTTTACCAGAGAGGTCGGACAAGGGCATCCTTTAGGGTAGAAGTTCTTAGCTGGGGCCTCACAGCTCAGCATTACAGGGTCCGTGTAGTCCTGGATATGGGATTCCAAGCCAGCTGGTGTGTGCATTTTGGGGGGAAAGGATCCTTAATTTTTTCATCAGATTCTTAGAGCAGTGTCAGGTGGTCCCCACTGGCTTTGGCAACACTGTTTAAAAGAAGATTCAGGGTTTGATTAGAGACCACAGGGGGAGAGATGTTACCAGACCTGGGCCTTGGAGATGCAAATTGTTGCTGTGTGTGTGTGTGTGTGTGTGTGTGTGTGTGTGTGTGTGTGTGTGTGTGTTGGGGGTGCACTCATACCCTTGTGCGGGTCTGCCAGACATGCTAGCAGAGTGAGAAGAGCACTGGCCCAATATCTCAACCCTGTTTCTGTCTCCCACTGTGTGACCTCAGACAAGTTTCTCAACCTTCCTGTGCTTCAGCTTCTTACATGCAGAATGGGGACAGTCGTGGTGTGCATGCCATAGAGGCTTTGAAGATTAAAAGCATCATTCCTCACAAAGATCTGCAGACCGCACAGCAGAGACAGAGACACAGTGGTCTCCGGCTGCTTTGTGCCTCCACTTAAGGCAGCGTTGCCGTTTCTATTCTCGATCCCGCGCGCTTCACGCTGCCGGTCATTTCTGCGTTAGGTATGGGCAATGAGGCACTCGGCAAAGTGCCTGGCGCGAGGTGAGCGTAGTGGAGAGTCAAGGCATGTTTGTTTGGGTGCAGTTCTGTCTGCCAAGTGCAGCCGCGCAGTGCGAGAGCCATCCAGGGTGCCTGGAGGAGCCCAGACTTCAAAGCTGCTGATGGCCGCACTTCTGTGAAGCCCTCCTCCTCTGTGCTGATGGCGACAACTTCTATTTGTATTTTCATCGTCTTTCTCCTAAGAGATACATTTTGTGGCCTGCCATTGAGTCTGCTTCCCAAAATGCAGCTTGGAGGTTTTTTTTTTTTTTTTTTTTTGAGATAAACTATCCTGTGAAGAAAGATAGATACTATATTTTAATCTGGGAACATTGCACTCGGAACGTCTTTTTTTTTTTTTTTTTTTTTTTTTTTTTTTTTTTTTTAAGGCAACATGAGTGGTGCTATCATTCAGAGGATATGGACGTTTCGATGAAATTTACATCCAATTGTGCCTTTGAAGATTTACCAGCACTGGGCAATATCATCTTTCTGTCTGGAAACAGCAGTGGCTATGGATGTAACACATGATCCCGGATCATAGTGCCCACACCACGAAGGTCCGTGTCCACACTTCTCCAGGCCTGTTGTGGCTAAGATCCTTACACGGGAGGGCCCCTGCCCTGACAGATGTCGTGTACCTATCAGAGCGAAGCCAGGGAGGTCTGCTGGTTAGCGCAAAGGCGGTATCCAACCCACAGGGAGGACACAGGGGCTGGCATTGAGCCACTGGGGAGCACTCTGCTTAATCCTGCCCCATTTTGGAAACAATGGGGAGGAAGGTGAGCTTGGTGGTTGAAGGCACCTAAAATTGTCACCCTGGGGTGTTTCCCAGATTGAAACTAACTGCCTTTTCTCATAGCAAGAAAGATGCAAAAAAAATCAAGACCCATTAGTTTTGGTCCAGATAGAGCTGGGTGCTTCTATTTGATAAATATTAACCTGTAGAATAAGATGGTCCCCTGTGAGTTGATTCCACCTCAGAACTCCCTGAGAACCCAAGCATGGTCCCCTCGTCAATGAATCTTCCTGGCTGGTGCCCTCGAGCCACATGTACAGATGTAGGACCCATCGATTTCAACATATGTAGGAGAAAATGCACCTGTTAACAATAGTCTTCTTACACATCTGTGGGATGTACAATGCACTCATCTCCCCACAAACCAAAACGTGACCCTCTGCTGCAGACTTGGGGAGCACACCACAGTGTGCCTGATGTGATGCTTCTCCAGGAAAGGAACAAAACTGCATGACATCAGTGTCCACCCTTTCCAAAGACTTTCAATTCGCCGTGGTAATGGGGAGCGGGCCAAAACATGGGCAAGACAACACCAAAGATATTTTTTTTTAATTTTTCTCCAATCGTTATTTATTTTGAGAGAGAGAGACAGAGCTTGAGCAGGGGAGGAGCAGAGAGGGAGGGAGACAAGCCGAAGCAGGCTCCAGGCTCTGAACTGTCAGCACAGAGCCCAATGCGGGGCTCGAACCCACGAAAGCAAGATCATGATCTGAGCCAAAGTCAGATGCTCAACTGACTGAGCCCCCCAGTCTCCCCGATGGTCTTATTTATGGAAACTGTGTGACATTCCTTCCATCCCCAGCCCCTCCCAGTGGGCACCCCGTCTGTGATTTGCTGAAAGCTACAGTGGTTTTTATGAGGATGTGTGATCCCACCAAATGGTGGAAACTGACCCAGGGTTCAAATTTGGTGGAACTCAGTCTGTGAAATGGATTACATTGCACCTTGCTAGAATGTAAACGCAAATTCAAGTTCACAAGGTGGGGGTGGGAAGGGATTTACTAAGAGCAAGAAAGACTTGAGCTGAAAATGCATTTTGAAAGCGTGGAATTGCGCTGATAGGTATGGGCGTAAGGAAGACAGGATTCTAAAAACATGTATTGGTCCAAAACTTGGGGCTGATGCTGGGCCGGTTAGTGGACAAATACGGCTCAACTTTGACCTCACAGGAGGACGTAGGTCTAGAGGATGCACACTGGGGCAGAGAGGGCCTCTCTGGCCGGACAGGCAGGAAGGAGCCCGTGAAGGTGGCCACCCGGAGGAGGTGGGGAGTGGAGCCAGAGGGTGGGCACGCCCATGATTTGGAATGCCGCTTTGGTGCTGAGCAGGATGCGGGATTGTGAGGAGACCCCTTGCTCTTTCAGACCCCAGCTTTGGGGACCTTGGGTCTGCAGAGTGTCCTGTTAGGTGACAAGCTAACAACATCACTAAAGATTGTTATCTGCTTCCCTTAACCACGTGGCCAGGGTCGGGGCACCTGGGTGGTTCCGCCAGTTAAGCATCTGACTTTGGCTCAGGTCATGGTCTCAGCTTCGTGGGTTGGAGACCCCCATTGGGCTCTGTGCTGACAGCACACGGATCCCGCTTGAGTTTCTCTCTCTCCCTCTCTCTCTCTGCCCCCTCCCTGCTCATGTACGTGTGCTCATGCTTTCTGTCTCTCAAAAATAAATACAAAACTTAAGAAAAGGATGGCCAGGGTCCTGACACTGTTTCTGCAAAGAGGGGGTCAGCAGCGTGAGGGACTCACTTTACTAGACATGGAATCGGGCTACAGATGTGTCACTGACACCGCCTGTGTGGCACAAAGCCTCACCCTCTGCCCTCGGTGTTTCCTGTTTTCCCTCTCTCTGAACATTTGTCTGAGTTTCTCCTGAAAAGCCAATACTCCTCTCAAGGAAGCAGTGACCCCTATAAGTAGTTCTAGGGAACTCCTAAACCTGGCCCATCTCTCTGTCTCTTGTTCCCAGACCATGGCTCTTAGGAGCTTTAATACAAGTTCAGCAAGTAAGAGGAAGGTTTGATGAGTGATAGTGGAGGGTCATTGTGGTTTGCTGGGCAACAGGTTACGAGTGTCCCCACAGTTCTGTGTGGCACTTCACTGTTGCTCTTCTTTAACATGTGGCTGAGAGTCACGGCCACGAGCATGGCTGGCTGTCTCTGATGTGCTGTGAGGATACTGGGGTGGGTTTTTCTAGGGACCAGAAATCCTGGGTGCCTCCAGATGTTCTATTTCTCTTGGAAAAAAAGGTTCTTCTGGGGCCAGTACATAGAGGATCCTTTATGCTTCTGTGAGGGTGTGCCAAAAAATATACGAGAACAACAACAACAACAAAAAGAAATCACCATCACGTTTACGCCTTAAATTTACGGACAGCCTGTCACGATGAAGTCAAAGATTGATACTCACTTTGTGGACTTAATTTCAAATGACTTAGTGGAGGGAAAGCAGGCACTCGCTTTGAACCACCCGCAATCCAAACACAGACTCCGACAGCCGGGTGTGAAAGGGGCCGTTGGGCACTGCTGACCACCTGTCCCACGTTCACCTCCCCTTCTCTCTCTCCCTGCAGAGTCTCCCCCCGTGTCCGCCCCTCCGCCTGGCGGTCCACGTGGCTCCAGGGGCGCCAGCCGCACCTGGGGGGCCAGGCACATGCCTGCACGTGTGCGGGGGTCCTGGAGACATGAGGCCTCCTGGGTTCTGCCACAAGCATTCACACCCAGCCTCGCCTTTGGGATTCTGCTGTGTGTCAGGGCAGCGACATGCTGCAGCCACTTGCTGGTGGAGGCCAGCCCAGGGGACAGGTGAAGGGTGCTCCAAAGCCAGACGTGCAGGAAGATGGGCCCGGTGACTCCCTCTGTATGGCTGCCATTGGATTGGGGGCCTCTTTATTCACAGGCAAGAGAGTCCCTGGAAGCTGAGAGCTAGCTGTTCATACTACGTATCTGGGATCCAGGTGATCCCAAGGTGGCCTACTCACTCGTTGTTGACTTCGGAGGCCCTTGGGTGGAAGTTTCTAGTGCTCCCGGAGCAGGAGCCACCCAGGCATGGCGTCATTCTCCCCGTCCTTCCAGGAGAAGGGCCTCGCACCCCTGTTCACCCCAGCAAGGCAGCAGAGTGGGAGCACAGAGGCCACTGCATTCCCTGGAGGCCTCAGGGAGGCTGCGTGATGGAGGCTTTTCATGGGCCAGATGCCCTGCACCGCCCACCACCACTTCTGGTGCCTCTGCATGGCCCAGACCACCCTGGGTGTGGATCCCTGGGCTCCGCCTGTATGAGTGAGGGTCCCAGGTCTTCAGTGGCAGAGCATCCCCACCTGCACAGCCCTCCTGCCACTCTCCCGACAGGCTGTCCTGCGCCCCCCGCCAGCTCAGCGTGGGCAGAAGTGCTGGAGGCCGGGGAGCCTGACGTGGAAACTCCGGCCACAGGCACGGCTGAGTTTGGAAGGTCGTGGGATGGGAATTGTGTCAGTGCTCAGTGGCTTCTTCAGTGTTACGGGCTATTTATTTTTGTGTTTATTTAGTTAGGTTTGGGTTAGAGGCTGGGGGAGCCTGCACATGCGAGTATGAGCAGGGGATGGGCAGCGAGAGAAGAAGAGAGAATCCCAGGCAGGCTCCACGCTGTCAGCACAGAACCCGATGTGGGGTTCGAACCCACAAACTGAGAGATCATGACCTGAACCGAAATAAAGAGTCGGACGCTTACCTGACTTTGCCACGCAGGCTTCCCATGTTACAGGCAGTTTAACTGAATTGGTGTTTCTGTGGTGAGCAGAGTGCAGGGCACCCAGGAAGGACCTAGTGCTTTGGGAGGCACCTGGCCAGACGATGACAAGAATTGCAGGGAGAACTTCTTTTCGGTAAGGGTTTTCTTCATGTGCCTTCAGAGTGCTAAGTCCTTCCCCCACCTTTTAACTTATTCCTCCCACCGACCTATTACCTCCATTTTATAAGTGAAGGCAGAGGTCAGAGAGGTTCAGGAACTGTCCAAGACACACAGCACGAAGAGTGTGGGATCAATATTTGGACCCAGGGGCGCCTGGGGGACTCAGTCGGTTAAGCAACTGACTTCATCTCAGGTCACGATCTCTCGGTTCCTGCGTTCATTCCTGCCCTGGCCTCTGATTCAAAATCTGCATTTTCATAAGATCCCCAGCTGCTTCCCAAGCCCATGGGCTGAGAGGCACGGATTGGGCTCTGGCTCTCCAGCTGGGAGTCCCGGGCCCTCCCATGGGTGTTTGGGGTCTGAATGTCGGGAAGCCCACGTGGCTTCCATGTTTTCAGGGGGCCTGACTCTGCACGGCCTCATTTCACTCTGCAAATGACGCTGCTCGGCCACAAGCACCCGGGTCCTCATCACCATACAGGGTAGGAACCCACAGTTGTGCCGGGGACATATACACCACAGTCCCTGAGTCCTGCAGCATCAGGCCTGGAGCCCACACCCCTCAGGCCCCTGTCTCCCCGGCCGGCCTGTCCCTAGGCAGCGGAACACGTCCGATCTGGCAGATTGTTGGCACATTTCCACACCCGAGAATACATTTTGTTTTGTTTTGCATTCCAAATGAAGGAGACAGTGAAAGACAGACAAAGGGGTGAAGTTGTAGGCAGACAGGTTGGTGCTGTATTTTCTTGCTGAATGTTTTTTATGACGCATCCGATGCCCTTTAAAGGTCAGATATTACTATTGTTCATTTCCTCATCAGTTAGCTAACCAAGCACTGTGCACCGCTTCAGGTCACAAGTGTTAGTTACTGATGAAAGAGAAAGGCTGCTCTTGATTTTGTAAGGGGAAGACATGATTCGAACGCACGCTTGTAGAAACAGTTTTGCAACCAGGGCAAGCATGCTATGCACAGATTTAATTTGGGGGAGATAACGTTATGTCAGATACAGGATCTTGACTCCCATCTCTGGCCACTGTGTGCAGGGGCCACACCTGCTGGTGCCGATCTGGGCAGGACAGTGGCCAGAGCAGACACCACCGTTTCTGCATCGTGACCAGGAAAGACACCGAATGCTGCAACAGCTCGGGCCAGCCTGCTTCCCCTCTGGTGTGACGGGGATGACGAACCTGCCTGTCTCCTGCAGGGTGAGGGTCGGGGTGGCATACACAGCCTGTCTCAGTAAAACGGTCGGTGAGAAAAATGAGACCACGTGAACTCCTGGTACTTGAGAATCCACGTCATGGTAGAACTTCCCTCGGGAAAGCTGTGCACTTGGCCTAAGCAGGAAGGTCCAGTCCCGTCAGAGCAGTGAAGAAAACCAGTCAGCAGAGAGGTCTAGTGGCCTGCATCCCATGGCACAACCAGGGGGTTCTGGCACCTGACCTGACAGAGCCCCCAGGGCAGGAGGCCCTCTGTGGTCCCACAGTGTTGAAACACTTACCTGCTCCCTTCCCACAGCTACTAGCTGTCTTTTATTTCCTGTGTTTTCTTTCCCATCCCGGAGGGAGGTCTCATTTGTGGGGCGAACACAGTAAGGCCTGGAGGCTTTGTCAGGGACAAGAAAGGCTGGATTAGGGGTACCTGGGTGGCTCGGTCCATTAGGTGGTCGACTCTTGGTTTTGGGTCAGGTCATGATCTCCGGGTTCGTGAGTTCAGTCCCTGGGTTGGGCTCAGTGCAGACAGTATGGAGTCTGCTTGGGATTCTCTCTCCCTCTTTCTCTGCCCTTCCCCTGCTCTCTCTCTCTTAAAATCAATAAATAAATAAGAAAAGAAAAGAAAAGAAAAGAAAAGAAAAGAAAAGAAAAGAAAAGAAAAGAAAAGAAAAGAAAAGAAAAGAAAAGAAAAGAAAAGAAAAGCTGGATTAAAAACTCCTGGATAGGGTTTGCGCAGCACAGACGAGCGATGAAGACAAACCTGACGACATTCCACTTTCTTTCAGCATCTTGGGGTCAGTTTAGATGTAAGAGACAGACCCAGTCCTGTCGCTCAGGGATCAGGGGCATCCGGCCCCAGAAAACAGAGCAGCGGCCCCAGCAGTTACAGATGGAGTTGGGCTGAGGGGCTGTGGCTCCTGTGTGGTGCCTCCCTCGGATAAGGGTTTATATCTACCCCCTCCACTCCCCCTACCCTGTGCCTCTCCCTCTCTGCTAAAGGAGACTGGCTTTTGTCCAGACAGCAAAGAGGGAGAGAAAAATATAATCACTTCTCTAAAGGAGAGGGGAAAGGGGTTCCCACGATTCTAATTGGTTGATTTGGGCCACGTGATCAGGGACCTGGGGGGAGGGGAGGGGTTCTGGTGATTCTGAATGGTTGGTTTGGTTCAGAAGCAGGTGATTCTCATGGAAGGTCTGGCCTGCACTACCTGTGTGGAGGAGGGGGAAATATTTCACCTCATTCAGAAGAAAGCGCCAAGCCTGGGGACCCTCCCTTGGAGTTGCTGACTATGGGGTGGGAGGCTCTGGTCACTGGGTAGATCCCATATCCAGGCAAGAGTACCCTTTGAACTTGTCGCCCGTTGCCAAACCAGCCAGGCCTTGGCACTGCTCTGCTTCATTCCCCACCCATTGTCACCCCCTTTGAGGGCTCGCATCACTCAAGGGGACACATGAGCTCTGCTGATGTTCAGTCCCCCGGTTTTTATTGTTGTTAAGGCTGTCCTTTGCGGCGATCATGGAATTCTGCTTTGGAAATCATTTTAGGCAATACTGGTCTCATGAGTGTTAGAAGTGACTCTGTATTTTGGCCTGGTGGTGTGTTTCCAGGCTGTGTGAGTTCACTTGTGTTTTATGGGCCTGGCAGGAGGGTCTGGCCCTTCACCTGCATCACAAATGTATGTGCGCGTACAGTATTGCACACGCACGCAGTATCACAGCCTCTCCAAGTGCCAGAGACATCTGTTTACGCTGTGCCTTGTTCTCCATATACCCCCACACCTGTCTGATTTGGGCCAACGAAGGCCGCTGTGCAAATGAGCTGACATGCCACTCTGACTGCAGGGCACAGACACATTTCCCGCTTCCCTCGGGTATGGGGGCCCCGGGAGATGCTGTACATGGGGGCCCCGGGAGATGCTGTACGTCATTACCTATCAACACTGGGTCTGATCAATTTCTCCAGGAATATGACAGGCTCGTTCTTCCCCTCCAGCTGCAGCCAGTGCTGGGGCCCATCCTGGGTTGGAGATGTTCTGCTTCCCTTGGAAATCTCGAGCTTTAATGACTGGTTAACATATCGACTGCCCCCACAAGCCCTAAGGCATCTCCTGCTAAAGGTCAGCCTGCAGCCAGTGTATAATGGCTGCTTCTCCGAGATAATTAGTTACTTTCCTTCGATTAAAATTGGAAAATGCACAGAGCGGAACATTTGTCTCAGTTAACATCCACTGAGATGCATCTTCAGACCCATAATCGCTCCCCCGAGGTGGGAGGGCTGGCTTAGGGGACCTCGGACAAGTCGGGTCTGAGGTGGCGGTTTCTGGAAAATCAAGAAAGCACCATCATTCTCACCATGGTGAGCTAATCTTGGCACTGAGATGGCGTGGGATCTTGGAAGGCCTCGGGGAGATGTGTGCAGGCTTCCCAGATGCCAATCAACACCCCCCACCCCCACCCACTGCCCTCCCATACTGCTTGCGGCGGCCAAGCCAGGGTCCAGGATGTCCGTATCTGATCACCAACTGCCTCCTTCCTCCTGAACATGCCAACAACAGAGCTCATTATTCAAACAGATGTTTCTGTTTGCTTCAGATTGCTATCCCGAAGGGAATTGGGCTTTCTCATTTGCAAAATGAAGACCGTACTTCAGTTTGTGCAAGATGTTAGGTCCCCCAAATACCCAGATCATTGGTAGAGAGGCTGACGGCTCAGGGCAAGAGGTTGGATGGGAAAATGGTCATTCTGCAGTCAGTGAACATTCTGTATTCTCGTGATGGGCCTCCGGCCCTTTATCTCTGTCTCTTGAATATTCAGAATTCCGGAGAGCCTCACTCTGGAAGAGACAGGCAGGTTATACACCTGTGTCTACAACACAGTTCTGGGGGCCCAGCCTGAGGGGCATAAGACCCCGTCCATGGGCTCCTCTCTGCCCTCTTGTTAGATACATCTTGTGTTTACTCCCACACCCTCAGTGGCTGTCCTCTGCTTATAAATAATTTGTGTTGATCACTTAAAAGTCATAAGAGCACACAAAAATAACACGAAGGAAGTAAAACTCTCTTGAATCCCTGTTGGCCTGGTCTAACCCGTGGCAAATGGGGACTCGACGTTTTTATTCAAATCCTTCGACTTACTATTTCTTTCCACTTCTCTCCACCATCTCTTTGAGGGATGGGCTGGACAGCGTATGCATTTAGGAGTCTCTCCAAGTCAAGACCCTTTACAAAAATTGTTGGACACTCATTGCTCTGTGGCTATATAATAACTTAGCAACCTTTGCCCCAGTGACGAACATCCACTTAGTTTCTAGTTCTTTTTGTTTTTGGTGGGTGGGGGTTTTACAGGCCAGGCAGCAGTGCTACAATGTGCTTTATGTACATACCTATCGTCATGCACCAGCTCAGTCTTTAACTCCTAGAGAACTCTGGCTTCTAGGCACTGATAAGGAACGCAAGTGGTTGTTTGCAGAGCCTATATCTGGGAAAGCAAATGCTGTTTTCAGCTCCACTGCCACCTTGTCCTGGAAGAGAGTTTGTTCCCTTTGGACAGAAGACACCTCAGGCCTGGGGTCACCTTCTCAGATGTGCTAGGCTCTCAGTTCCCAACCCATTTTCTCTTGGCTTCCCAGCCCGTATCAGCCGTATCTCTCGCGGTTTGCTGAGGTCCCCAGGAATGAGTGACTGACTCTCTGTGTTGGAGAACAGTCCGTAGAAGTGTGTCTAGGTCCCTCCTGGATGCCCAGCCTCTGTTTACCTCTGCAAGTAGACCTCTCCCCATTCCTGTTTAGCTTCACAACATCAAGCAGATAGCCTTCCAGGGCCAGGAGGAGGCAGGGTTCCTGGGTCCAGACATTGATATAGCGGACAGGCAGAAGGGGGTCATAATTTCATGGTGTGGCCTCCAGTGGAAGTATTAGGAGTTCCGGTGGGGATTGGAGAAAGCCGGTTTCAACCGGTTACATTATGCACACCGTCTGTCTCCATTCTTCTAAAGAATTTTAGGTAGAGGATTCTGATTTCAGAGCACAGGCAGGAGGGCCAAGTCCTTTGGGGTTTGGGGGGAAAGTGACATTTAGATACGACCAGGACAGGTCTTAAGTCCTGGCAGAATGGAATCCCTAAATAGAGTCCGCACATCAGAAGTCAGGAAGGTAGCAATGATATTTTGGACTGGGATGGGGGTCCAGACTCTGGACAGCCTAGTAGGCAGGGGGTCAGGTTCTGAGCAAGGGTTGCAGGAAATTCCAAGAGCATTTGGAATATGTTGAAGAAAACCTGGACATTCCCAGGAGTTCTGGCTGCTCCCGTCTTTGCCTCCTTCGGGACACGCTTTCCCTGTGATCCCACACCTGCTGGAATCAGAGACAGCTGCTCTAAAGGGTCAGGGCAAGTACTTCCCAGGCGTTGAGAAGCACATGCATTCACAGAAGGGCCACGGACAGCTTCAAGTTCGGGCAGGAAATGCGGCGCGTGACAAAGTTTGGGCAGGAATGTTGTTTTCTACTTTAAGATGCCTGAAAGGCGTTTTAACACTAACCTCCCATGTAGCTTTCCTGTGGATGATATATAACTCCATTTACCACTGTAATCTGGGTAGCAAAATGAATACTCCATCGTTGTACTATGAATAGTAAATTAACCCAGATAAAAGTGTTCTCCAGCCAATCAAAACCATTAAGTAGCTAGGAGACTAAGATTAGTGAGCACATTCTGAAGGCAATTATAATGAATAACTAAAGAATACATTCACTTCAAGAGGGCGGACGGCTTCAGAAGCTTTCTGGTCTCTCCAAAGAAAATGAGGGTAGGTGGGAAGAAAGCTGAAGAAATTTCGTAAAAAGGACATATTTATTGATCTATGTGGGGCCATTTAGAATCGGTAATGGGTTCTTAGGGCGACTTGGGCGTCTTAGCCATCAGCAGGATCATTAAAGGAAACAAAGAACCGAGAAGTTTTCCCTGCTCACCACCTTTTACAGCCAGGTCAGACCCAGAGGCTGTGCCTGAATCTCAGTGTGGCAACAGTTCTCAGTCTCTTGTGAAGAAATACCATTTTCGTGTTTTAAATGTAAGTGTAATGCATGCTAATTGCAGACAGTATGGAACACTCACCAAAAAAGGCGAAACGATACCAAAACCGATCCATAATCCTGTCACCCAGAGACAGCCATTATTAACATTTTGGGGTAACTCGGTTTTTAAGTGTTTCTGGGTATGTACATTATATGTTTGGATAGTCGTAAATTATTCTGTTCACTTAAGAATGATGGCATTAATATTATGGTAAAAACGATACAACTTATTATATAAAATTCAAGCCATACAGAAAAATGCAAAGAAAGGTTTTAAAAACTTTCACCTGGGGGCACCGGGGTGGCTCGGTGGGTTGATCATTCAACTCTTGGTTTCGTCTCAGGTCATGATCTCGCGGCTTCTCGAGTTCGAGCCCAGCCGATGGGCTCTGTGCTGCCAGCCGGGATCCTGCTTGGGATTCTGTCTCTCCATCTCTCTGCCTCGTCCCTGATCCTGGCTCCCCCTCTCAAAATAAATAAATAAACTTAAAAAAACCAAACTTGCCCCTGAACTCTCACCCAGGGAAGTTAACCATCCTGCATCTTCCTTCAGCTTATGGGCTAATTATGTGCTCTCTCAGAGAGAGAACAATTACCTTCTGCAAAAAATGGATGATTGTAGGCTATTTTCATGCAAAAATGGAAAAATTTTTTTTTTTTTTTTGTAATTTCAGGTAAGGAAATAAACAAACCAGAAGGACAAAACACAAGGCTGAAGGACTGTGGCACTACTGGAAACTGTTTCCAGGGGCCACACTGGTTCTTTTAAGAGATTCCGCCCATTCTCTCTCCTGGCTTTCTCTTCTTTGTGCTGAGACATGTCAGCTCATCGCATCTTCCAAGGCAGCAACAGGGCTCCGTGTAAGGCCCTCAGCCGCACATCCTGCTTTTCCTGACTTCCAGCAGATTCTCTAAGTCTGGTGGCTCAATCCCAGACACAACAATGGCCGGATACTTAGAAGTGTTCAACCCGTGGCCACGGTGACCCTCGGCTGTCTAGCCAGTCACTAAAGGGACATTCTTACATGTACCGCAAACCCGCATCTTCAGGTGCTAGGGAAAGATGAACAAACACAAACACCAAACAAAGCAAAGCTTCCAGGACCTAAGCAGTGATATCAGTGAATTAAGTGGCTTATGTGCGATAAGAGCAAACCAATAAACCTGAGCATCCAGAGCGGACAGGGAAAACCCCCAGCCTAGTATTGCCAGATGGGAATTGGGGTCCATGTGGGCATATCATCAGATTTGTCAGGAGGAACCAAAAATCTAAATTTTTTAAATTTTTTTGGTAATGTTTATTTTATTTGTTTCAAGGAGGGAGGTGATTGAGTTGGGGAGGGAGAGAGAGGGAGAGAGAATCCCAAGCAGACCCCGTATTGTCGGCACAGAGGCTGATTCTGGCTCGAAGTCACAAACTGTGAGATGGTGACCTGAGCCAAAACCAAGAGTCGGGCACTGAACCGACTGAGCCGCTCAGGCGCCCCCACTGGGACCTAAATTTTTAAGTGAAATCTCCTTACTTACATATATTGAGGGTAAGTTAGAAAATTGAAAACACCGCACAAAGCAAACAAAACTCACTGATGGGTCAGCCGGATTTCTTTTGCTGTTCTGACACAATTTAGTACAATTCAGGACACCAGTTCAAGAATATCAAGTGAGCAGCAGACAATTTTTAGTGAAAGTATGACCCAGACAATATCTGGCACATATTTATACCAAAAGATATTCATTGTTGTTTGTTTTTCTGTGTTTTATCTGAGATTCAAGTTTACCTGGATATCTTGTCTTTGCTGGTGGGTTTTGGTGGATGATTTCCACCACCCCTCATGGGGACCCCCGTCTTAGGAAGTCTGTGAGCTTTCTCTGTCTTCCCTGCCTCTGTCCAGATTTCAAAGTATTTGGCAGCTAAGTGTCATGTTTTTGTTTTGGTCCGTTTCCTTTTTCATTGATAATGTAGTTGTTTTTCTCTTACTATTATTATTTTTTTAATTTTCTTTTTGTTTCCAGTAGGTTTGGAGGAAATTGTGGGGTAAGAATGTATTTTTTTGTGCCATTGATGAGCAGTCTCTACAGTCTGCTTTTTAATTTAACATTATATCATATATATCTCCCCATCATGAAATATTCCTATTTAAAATTTTTTAACGTTTATTTATTTTTGAGAGAGAGACGGAGAGAGAGCATGATCAGGGGAGGGGCAGAGAGAGAGGGAGACACAGAATCCAAAGCAGGCTCCAGGCTCTGAGCTGTCAGCACAGAGCCCGACGCAGGGCTCGAACTGACAAACTGTGAGATCATGACCTGAGCCGAAGTCAGACGCTCAACTGACTGAGCCACCCAGGTGCCCCAACATTCCCTCATTATGAAATATTTTTAAAACACATTCACTCGTATGAATTTCCCAAACCTGTCTTAGGTGAAGTTCCGTTACATTTAATGCTCAGAAAACCTGTGTACAGATATTGGAGCTAGAAGCAGAACTGTGTGGGAGAAAGAGTCAATTCTCCTGCTTGTTCCTAATGGGGCTGGGAGAACAGGAGAACCATCCATGGTGGGTCGGCTCTGACTGTCCTTAGCAGCCACTACAAATGATGGTTCCTCCCACAGCCCTGGTCCCAGATTTCCAGTGGCCTTCCTTAGCTTTACCTTACACAAGTCGGGTGAAGGATTTCTTTTTCTCCCCTAAATCATCTGGGGACCTCTTCTTATTAACTGTTGGTTTCTAATGAGCAAGGCAATCCTACCAACTGGGTTTGATGTGATTAAGAAAAGTGCTTTTTCAAGCTATTATTTTTTGTGGTGGGGATGATTCTCGGGGAATTAGGCCACACTGTGAAGACACAACTTGATACATTGGCTTATTTGGGTTTTGACAATATGATTAAAAGTCCTCGGCTTTTGCCAAACAAGCTTCTGAGGACTGTTGGCATTCCATTTGGTATCTGCTGGGATCTGAAGTTGTGTGCGGGGGACAAGGGCAAATGCACAGCTAGGGGAGGAAGGGGCTGCCGTGTCCTGTCCACGTAATTCACCTGGGGGGAGGTCGCGCTGGCTCGCGGAGATGGTAAGAGCACCGTTGGGACCGCATACTGCTTCCCAGGATAACCACATTCCATGAAGAAGGTGGATGGCATCTACCCTGATGGCACAAAACACCGAGATAATTCCATTCTACTTCCTGTTTTTTTCTCCAGATCCACTCCACTGTGGCACAGTGAGTCACGATCGTTCTCGGTTTTAGAGCTGGTGTTTTTAATTTTGTTGGCAGCTTCAAATGCCACTTTTATGAAGTTGAGAATCCTGTTATGTAGAAAGTATGAGGCACTTTGGGTGACATGTTGGGCCTCCACAAACTAGCTTTCTTCTTCTTCAGATACAGGACTGGATTGGCCTGTGGGTGTCTGTCTCGTGTGGGAGGCGTCCACCGGCCAGCGCTCTTGCACTCTTCCACCCAGTGCTTGCTGGCCGGCTCAGAGGGTCCATCCATCCTTGTTTTGGCAATGAGTGCCTTAGTCTGGCCATTTTTGGCTAGGGTAGTAAGAGAGAAAGAAAAAGAAATGGAGAGGAGAAGAAGAAAGGCAGAAGGACAGAGGAAGCGGGGGAGGAGGGAGGGAGCAGAAGAGGGAGAGCATTAGGAAAGATCGATGCTCCAGGACCACTCCACATGCAGAAGGACCACGGGTGTCAGGGTGAGCTTGAGGGCAGGTATTCAGAACATCATCTGAACTTTAAAGTGTCATCCCCAAAAAGAGAAATCAAATATTCAGTGGCTCCAAAATGCTCATCTATCCAATCACGAGTTGCACCTAGCACGCCTCTCCACCTGGAGGCATGGACACAAAAAGGGCCCCATTTCTAGAGCATCTCCTGGACAGAAAGCTGTGATAAGAAGAAAAGGGAAAACACCCGAGTCTCCTGTGCCCCGCACACCCACAGCCCAGGAGCCAAGGAGAGGCTGACCCTGGTGTCTTTCTTGCCGGCCAGACAGGACTTGATTCTCAGATGTGATTGAGTTAGTGGGGCTCTTGGCAAATGCTTGTTTTGACTGGCAAACGATGCAAGTTTGGGATAGAAGTCGGTGACCGAGGAGGACGGTGGAATGTTGAGTGTCCTCCTCACTATCACACGTCTGAACCACGGCTACTTCTAATTCTCCTGCCAGCACGCTTCTTATTATTTTTGCCAACCTCTTATTTCCAAACCCTGGTTTTGCTTCATTTAACCCTCTTTTCCTGGACCTTTTAGACAAGGCACCCCGTTGGTGAAAAAACAGACAAACAAAACATCTAAGACACCACTTGGGACTATGTGGCAGCAAACACACTTTGGGGAGGCCTTGTCCTACAGAAGAGATGCTCCAGCGTGTGCAGAGACCATCAACGAGAAAGTTAGAGCAAATGAAAACTTTGTTCACCTTTAAAACAATTGAAAAGAGAGAGGGTGCATTTGAGCTGAGATTTTGAGACAGAAACAAAAGCCTCAGGTATCGACCTCCAGACAGCCTCAGTCCATCCTTCCCTTAGGACGCAGGGCAGGAAATCTGTCAGCCGTGGAGCCACCTCTGTCGTCTTTGGACTCCCCCTTGCTTTTCGATGCTCCCTGTTTCCTGTAACAAGCCCCTCAGTTGTACACGGTGCCTGTCTGACTCTGCTCCTGCCAATGTGGGAACCAGGCCCACCCAGTCTGGGCATCATCCCACTTATTCTGAGGAGCCGTCAGAAGAGCACTGTTTCTCAGCTGTTGGGCGTTTTGACAGTAGGGCCTCAGTAGGCCTGTCTGCATGTCGCAGGGAGTCCTGCCCGCTGAGAGCTCATACCCTTTGGTACCTGGGAGGAGACCTCTACTCTTTCTGACTCCAGTCTTTTCTCAAAGAAGCTTCCCCGACCCGACACGTAAAAGGCGGAGCTCGGAGGCATCTGCCAAGCTCCCCACCATGCTGTCTTCTGGCCTTGCTTCCCACCAACAAGACCCGTCCTTTGTTATACTGCGACCCTGGTGTCCTTAGGAAGGAGAGCCTTCCCTGGGACCCCGCTGAGACCCCAAGCTGCTCAGCGAGAGCAAAGGCAGGCAGTGATATTTCCTCCTTGATCCAAGCGCTCTGGAGTGGAGGCCCAGAGGCCTGCCACGCTGCCATTCACCCAGTTTTCCCATTGGCTAGAAGAAGCAGGGGTCTCCAGGATGTATGAGGCCCAGTTTTGGTGTTCCCAAAGCACAAAGGTAGAATCCAGCATTTCCCCCACCGGGCCGAGCTCTCTGAAGCAGGGATCACAGAGAGAGAGAGAGAGAGAGAGAGAGAGAGAGAGAGAGAGAGAGATAGAGAGAGAGAGAGAGAGAGAGTCAGGTTCTCGCAGCTCCATGAGGAGGCCGCGTTTCGCATGCACATGTGGCCCATAAGAGGCCATCTGTGGAAATAGCGTCATCCCAATCCTGATGTGGATTAGCCTAGCCAGTCGGGGGAGCTGTCAAGCTTTCCCACCAGGCATCCTAAGAGTCTACTTCCTAGGCAGCCCAAGTGCAGAATCAAGTCATAGTAGGAAGATTCCGTGGGCACCTGGAGGCACGAGGCTCTCTGTTCAGCGCTGTGGGGGCGTAAGGCATGGCCCTCATCCTCACGGATTCCGAGTTTGACTGAAGGGCTGAGATCTGTAAGCACGCAGCAGTACCAGGTAATAAAAGATAGGGTACACTTAGGTGCTCGCGGGTTCGGGTGGAACCCCAGAGACCATGTGTTATATTTGCCCATCCAGCTTGTGCTTTGGGAGCTGACCCTCTGGTACTTGTGGTTCCCAAGGGACTGTGATGCAGAAGACCTGCTCCCGGGAGCCCAGGGGTCCTGTCTGCTCAGCGGTACTGCAAGTGGGATCGTGTGCCCAAGCAGGGCCAGTCAAACTTGTTACCAGAGTTCCCTTATCATCTATGGAAACTGCTTGAACCAAAAGCTCTTTCTGCCCCACTGCTGAAGTGCCCACAGGGCTGGCTCTAGCTTCAGGGAGGGGGGTAGCCGGGACACAAAGTGTAAGGGGGGATGTAGCTCTCAGGCATGACCCTGAGAGTGAGCGTCTCCTTGATTCTGTGCAAATTTGCCCTGCCCTGGTCCTGGTGCCTCAGGGCCATCGTCCCTCACAGCCATCTTTCCTTTCCACGGAGAGACAGCCTATCTGGAGAAGGAGATGGAAATGGCGCAAAGACACAGAGAGAGCTAGAACCCCAGTGATATCATGAGAGCTCCTGGAGCCAGCCATGCCTGCAGCTTGTGTTTCTGGTCATAGAGCTAATGCATTGAATTGGTGTTCTGTCCCTAAAACTGACTTGGCACCTTCAAGTGGAGGGCAGCAAGTGACAGGGTACAAAGCGAGGCCTTGGCTGAAACGAGGGGACAAGGGGGGGTGATGTGAATCACCGTCCCCTGCTGAGGAGTGTGTGAACTTAGTCTGTGCATGAGGATGTCACAAGCTGGCAGGGGAGTTTGTAGATGCTGTGTGGTGTTTGCTAAGAGCCCACAGCCGAGGAGGCTCAGTCTACCCGCCAGAAGAGCAGAACGGGACAGAAAAGAACTTTATTGATTGCGTATTTTTCACAACTGAGAGCCCTGGACCCAGCTGTGCCTGAAGACAGGCCATCCCTTAACTTCCGAGCTATGACAACCAATAGACTGCTCTTTTCTGTGAGCCAGGCCAGGAGACATGGGTAATACCCACAGAAACTAAGACAGGCTCGGTCCCCCCTCACCACCACATGCACTGAACTATAAGCAACTTGGGGGCCAGTGTGGTGTTCCGGGCCAGGGTAGGGATGGAGACACTGTAGGCACACAGTCAGCCATGACAGCCGGACGGATGGATGAATGGGTGGGGGGAGAGGTCCAGGGCACCCTCCATGGGACATGTAGCCCCTGCCTCCTTGGAGCACCTAAGCAGGGAAGCAAAGTGGAAGGAGGCTTATGGACCATCTGGGGCCCCCGGGCCTGGGTGCTGGGAATCCCAGAGCTGAACAAAACACACACACTTCTAACTTTCCAGGCCTCCTCCAATCGCTGTGCCCTGAAAGGATCTGGAGCCGGGGATGAGAGGGTGTGGCAGACCTACCTCCCCGAAGGTGACCTGTGATGAGTCACACCCTTGTACAAATCCCCTCCCCTCCAGAGCAGGCAGACCAGAGACTTGCTTCTGACCAGCAGAATAGGGCAAAGGGGATGAGGAGTCACTGTCATGAGCACATCATATCATATGACAACGGTGAAGGGATGTTGGGTGCAGTTAAGGTCCCTATTTCGCTGGCTATAATTAAATCGAGTTCGACCTGGGTGGGCCTGATCTAACCGAGGGATGGAAAGTCCTTTATAAGAGCATCTCATCCTTCTCTGACATCAGAGACTGCCAGTAGAACAAGATGCTTGTGCTGGCTCTGAAGAAGCAAACAGCCAGGCTGTGAATGGCCCACAGGGAGGGCCATCTGCCAGGAGCCGGGGCCACAAGCAAGTGAACACATTTTGGAGCTGGGCTCCATAGGAGCTGGGCGGTCCAGCTGCTCCTTGGCTGCAGCCGTAGGAAACCCTGACCACAGGAAGGGCCTGCCTGGACCCCGACGCTGAGGCGTGTGGCAACTACGAGTGGTGTTCCAAAGTGTGATGTTTACAGAAATTTGTGCAGGAGCAACGATAGGAAACTCACAGGGTTTGGGGAGATGTGATGGGGCTGGGAATCCTCTACCCAAAATGAAAAGTCTTCCAGTATGAGATTCAAACCCCGGCTGTGGGGCCGGACAGTGTCAGCAAAGGGTTGGCCCCATGCTGACCGCCGAGGAGGGACCGCAGAGTGTGGAAGGACTGTCTACACAGGTGCGTCTCACCCCTGCCCTCAGCCAGAAAAACTTCCGCACTCATGCCGCCCGGCCCGTGCCTCAGGCTCGGATTTACAAAACAGTCCTCGTTCCTGCCCTTTGTGCCCAACCTTTACTGTGCCTCCCTTTCCTCGCTGGGCTCCCGGGGAGATCTCAGCTCGGCCCTGACACAAGTCCGCTGCTGGCCTGAGAGTGTGTCATTCAATAGTAGAGCGGGTGAAGCGTTCCAATCCCCTCACTCAATGATATTAAATTACACATTCCCACAAAAAAAACTCTCCCATTGCTGCATTATTTAAGCAGAAAGAGCAAAATACAGAAGGCCTCTAAGTTCCATTCCTGATTCTCGTGTCACTATAAATATACTGGCTTTTTCCACCCCCTTAATCATGGATTAACTTTTATGGAGATGGTTGGTTTCCTTTCTATGGAGACACGGTTTTGACTGGAGCCCTAAACCAGTAGTAAAGATCGTGACTAATCTCACTCCCATCGTGCTCACCAGAACATGTGCCCGGACATTTCGATAGCAACTGCTGCCGAGGGCCCGGAGGGCCCGGAGGCCACGGCATATCTTGCCCTGGAAGCTGTTTCTCTTCTTGACCCGGCTTGTTACGTGCTCCAAACAAGGCTTCCGAATCCAGGCGGTACCCTCCATGGGAAATGCATTCGTCATGTTACGCAGGGATATGCAGACGCCCGCACACCGAGTTTTAGCAGACTGAACCCCGCTTGCCCATCTGTACACTTCGGTTTTGCTTTCCCGAGTGAGTTTCCAGAGGTGGCTGAGGGAACATACACTCGCTCTGCTTCAGACACTTCCTAGCTCATTGTGATAAACCACCAAGAGGAGACCTCACGACTCAAGTAAACAAATCAATCCGTGTTTGTGCAGAACCCAGGCTTGTTTAGGTACAGCAAATAATGCCATATCACTTTACTGTTTTTTAATGTTTTTATTTATTTTTAAGACAAAGAGAGACAGAGCGTGAGTGAGGATGGGTCAGAGAGAGAGGGAGACACAGATTCGGAAGCAGACGCCAGGCGCCGAGCTGTGGCACAGAGCCCACGCGGGGCTGAAACTCACGAACCGTGAGATCATGACCGAGCTGAAGTCGGACGCTCAACCCACTGAGCCACCGGGGTACCCCCATATCACGTTAATAGAGAGGAAATACGGAACAGGGTTAGAGCGCAGCCTCCGGGTGGGGGACGCCCCGGGATTCTCAGTCCTGTACTGCTATTCCCCAGCTCTGTGACCTTGGGCTTGTGACGCAGCCTCTCTATGCCTCGCTGTTTCCGTCTTCAGAATGTGATATTGCTAGTGCTTGGCGCATAGGGTGCTGACCAGGCTTAAATGAGTTACCGAGTGGAAAGCCCTGAAAATGGTGCTTAGCCCGTAGTAACTTGCATGCCTTTGCGGCTCTTCTTTGGCTGTTGTTACCATCGCCTTCATTTTTCCAGGGTGGATTTCACTGAAATGAACACCACAGGCGATTTACTGATTTCCTCACCGCCTCGCCCATGCATTCATTCATGCCCACAGCATTAATCCGTGTCCCCCGCATGGCGCCAGAAAAGGTCTTGTGTCCAGAATATCATATATTGAAGTGCACAAAACGATGCTCCACAACACTAGGCTTCAGGGAAACACATTAAAACTGCCCTGAGATACTGCTATACACATATTGAAAATGTTTTTTTCAATCTTTACATATTTTTGAGGGATAAAGAGAGACAGAGTGTGAGCAGGGAGGGGCAGAGAGAGAGGAGATACAGAATCCAAAGCAGGCTCCAGGTTCCGAGTTGTCAGCATAGAGCCAAACATGGGGCTTGAACTCACAAACCGTGAGATCATGACCCGAGCTGAAGTCAGCTACTCAATCTACTGAGCCAACCAGGAGCCCATGAAATATATCTATTTTTTAAAGACAATACCTAATACTTGCATGTGACCCATAAATCTGACTCCTAGACATTTGCTCTAGAGAAGTGAAAACTTATGTTTATAAAACAAAAACAAAAACACATGCACACAAATGTTTACAGCAACTCTAATCATAACTGACAAAAATGGAAAAACACAAATTTCCTTCAGGAAATGAATGGTTAAACAAACCCTGGTATATCCGTACAGGGAAACACTAAGAAACAGATGTATTGTAAAGGCATGATGTTGAATGAAAGAAACCAGTCTCATAAAGTTACCTACAATAAGGATCCATTTATATGCTATTAAAGTTGGAGATAGATGGTTGCCAGGCCTCAGGGGTGGGCTGAGAGTGATTCAACATGAGGGAATTCTGGGAGCTGATGGAATTGTTCTCTTTGTGTCTAATTTTTTTTGGGGGGGGGGAGATAGAGAGTGAGAGTGGGGGAGGCACAGAAAAAGAGGTAGAGAGGGATAATCCCAAGTAGGCTCCGGGAAGTTCGTGAGCAGGAGCTCAAACTCAAGAAGAGTGAGATCATGACCTTAGCCGAAATCAAGAGTGGGATGCTTACGTGACTGAGCCACCTATGTGCCCCAGGAACAGAACTCTTCTGTATTATCACTGGGGTGACATTTACATGAGTATATACAATCTTTAAAACTCAAAGCACTATGCACCAAAAGAGTTATTTTATATAATGTTAATTACACAACAAAAAGCATTTTCAAAAAAATACCACATCTGTCCTCATCTCTCCATTTCCTGCGTCCACACTAATTCCTGTCATGTTCACCTCTCCTGGTCAACTGCAATGACTCCTTACCTGATTTCCTCCCAATTACAATCTTCACACTGTCTTTCTAATAAACTTATGAAATATTACTCCTGAATAAAGTGTTATAAGGAAAAAAAATAATAGCTGCACCTTCCTTAGATCATGCATGTACACCACTCCCTATGGTATTTGTAACACGAAGACCCAATGTGCAAATACAATAAGCAGCCAAGGGGAGCCTGAGTGGCTCAGTTAGTTGAGTGACCTAATCTTAGTTTCAGTTCAGGTCATGATTTCGCCATTTGTGGTTTCAAGCCCCAGGTCACACTCTGCACAGAGCCTGCTTGGAATTTTCTCTTCCCCCTTTCTCATCCCCTCCCCTTCCTCACACACACTGCAAATCAACCTCCCACCCACCCAACCACGCAACCAACCAACCAACCATCCAACCAACGAACAAACATTAAAATCAAAATAAGCAGCCCAAATCATAAGGGTTTGTAGTACGTTACACATTTATCCCATAGATCAAATAAAAGCAGAGAAAACTTGACTATCATGCTGGAATTATTTTTTTTTCTCTTACACCCAACTCATTTTGCTCACTTGTGGTTCATTTCTGTGTCTCCTCCTCTAAATGCAGTGCCCACTTCCTCTGGCAGTCCTACTTGAAGTGAATTTCTAACTGCTTCAACTCAGTACCTTCTTCATTCTGTTGCCTTTGTCATGAAGACCTGGAACAAAAATCCGTGAAAGAATGAACACCCCAGGCCTGGCATGCCAATACTAACACCTGGCAAACAGCAACAACGTCCCAGAGACAGCAACTAGCAAACAATCCGTTGTCTATTTAGGAAACATGAGCGAGAAGATGGAAGAAATAGAACTTCCCAAAGGGAGCCTGAAAAAGAAAACCAAAAACAAAATCCACTGGCGTTAAAAAGTGAAAACAGGTAAAACCAAGGTTTATCTCAATGTTATTGCAGGTGTTACTGGATAGACTAGATGAACCTGAAGCAAATGATTTCTAAACAACAAAAACAACAACAACAACAACAACAACAAAAACAGCAACAACAACAACAACAAAAGAGTCTTCTAAAATATGCATTGGTATAATTTAGCAGATAATCAGAGCTGCAGAAACTAGCTTTATGTGGGAATAATCAGAATACCATAGCTACTCAGAGGAGTCACGCTTATTGCAAATAACTGATGCTCAGGTGGTGTGATCACTGTATCACACAAAACCAAGTAAGGGTCTTAAAAAGGAGGAGGGAACCCAAGCAAGGCGGCAGATGCCAGAACACATGGGGTGAATCAAGGGCTCAGTGAAACGGAAGACTTAATCACAAAGTGAACAATTTGCCTGAAAATGCTGCAGATTCAGGCCAGCACACAGGCCTCCAGGCTCCCTGGCAGGAGTCCTGGGAATATCAGGGGCAAAGCAATGAACTTACAGCTACCAATCACTTCCCTGTGGCAAGCACGGTTACCTGATAAAGCATCTCAATTGACCCTGTGTACAGAAGAAGGAATTGAGGCTGAAGGAGATGTGATAATTGCTCAAGGTCACAGAACTAAGAAAGTTATGGAAATGGCCGTTACCCCAAGCACTCTGACTCCTTAGTGCATTACATGCTGTCTCAAGTATGCAAAACTCGGCTTCAGTAACCCTTTTACCATCTTTTTAAGTAAATTTGTTTTCAAAAAGTTTTGATTGTTATTTTCATTTTCATTTGTTTCCTTATGTCTTTTAATTTCTTCTCTGTTTGATTGATTCATTCTTTAGTAAGATGTTTTTTAACCTGTATGCTTTTAGACGTTTAGCAGACTTTTTCCTGTAGTTTATTTCAAGTTCTAACCATTGTGATCTGAAAGTGTGCATGGTGTCATCTCAATTCTGTTATATTTATTGAAGGCTTTTAGTGACCCAGTATGTGGTCTCTCTTGGAGAATGTTCCACGTGCACTCCAGAAGAAAGTATGGTCTGCTGCTTTGGGATGTAGAGTTCTAAAATATCTGACGCGTCCTTCTGGTCCAATGTATCATTCAGGACCATTGTTTCTTTCCTGATTCTGTCTAGATTTTCTGTCCATTGTTGTAAGCTGAGTATTAAAGCCCCCTGCAATTACCATATTCTTATCAATGAGATTGTTAATGTTTGTGATTAAATGTTTTAAATCTTTGTGTGCTTCCGAATTCACTGCAAAGTCATTATAATTGTTAGCTCCTCCTGATGGACAGACACAGTAATTATTTAATAATGCCCTTAAACATCTCTTGCTACAAACTTTAATTTAAAGTCAAGTTTGTCTGATATAAGTATGGCTAATACAGTTTCCTCTTGACTCCCAGTAGCATGAAAGGTAGTTCTCCATCCCCCCACTTTCAATAGTAAGGTGTCCTCAGGTCTGAAAGGGGTCTCTTGTAAGACAGCAAATAGATGGGTCTTGTTTTGTATTATCCATTCTGATACCCTATGTCTTTTGGTTGGAGCATTTATTCCACTTCCATGCAGTGTTATTATGGAGAGCTATGGTTCCAAGGCACTGTGATGTCTGTACTTTTCATGATTGTACTGGTGTCTGTGGCACTTTGTGATACTTGCGACATTTCCCTCATAGAATCCCTCTTAGGATCTCTTGCAGGGATGGTTTAGCGGTGATGAATTCCTTCAGTTTTGGTTTGTTTGGGAAGACCTTTACCTCTCCTTTGATTCTGAATGGCAGGCTGGCTGGATAAAGGATTCTTGGTTGCATATTTTTCCTATTCATCGCATTGAAGATTCCCCTATTCCTTTATGGCTTGTCTGATTTCAGTAGATGGGTGTGCTCCTATCCCCATATTTCTACCTTTGTACGTTAATGTCCATTCATCCCTAGCTGCTTTCAGAATTCTCTCTTCATGCTTGTATTTTGCCAGTTTCACTATTATGTGTTGTGCAGAAGATCAACTCAAGTTACATCTGAAGGGAGTTCTCTGTGCCCGTTTGGTTTCAATGCCGGTTTCCTTCCCCAGATTGTGGAAGTTCTCAGCTATGATTTGTTCAAGGTCATCTTTACACCACTTTTTGCTCTCTTCTGGAAATCCTGTGCTATGGATATTGTTCCATTTGATTGCATCACTTAGTTCTCTTATTCTCCCCTCTCGATCCTCAATTTTTTCTCCATCTTTTTCTCACCTCCTTTTCCCCATATTTTTATCTTCTAATTCATTTAGTCTCCCCTCTGTCTCTTCAATCCGCGCTGTGGCTGCCTCCATTTTAAATTGCACCTCATTTATACCATTTGAATTCATCATGACTACTTTTTATTTCCTTGATCTCTGCAATAATGGATTCCATGCTGTCTTCTATGCCTTTGCCAATCCCAATGATTCATCTTTTGACTGTTATGCTAAATTCTGATATGTAGCTTATATCTGTTTTGATCAAGTCGTTAGCTGTCCACTTCTTCCCGGAACTTCTTTTGAGGGGAATGCTTCTGTTTCATTATTTTGGCTAGTTTTCTCTCTCTTATGAGGTTTACAAGCTTGTTATTTGCTCTGCACCTGCAAGAATTGCTATATGAAATGGGGGTCACACCCTTTGCAGGTTCTAGCCCTGCAGGTAGTGTTTCGTGGAGAGTGTTACTGGCTCTCTGTTGTTGTGGCATTGGCTCTTTGAGTTCTCTACTCGTCATGATGTTTTTGACACTCCACAAGGTGTGCTTTTATTTGTCCCTTGAAGTAGCCCTGGAAAGGAAAACAAACAAACCAACACACAGGAAACAGAGACATGGAAGGAAACGTGCAACTAAAAGAAATAAATGGACACACACACGCTCACACACACAGAAAAACAGTCTGAAATCAAAAACGAAACAAAACAAACAAACCAGAAACACCAGCTACAAGTAAAGAACAAGGTAGAGGCGTTGCTGTTGGAAGAACACATATAAAGAGGGAAATGACAGGAGTGGGGAAAAGGAAAAAATATATATATTGACCAGACTGGGAGGCTAAATGGCTTAATGCAGAGAGAGAGAAAGGAAAATAAGGAAGGAGATGGGGGAACAAAAGGAAGATAAGTTTACCCAGACGGAGAAACTAGATGGCTTGATGATTCCAGAGACAGAGAAAGAAAATTATAGAAATATAGGTAGGAAATGTATCCAGGGAATGGATTATAAATGTCTGCTTAAACGAACCAACAAGCAGAGTTATCGACCTAAAAGAGGGAAGAGAAAGGAAGGGAGAATATGTCTAACTAACAAGAGTTGTCCTGGAATTAATCCAGTCTATGCAACATCATTGGTCCGGATGATGGACCTGCCTGGTTCCACAGCGCCTACCCTGCTCCATCAGATAAGCAGGTACCCAGCACAGAGGGGCGTGGTTTGTGGTAGGCTGGTCCCACCTCCACTATGGACCCTCGGACTGATCCCTGAGGCCCCGCCTTGGTGGTGGTGGTGGTGGTGGTGGTGATGGTGGTGGGGAAACGGTGATGCCCAGCCTCTTCTCCATGACCTGGTGTACTCCGTTCCAGTTGTCCTCATTGTGCCCAGGGCACACGCAGGGTGGTCCTTCTTGCTCCGCTGACTCCTTTGGCATAGCGCTTGTCTAGGATTCGCAGACCCGTTCCGTGTGCTCTGGCACTGGGGAAGTGCCTCTCTGTGCTGCTACAAATGTCTTCCTGGCTATCTTTGTGCTGCTGTGCTTCAGGGAGCCCCGCCTTTTCCTGCCTTGGACTGCCCTGCTGACCTCACTGCTGAGCTTGGGCATGGTGGATGCAGGCAGGCATTGTTTTGTCCCACAGCGACGCCCCCAGGGAGGGGGCCACTTTCTCCTACTGCAGACTGCGCCCTAGACCCAGCCACTGATCCGGGGGGTGGTGGATGCAGGCAGGCTTTGTTCTATTGCACAGCCCTCCAGGGAGGGGCTACTGTCTCCTTCTGTGGACTGTGCCCCTGATCTACCCCTGAAACCAATGCTGGCTCCTCTCCTCCCCAGGTGCGCAAACAGGGAGCCTAGCCCCAGACCCCAAGAAAGCCCCACAGTTAGAGATAAGATCCCTCTCAGTCCCAGTCCGAGGTTCTCCTCTTATCCACATACAGCCCTACACTCCCGGAGCCACTCTTTCTCTTACTTTTGTCTCTCCGCAGAAGGGGATCTCTTCCCTCCATTCCTACTTGGCCCAATTTATGTACCCCAGTTCACAATCAGCCACCTGTCATTTCTCAAGTTGTCTCATTTCCTTCAGGAGTATTCAGTGTCTTTTACTCGCAGACTTTTGGGGTTCAAAATACTTTGGCTTCAGCACTTTGTTTGAGAGACATGGGATGTACAGTTCCCCCTACTTCTCCACCATGTTGACCCTTCTGCCCCAGAAGGATTTATTTATAAATTGATGGACCTCAAATTCTAGATCCTATTTTCTTATTAATGTTATTAGGATTAAATTCAGTACATACTTTTAGTATTAAGAGAAATTCCCTGTGATTTGAATCCTTTGAAAATGAATTGAAGAGGCAATCCGAATAAATATCACATTCCCTTACTGGGACTTCTCTCTCTCCATCTTTCTCTCACTCTCTCTCTCTTTCTCTCTCACTCTCCTTCTCTTTGACACACACACACACACACACACACACACACACACACACACACACACACACACACTTCCCCCAGACTGTCAGGAATCTCTCTAAGGTGCCCGCCCAATTCCATGGCCAGTACATAAACTTCACCAGTACTCAGGACTAGACATCCTCACTAAGGTCTGCCCAAACAAAATGGAAGAAAACAGCCTCTGTCAGTCCCACTCTCCTGCCTGTGCAGTTTCCTCCCTCCTGCCAGGTCACCCTGACCCCAACCCTACCTTGCTGTAAAAGCCCATTCTATAACTACCTGACAAACCTAGCTAGTGTTTGATTCTGCAGCAAAACGCAACAAAGTTCCAACAGGTCTCAGCCCTCCCAGGCCAATGAGTCAGCAGGAAAACACCAGGCCAGGAATCACACTATGAGAATTCTCATTCCAGCTGTACCACTTCCTGGCTGAAGATGCACAGTGAAGCTGTCTTCCAACAACAGTCTAGCTCCACATCTGTAAGCCTCTAGCCCACCTGCATTGCTACCAGGCTCAGGGACACATCCAACGATTTTGTTTCTTGAGCCCCTTCTGGACTGTGTTTGCTTTGTTTAAAATGTCTACCTCTAGGATAAACTAGATTTTGAGACACAAATATGCACAAATATGCAAATTCCCCAAGGGAAAAGACACGTCCAGGGGTCTTTTCACTGCAGTCATCCATATCCCCAAAGCACTGATTTCTACCGTGTACATAATTAGAGAGAAGAAACAGGCAGACACCTTCCCAATGACAATGAAAAAGCAACAGAAGGTGATGGAGAGCCCCACCTGATGTAGTAGCTGAAAGCCCAGAGGTCAAGAATTACCCACCACCACTACGGAGGCAGGGGTATACCTCGAGAACAGAGCCTGGCACACAGAGTCCCTCAGTCAGTTTTCGGTGAGTGGTGAATAAAGCCACAGGTGGACCAATAAACTGACAAGCAAGCGAGCAAAGGCAGACAAGGGAAAATCCGCCTGTTCTATGGTGGTATAGAGAAAGTAGGTGCTTTTAGCAATGCCAGTAAGAGGGTAAACATTATAGAACAGGCCAATTAGTGAATTCTGTGGGTGGAATGTTTTCTCCTGATTACAGTGGGCAGCTTATCCATCCTCCAGCCCTGAAGCATATGGTAAGTGGACACCACATGCTGGGGACAACACGTTCGGGAGTAAAGGAGTGGAAGTAACAAGTCTCCACCTTTGCTAGAATGTCGGCTTCCATTTACAGACCCTCCATCTGGCCCCTGGCCCTTTCTTCCTCCCACCCACCCCGATTACTCCCACATATTATGTCCTTACTGCAATCTTGCAATCCTTGGTTTTGAACCATCCTTCTAATCTGTTTTGTTGTTGTTTGTAAGATCTGTCATTTATCTACGTAAAAACCTGGGAATTTCAATCTTAACAAAGGTGAGAGCACCTGGATGGCTCGGTCAGTTATGCATGTGACTATATTGCTTTCGACTCAGGTCATGATCTCATGGTTTGCGAGCTCCAGTTCTGCATCAGGCTTTGTGCGGACAGCGTAGAACCTGCTTGGGATTCTCTCTCTCCCTCTCTCTGAGCTTTCCTGGCTCTCTCTCACTGTCTTATGTTTGTGTGCTGCTTTTTAAACTGGCCTACGAGTAATTTGGGACAAGTGGTATGATAAGTAACTTTCTCTTTCACCTGCTATGACAGCTCTAACGTTGCCGTTACTCTGCTGAGTTAAGATGTAAGGCAGAGTGTCCCGAGATCCTCAACCAAACTACACGGTGTAATCGTATGAGCATAGGTATTGACACTTCTGTCCATTCCCTCGTAAACTCACTCATTTCACAAAGAGTGAACACTTACGCTGTGCACTCTGAGAAATATAACAGTAAGCAAAATAGCCTTCGTAAATTAATATTTTTCCCGCCTTGGGATTGCATGGGCCTATAGTACCCGGTCCTATGTTATTCAGCGCATGATTATGACTAACGTATTTCACTTCTTCCAAAGATGTTTCTAAAGATTGGCAGAGGCAGTGGGATGTGACCGATGCTGGTTCAAATCCTAGCTCTGCCACATAGATGTGATATTTGGCAAGTTATTTAAACTTTCTAAGCAGTAGTCTAGTTGCGTGTTAAATGGGAATAATAATACCTTTCCCACAGGCCTGTTATGTTTGCTTGAGAGGGAAACGTGTGTGAATTGCAGAGAACTGTACTGGTGTATGGTGGGAACTAAAGGAAAATTAGTTTGTTCCCTCTGTTTTCCTATGGCTTTCTGATCATCTTGTTATGGGTTTGTACCGAGGGCCTTGTGCCTCTCTGTGCCTCTATGTGCCCTTGAGTATCCTCTTGCAATCACCAGCATCAGGGAATTGGACCTCATTCTACCAAGTAAGCCTGACTCTGACATGGTGCCTTCCATAGTTCACCTCTTCTGTACATTCAACACAGACAATGTGGAGGTTTTAAGTAAGCAAGCAGCGACTTTGTCAAAAACGTAGTTACATCACTAATAAAGGCGAGTGTTTACTGACTCGCAGTGAAGGGGGTTCCATGCATTATTCCAAGTGTTTTACCTTTGTTACCTCACTGAATTCATTTCAGAGCTCTGTGGTGAAGGTGCTAGGTTGTGCCTGATTTTACAGCTGAGAAAACTGAGTAACAAAGAGAAAAAGTAAGTTGTCCAAAGGTCTGCTGCTAGAAATAGAGCAAAATAGGATTTTAGATGCCAAGCACCCTGGCTCCAGGGGCCACCCTCTTAGTCACTGAACTATAGTGCTTCTTGCTAAGCAAGAATTTACTGTAGGATAGGGAATTGAAGTGGTGTTGGGTTGCAAATAAGATAGTAGGTCTAGATGGCAAAGGTTCCACCCAATTCATCTGATCACAAAAGGGTAAGAGTTCATCAAAAGTTGATTATGCAGGTGTTTGTAAAAAGAGAGAATGTGAGAGAGAATCCCCAGTATAGAGTGCTGCTGTTACACATAAAATTGAAGTGAGACAGCTAGTTCTTCTGTAAAAATTGGGAACTGAAACCCCATAAACACATTGCATTCATTCAGTATGTACAGGGTCCTGTGCACATGGCTGGCACTGTAGTAATGACACACGGATGGCTAAGGTGAGCCCTGCCCATGAGGAACACATGGTCTAGGAGGGGAGCAAGGGCTATGTAAGGAGGTTCATGGCAACACAACTAGTGGGAGGAAGAACTGTGGACACACAAAGGTGAAGTAAGCATCGCCAAGACACTTTCCATAAAAAAAGACATAAGAAAGGAACGAATCCTCTTAGAGTTCTGGAGGCATCCTTCATGTAGGCTCTCATGAGTGTATTTTCACTAAGTGCATAACAATTGGGAGCTGATCCCTGCTGAGCCAAGCTCCTCCAGGACAGAACCTTCCTCTGCTCAGTTGGCTTCAAGCGAACCTGGGTATTCAGCACATCTGCAGTGTCCCTCTCCCACCATCCCACTTCTGGCCCTCTTGATTCCTAGATTTCTAGGAAAATCTGCCTATAAGGTCAAATCCTTATTTGTTGTTAGTTCCTTCCAGAGACAGGGTCTCCACGATGCTATCGATTACTTCAGTGGAATCCTGCCCATGGGCTGCACAAGGAACACCATGACACGAGTTCAATGCCTCATCAATTGATGGGTTTTATGAGAAGTTAAGTCCTCTGAGCTTGGGTTAGAAATAGTCCCCCTCATTCCCCATCTCAAGGCTTGTTTTGGACAAAGGATGAAGATAAAAAGCAATGAATGTATAAAAGCCTTTTGGAAAAGCTCAGCCTAAAAACGGCAGAAGAACATATAGGGGGAAAATGTCTTTTCATTTCATGTTAAGAGCCAAAGAGAAAAGCTTCTTTAGATTTCAAGAAAAAAGGAATAATATCAGTACACAAAGCAAGCTTTAAAGATGAGCTTTATCATCATGTCAGTAGAGCTTTTTAGCTTATCTTAGTTCATCAAGCTTTTTAGCTTATCTTAGTTCATCAAGTTCTTTAAGCTTTTTAGCTTATCTTAGTTCATCAAATAATCTTTTTTTTTTCTTTTTTTGATGACAGAAATCTTATTTACACTCCTGAACGTCCTATTACCCTTGACAGGTACCTAGCATCCTGCCTTGCACATTATGTGGGGAAAAAAGAAAAAAAAAGACATTTGTTTATTCACCATCCACAGACAGAATAAACTCCTAACGGAAAACATAAAATATTTGGGCACTGAACACGTGACTGCTCTTAAATGTTCATATATTCAATTTGAGGAAATTTTTTATTTGACAGGTGTGGTGAAAGGCCCAACAGAACGATTCAAAAATAAAGAGAACTCTGGGAATAAATGTGTTAGGAAGGTAATGAAAAATTGGAGACTACGATACAGATCTTAAAAAAAGCTCTGAATGTATACTCACAAAGACTTAACGACTTTTGGTAACCAGGTTAGAAATAGTGCTGTGAAAGCCCATAGAGCTGTAGCATTCGAAGGCAGGGTTTCTTACAATAAGGTCTGATACCTCTCCCTAATCAATGGAACCATGGAGGCTTACTACAGGTACGGATTCTGAATTCACACCGAATTCTACATTTTTAGATAATTTGCCAGTTGTTGTTAAGATAACCCAAACTAGTAACAGCATTCCAATCTGCAAAGGACACACGAGGCCCACTCTCTTTAGCATAAAGTTTGGGTTGCTTTGGTAGGTGGATGAAAGCAACAAAACACAGAAGTCTGCAGGGAGAAGTGGAGACTTGAAGGGTTTGAAATGCATACTGTCCCATTTCTGAGGGAGGGCACAGATACTGCTTGATGGCACCCAAATCAGGTGTTTCTGTCTGAACCAGTCCTGCTACCCAGGCCACAGTCAACCATAAAGATTATCCAGAGAAATGGTCTGCATCTGTATCTGCTGGAGATTCACTGACTAACCAGATTCTCAGTGCTGCTGGGTCTAGGTGTGTGGGGTGGGAGGTAGATAAACGGGGAGAATCAGACAAGACAAAGTGGCCAAGAACTGGATGGAGTCCACCCTAACTGTTACCGTGGCCATATCTGAAGTTTCCAAAGCTGATGATGCTACATTCGGGGCCACCGTTGTTCCGTGATGATATTGCAGTTGGTATATGATGCGAAGAAAGTAAACAAGGAAACGAGGTAACTTAGTATACATTATAACGTGTCAACAAGAAGACAAAGAAAACTCTTGGTTTTTACTTCATTGGCAATTACTAATAGATATGAAAGTTACAGTACCTCCTAGGAGGCAAGGTTCTTGCCAACAGAAATACAACGCTAATACAGGAACACCTTCCAACGGTTCATCTGAGAGAATACTGAATGGCATGAGTATTTAATGTGATTTGGTAAGGCAGAACTGGTTTCTCCATGACTCACAAGTATTAAATTCTAGAATTCCTATGAGTTTTCTTGATGCATTGATAAGCAAAGGAAACCTAGGAGGGGATTTGGTGGAGCCACATGCCCTAGAAATATGACAGCTAATTTTTGACTTAAGAAGAAAATGAATGACCTCCAAAAGACATCGACAATTCTACCTCACAGATGTGCTGTGAGCTTGAAATGCTCACACATGTGATGCATCTTGAAGATGGTAAGTGGTAAAAATATTGGTATTATTATATTAATGGCTGCTACCCTTTTTTCCAAAATTGTGTAGTAGGTCATAAAGAAATTGGCAGCTCTGCCATTCCATGCAGCCTGCTGCAGATGACATTGATGCCTTAATGGGACACAGCCTACAGCCTCTTTGTAAGTAAAACTGTCTTTGTTCATGCCACTGGTGGCCGCCTTTCGGTGACAGCTGAACACGTCCCTAACCGATACTACTTGCCCTTACTCAATGCCATTCAAATACAATTTCATGTTTTGTTAGCACAGATAACATCAATAATGTCACTCTTATTGAAGGTGAAATTATTACCAACCTCACTCAGCAGATGACGTTGGGGAAAAGATGCTAGAAAAGTGTCCTAAATGAAGAAGGGTCTTGGAGAATACTGGTGTTCTCTCTCATAAGCATACCCTCGCAGAGTAAACTGTGGGGCACAGGGTTCTCTCTGTTACAACATAACTTGAAGTTTAGGAGTGGTTTTCCTTATAAAGGTTTGAAAAAGTCCATGGTAGAGAAGAGTTTACTTAATCCCAGAGAGTAAAATGAAAGAAGGCTTTGGACCCACAAACTCCTAAAATCAGTAAGTAGGCCGAGACAACCATAAGGCTGTAGACACAGGCTACCTTTCATGAGAAGGGAAGAATGACTTGGAGGTTGAAAGCCAGAACCCCGGAGGAGCTAGAGCCATGGAAAATCATTCCCAGGCCTTAAGACCCAATGAAAGGACTGCCTATCTGTGCCAGCTGAACTTCAGAATTGCTATGGACCAGTGACTCATGAAAACCTCCTTTCTTTCTTTGGGAACAGAAATGTTTGTGTTTTGTTGGTTTGTTTGTTTTTTCTGTGTGTGTGTGTGTGTGTGTGTGTGTGTGTGTGTGTGTGTGTGTGTGTGTTTTCTGGTTATCACCTGCCCGTGTTGGTTGTATGCTTAATTCATAGGTCTTCATTCATAGGTCTTCAGATTGAAAGTGGAATCGAGGACCAGTGCACACAAGGAGACTCATTCACACCTGGACCTAATTTGGATAAAAATATCCTGGACTTTGAGCTGATGTTACAAGGGTTGGGTCTTTAAGAGGGAGGATTCTTGGGGTAGGGTGAGGATATTTTCCATGCAGGATGAAAGTGAATAATAGGAGGCCAGCAGACAGGCTGTGGCAGTCTAAAATATGTTCATAAATTCTCTTTTAAGCCCTTCAAAAGGTGAACCTCCATTCCCTTTTCCTTAAGCATACGCCAGACGTACTGAATGGTTTTGAAAAATACAAGAAAGTGAAAGTGATGGTGAGTCAAAAACACTCTAAAGAGCAGATATTGTAGTTCCAATGATGTTGTGATCAGGGAATAATCGATGGAAGGGGCAACTGGCCAATAGACGCTAGAATTCTATGAGTGGAAGAGATGAACATAAGGGAAGAGAAACAAAAATACTATAAAATCAGGGAGGGGGCAAAACAGAAGAGACTCATAAATATGGAGAACAAACTGAGGATCACTGGAGGGGTTGTGGGAGGGGGAATCGGCTAAATGGGTAAGGGGCATGAGGAAACTACTCCTGAAATCATTGTTGCACTACATGCTAACTAATGTGGAGGTAAATTTAAAAATTAAAAATAAATAAAATTAAAAAAGAAGCTAGAATTGTACACCTATCAAAATTATCAATTCAATTTGAGAGTGGACTCAAGATATCTTCAGATGTGCAAAGACTCAGAACATTTGATTCTATTCATTCTTCATTAGGAAGTTATCTGAAGGTGTACTCCAGCAAAACAAGGAGAGAAAAAAATAAAGAAAAATTATACTTAATAATAGCCAACATTAACAGTGTTTATTTTTGTGCCAGACACTGTTATGGGTTATTTTCACATATTATTACATATTAACCACACAAGAAACTTATAAAGTACATACAATTATGATTATTATCTTCTAGAGGAGGAAATAGGGTTATAAAGAAGCCAAATAACTCATCCAGCATCCAACTTACACAGTTGGTAAGTGGAACAAGTAAAGACTAAGTCCAGGCCGTCTGGCTCTAGAGTCCAGGCTTTTCAATGCTCCCTCACTCCCCAGATAGCCATATTACCATGAAACCATGGAAACAAACGGGGACTGTAGCAGAGGAAAATCACAGGAAGGAAGCTATGAAGCAGACCTACTGAGTCACCACCTAAATGAGGCAGGAAAAGAGAAGGGTCCATAAGTGACCTCTAAGAGGTTAACAGGAAGATGTCATAAGTGGCATGATTTGAGAACACTGAAAGAGTGCAATAAAACAAAGAAGTGCAATTAGAAAACTAAGGAGAGCGAGAAAATATCCGTAAGATGGTCTTAGTCTGAATGAGCCAAGTGAAATTTGGCGTGGTTTAAAGCACTGATGGAACACAAAGAAAAAGGACCCATTTCACCTTGATCCCAGAGATGTCCTCATTCAGCAGGTCCAAGGACTCCAGGAAAAGAGTAGTAATTCTAATGTTTGCATATTATTTAATAATCCCAATTTTAAACCATTTATTAGTTTTCAAGTTTTAGAATCAACCTTGAACAATCTAAAGAGGCTTGATTGCAGAGCATAATACCAGTGTTAACAACAATGACAAACAGAAGTCTCCTGACTTCAGACTCAGACTTGGAGTGGAACATACATCATCAGCTCTCCTGATTCTTAGGCTTTTGGAGTCTGCCTGGAACTAAACTACTGGATCTCCTGGGTCTGCCCTTCTCAGCCTCCGTAATCCTGTGAACCAATTCCTATTGATACTGAGTCTCTGGAGAACCCTAACTGGGACATATATGTAACTTCAGCCATTATGTCTTTTTGCCCTCAGATCCAGTTCCTGCACTTCTCCTACACACTGTGTTTCCTGGTTCCTTGCCAACTGGCTTCCAGAGGGGTTTTACCAATGGATGTTTGATGGGAGAAAGGGAGGAAGGTATAAGCCCAGAGGTTTTTCTCCCTCCCGCTCCACTTGCTACCAGTGATTTTATCTCCTCCAAATTCTAGCTTCTTTCCAAGAGCCTCTTCTCCCATGTTCTCAGTTCCTGCTAGTTATGGTTCTGAGTTTCTCTAGCCCTGGGGGTGGAAACAGCTTTCTGATGATTCTAATTCCTGATTGCTTCGCCATCCTTTATTTGGCTTCTGGGATTTTCCATCACGTGTGTAACTCTTTAAAATACCGATAGTGACTCACCGGCTGGCTGGACCTGACTGAAAAAGTATAAAGATAGAAGTTCAGAAATATATGGGAAGGTGAGGAGAGAGAAGACAGGTGGCTTAAAATTGTCTTAAAATTGTGCAACATGAGTTCTCCAACTTGGTTATTTTTCAGAGCTGTTTGGCTATTCTAGTTCCTTTGTCTTTTCACACACATTTTAGAATCAGCTTGCTGTTATCCACAAAAAAATCCTGGGATTTCGACTGGGATTATGTTGAATCTCTAGATCAAGTTGATAATTGACATCTTACTAGCAAGGCTTCCAATGATACATATGGCATATCTCTCCATTTATTTATATATTCCTTGACTGATCCAATCAGCCTTCTGTGGCTTTTAGCATACAGATCCTGTGCTTGGCTGTTAGATTTAAATGTAATATTTCAATGTTTGGTGTGATATTAAATGGTTCTTTAAAAGCATTTCATATTCTAATTGTTCATTGCTTACGTATAAAAATAAAACTGAGTTCTATATATTGACCGTGTATTCTGGGGCTTATTTAATTATGTTTGAGTTCTAGAAACCTGATGTATACCCCTTAGAATTTTTTTCATGTTGATAACCCCATGATTTAAGAGTCGCGGCAGTTTTCAGGGCACCTTGATGGCTCCATCAGTTGACTACCAGAGTGCTGGGTTCAGCAGCTCAGGTCATGGTCCCATGGTCAGGGGATTGAGCCCCGTGTGGGGCTCTGTGCTAAGCGTTTGCCTGCTTAAGCTTCTCTCTCTGTCTTTCTCGCTGTCTCTTTCTCTCCCCGTCTCTGCTCATTCTCTCTTTCCAAAATACAAATTGAAAAATAAATAAAAAGAATCATGATAGTTTTCATTTTTACTTTTTCCATTCTGAAGGCCTTTTCTATGCCTTTTTGTGTACATGCCACACTTGTAATCAGGGGAGGTACTGGTGTTTATGTCGACTTGTACACAGAACTGGCAGATTCCTTGCTTTTATTGTCTCCTGCCTTGGATTTCTCCCAAACATTTCCCAATCAAAATAGGATTCAGAGGGACCCTATTCTAGTTTCGGTTCAAGATGGCTGTGTAGGAAGGCCTTAAACTCAACTCCTCCAGGGTGAAAGAAGATTTCAACTACCTCCATATTGACCTTAAACTTTCCAATTGATTAACTTTTTCTTTCCAGCTTCTCTCCTTCTTTATGATTCTTTATTTTTGAGACAGAGGGAGACAGAGCGCAAGTGGGGGATGGGCAGGGATAGCAGGGGACATAGAATCTGAAACAGGCTCCAGGCTCTGAGCTGTCAGCCCTGAGCCCAATGTGGGGCATGAACACATGAACCATGAGATCATGACCTGAACTGAAGTAGGAAGCTTAATCAGCCGAGCCACCCATGCGCCCCCACCCCACCCTCAGCTTATCTCTTAATTCAGGATCCTGAAAGCAAAGTATCACCTGATGGGAACTGAATCTACCACTCTAGCAATAAGGACTGCCTGAGCCAATAAGACTCCACCCTCAAGCCCAACAAAATGACCAACGTGACCTTAGTGACCACCTGTGTATACCTACCTCTTTTTGTCCCACATTTTCCTTACATAAACCTGGAAGTATTTTCAGCACGTAAGAGGGAGTCTTTGATGTGAGTCTGCTGCATTTCTGGTGTCGGCCTCTGAATAAATTTCCCATTTGTTTCACCTCCACTAGTTCCTTTGAATTGCGATCTTGTCAGTAATGGGTAGCCAAACCTCACCTTTTTTGGGTCCCTTGGAGCTAGGTGCTCTTGTGCCTGAACTCCCTGACTACGTTTCTGGTGAACCAGCCAGAAGGTGTACTTCCAATTTGTCCAGCTCCCTGGGGATTGCAACCATTGATATAACAATTCCTCCTGAGGAGCTGAGGACTGACTGCACAGATTGTGCCTAACCAAACATAGAAAATCTAAAGACAACAGCAAGACAGAGAGACAGTAACAAAGGAAACACTCACCCCTAACGTTGCCAAGGGCAGTTGGGGAAGGACCAGGAACAGACTCCTCTGTCTTTGGGCAGAAAAAAGAAAGAAAATAAAAACACAACACTGCAGTTTGAAAAGAGCAACTGTCATATAAAAGAGAGCATTACAACTCTGTCAATGACAGAGGAGCCACAGGAGTTCTCTTTGGGTCATAGAGACGGGAGAATGGCAGGGTTACATTTTACATCCACATTTTTTAATGTTTACTTATTTTTGAGAAGCAGAGAATACAAGCAGAGCAGGGGCAGAAAGAGGGGGACAGAAGATTCAGGAAAGGCTCTACACTGACAACATCAAGCCCAATGTGGTTCTCAAATTCATGAACTGTGAAATCATGACCTGAGCTGAAGTCAGATACTCCATCCACTGAGCCACCCAGCTGTCCCACATTCTCCATCCACCTTAAAAGCATAGACCAGAGCAGGGTCCAGTTGCTGTAGCTGGTCTGCTGCCTCAGTAAGTTCCAGGCACACAATACACACCAGCCCCAATTGCACTGGACACACACACACACACACACACACACACACACACACACATACACATGACATGCTTTTTCCCCCTTAAACAATGCACTTTAAAGAGGAACTAGCAGATAAAAAGAGCCATTTCTGGACTGTAACCCACCTCAGCTCCCACGGCCCATTCAGGGCACCCTCTCAGTGGAAAGTCCTGGTACACCGTAGTTTATATCCACTTCAGCTTCAACTATATTGGCAAGGTATCCTTTGCATTTACAGCCCCAGATGCCTTCAGCTTATACCCACTTTAGCTTCACCTATCTTGCCCAGGAACTGTCTGTATAGAGAGATCAAGGACAACCTGATCCCCAGACTGCTTATGTTCTAGCCACCCTGTACATGGCACCTATACACAGCACCCCAGCATGCCTCAACTTGCAATCATTTCAGCTTCGGCTGTCCTGCCAGGGTACCCTCAACATACAGAATCCTGGGACACCCCAGTCTGCGTTCACTTCAGCTTTAACTATCCTGACAGGGCGCCTGCTATGTAGAAAGCCCCAGGATCCCCAGTCCATTAAAGCCACGGCTTCAGCCAGCCAGCAAATGTCACCAACTAGCACACAGAGTCTATCCAGGGGGACAATATTATATAAGACAATTCCTTCAAGTGTAGGAGAAGCAGCTGCTCTGCCTCATGTATAGAAACAAATGCAGAAAGGTAAGCAAAATGGAGAGACAGGGAAATATGCTCCAAAAGAAAGAACAATAAAAAACCCAGAAAAGAGCTGAAACGGAGGTAAGCATTGTACCTCAATTAAATAAAGAATATAAATTAATGATGGTCAAGATGCTCGCCGAGCTGCAGAGAAAAGGCAAGAACTGAATGAGAACCTTAATTGTGAGATAGGAAACACACACAAAATCAGAGTTCAAGAATACAATAGCTGAAAAAAAAAAAACACTAGAGGGAATCAACAGTAGAAGATGGCATGCGGAAGGACATATCAGTGATATGGAAGACAGATTAAGGGAAAGCACCCAAAACAAACAGCAGAAAGATTGTTTTTTTAATGAGGATAGGTTAAGGGATACTTTGGAAATATCAAGTGAGCAAAAATCCACACAATAGGGATTCCACCAGAAGGAAAAAGGGTACCGAAATTATTTGAAGAAAAGATAACTGAAGACTTTCCAAAACTAGAGAAGAAAACAGACATCTAGGACAAGAAGCACCGAGTTCCAAACATGATGAAACCAAGAAGCCCCACACTATGACACATCAGAATTACAACGTCAAACTTTAAAGATTAATAAAGAATTTCAAAAGTTGTAAGAGAGAAGCAAAAGGTACCTATGATTTGAAAAACGAATCACAACAAACAAACACCTAAAGCTGTCAGCTGATATTTCAGCAGAAAGTTGGCATGCTGGGAAAGAGTGACATGATATCTTCAAAGGCCTGAAAGGAAAATGCCATGAACAAGAAAACTTTACCTGGAAAGATTATCATTAAGATTTGAAAAAAAGAGATAAAGAGTTTCTCAGACAGAAGATAAAGAAGTTTATCACCACTAATCAGCAATGCAAGAAATGTTAATGGGGGAAAATCATAATTAGATATAACAGAATTATGAAAAAAAAAGATGTAAAATATGACAACATACACATAAAATTTGGAGGAGGGACTTAAAAAAGTACTCTTTGTATTTTATTTTACTAAAAAATATATGTTTTATTTCATGTTTGAGAGAGAGAGACAGAGTGTTAACAGGGAGGACAGAGAGAAGGGGAGGCACAGAATCTGAAGCAGGCTCCAGGCTCTGAGCTGTCAGCACAGAGTCCAACATGCGGTTCAAACTCACGTATTGTGAGATCATTACCTGAGCTCGAAATCGCACACTTAACTGACTGAGCCACCCACTTGCCCCAAAGGTTAGTCTTTTTAAATTTCTCGAATGTGTTTATATTAAAGTGACCACCAAATTAACATAGACTGCTGTTTCCTTGGGATGTTATATGTTAGCCTTGTGATAACAAACTCAAAACACAAAATACATGAAAAATAAAGAAAAAGAAAGCCAAGTAAAGCACAACACAAACCCATCTATGAGAAAGAAAGAGAGTACGGAAAAAAAGAAACAGAGACCTACAAAAGCAACCGGAAAACAAAGAACAAAATTACAATCAGTACATAACGGTCAACAATTACTTTAAATATAAATGGCTGAAGTGCTCCAGTCCAAATACATAGGGTAACAGGATGGACAAAAAACAACCCTCATCCATATGCTGCCTAGCACAGACTCACTTCAGACCTAGACACATACAGACTGAAAGTGAAGGGATGGAGATACATTTCCCATGCAAATGAAAGCAAACAACAACAAGGACAACAAAAACAACATCAAATAACAACAACACCTCAGAACCAGGTAACAACACCTATATCAAACCAAATAGACTTTAAAACCCTCAATAAAATATTAGCAAACTCCTCTCAACAACACACTAAAATGATTAAGTGGCTTTAATTCCAGGGAAACAAAGATGGCTCATCCAATCAATCAACATAATATCCCACCTCAACAAAACGAAGGGTAAAAATCATATGATTATTCCAATAAATGCCAAAAAAGCATATGACAAAATTTAACATGTATTCATGGTAAAAGTTCTCAACAAAGTCAGGGGGGCGGGCATGCCTCAACACATAAAAATATTATTTTATATATTGTTTATATTAAGTTCACACCTAACATCTCAATGGTGAAAAACTGAGAGCTTTCCCTCTAAGATCAAGAACAAGATAAATATGTCTACTTTTGCCACTCTTGTGTAATATAACACTAGAAGTCCTAGCCACAGGAATCAGATAAGAAAAAAGAAATTAAAGTCATCTACCTTTGTAAAGAAGCTGAACTGTCACTATCTACAGATGACATAAGAATATGTTGGAAAACCCTAAAACTTTCCCCCAAAAACTACGAGAAGTAATAAACGAATTCAGTAAAGTTGCAGATACAGAATTGATACACAGAAATTGGTAGGGTTTCTATATAATAATAATGAAGTCACAGAAAGAGCAATTAAGAAAACAACACCGTTCCTAATCGCACCAAAAAAAGAGAGAGTAAAATAGCTAGGACTAAACTTATCCAAAGAAGTGAAAGACCTGTAGTGTGAAAACCATAAGTCAATGATGAAATTGAAGACGACACAAACAAATGGAAAGCTATCCCATGATCATGGATTGGAAGAATCAATATCATTAAAACGTCCATATTACTCATAACTATCTACAGTTTCAATGCAATCCCTTTCCAGATACCAAAGGCACTTTTCACAGAACTGAAACAACTAATAGTAAAATATGTATGGGACCGCAAAAGACCCTGAAGAGTGAAAATAATCTTGAAAGACAAAACCATACCTGGAGGTACCAAAATCCCAGATTTCAAGATGTAGTACAAAGCTTCAAGTAAAGCAATTAGTATGGGTAGTGGCCCAAACACAGACACATAGATCGATGGGACAGAATAGAAAGCCAGGAAATAAACCCATGCTTATGTGGTAAATTAACCTATAACAGAGGAGGCAAGAATAAACAATGGGGGAAAGACAGTCTCTTCAACAAATGGTATTGGGAAACCAGGAGATCTACATGCAGGTAGCTAGGACCTAACCCTAACGCTGGCCTGGGCTCTGGCCCTAAAGGGACCTAGCATGGACGTCTGAAAGAAATAACGGATTGGGACCAATTACCATTGGGGAAAATCCTGTGTGGAAGTCACACTCTCTCCATGACATTTCCATGGCCGTGATGGAGATGGAGGAGGAGATCCTGAGACAGTTTCAGTCTGGCCCACCCATATGTTTGGCTCCGCTCTTCCAACGCTACCCCTGACCCATAACCGCACATGGGCCCTCATTTCAGTCCTGCAGGGAAATCACATCACTGTGGGGTGTTGGAGCAAAGGCACTTCTGGAGAACCAACCCTAACCCTACCCACTGCTCTGCCTCTAAGCGAGATCACCTTCTAAGGCTGAGAAAAGAAGCGGTGGGGCATGGATTCCTCCTTTTTCTACCCTGTGTTCTCTTCAGGACCTCAGGACATTGAATGCTGCCCACACTCACTGGCGATGATAGTCTGCTTTACTGAGTCCACCAAATCAAACGCTAATCTCACCCAGAAACACTCTACAAATATCCCGAGAAAAAAATGTTTAGTCTGGGGCACCCCACGGCCAACTCAAGTAGACACGTAATAAAAACCATCACAGGGTCATTCTCGTTTTGCTTCCCTTCCCTCATTCACCTCCTATTGCTAACTTTCAAGTTCTGAAGTCGTTGCTTTTTATATTCTGACCAGTGTATAGCGTTAAGAGAAATTTGAGAAAGTTGTCTTGTGCAGGGACTAGTGTTTCAGTTAATATGAAACTGTTTCCGGTAAGGTAAGGGAAAAAGATCTTAGCTAGGACACCAACATACTCCATGGTACTTTATCAGGGTTGGCCCTCAGCTTTCCAAACCCTTTACATGCTAATGGGAAGGCAGTGTAACATAGCTGAGAGCATGCATGTTGGCATAGGAGCAGAGCTGGTGCCCATCCCAGCCACACCACTTGTGTTTGTGTTATCTTGGACCAATTACTTAACATATCTGAAAGTCAGCTGCCTAATTTATAAAAAGGAAATAATAACAAAGGGTCAAAAAGTTTAAATGACAGTATTGGCAAGGTGCTTAATCCAACACCTGACAACACGGAACAAGTGCTCCACCGATGATAGCCATCATTATCCTCATTTGAACAGCTAAGACAGGCTAATATTCTGTGTGGAGTCAGATACCTACGGGTGGATCTCAGGTCTTCTGACACTGATTCTTTAATTTGGAGGGAACCCAGGGCCGGGATGGCTGAATGAGTGCAAAGAGGTACACCAGTAAGCCAGTCCTCTATCCACCTCTTATTTGATAGTCCAGTTGTATATTCATCTCTTTCCTTCCACTAAAAGAAATGCAAATCCCTCCCTCTAGAAGAAATAATACACAGACGCTTACATGTAATATTAAGTGTTAGGCTCTGTAAAACTGGCACATGCATCATCTCATTTAATCTCACAATGGCCCTTCATATGGGAGTCCTTATTCCATTTTCCAGGCGAGGAAATTGAGACCTAGGAAAATCAAGTGCCTTCCCCATAACTTGTTTATGACTGTGTTAGACAACAACCCTAGACTCCTACTCCATGTCCAATGTGTCTTCTTCTGTGCCACAGTTTGTTCTCTTCCAAGGCAAACACTGCTAAAGAATCATTTGAACAAAGCAGAAAAAAAAAAAAAACAACAACAACAAAAAAACTCATTTAAGACGTCTAGTTTTCACCCAAGCACTGAATTCTGGGTGACTTTGGTGTGTTTTCTCTCTGAGAAACAAAGGTGAGAAATTCCAAACCTTGGCCTTTGTTATGGAGTTATGAAGACCGGTAGAAATTAGTAAAGCTCACTGGCAGATTAAGGTTTCCAAGTTGAAGACATTAGTTTGAATTCTCATATTGTGGGTGTTAAAGTGGAAGCTGGGATTTCACATGGCTTTGACAATCGCCATCAATTCTTTTCTTCAAGATTTGACTGCATGTTCTCATTCTTTCTTTTTTTTTTTTTTTCTTTTTTAACTATACTTCCAATCGGCCAGCTCATCCCTAGTTTATCCCTATGTCTAGCAATGGCCATTCTCCATATGTCCACATTAAATCTATCATCAAAGAAGAATAAAAAGGTAAAAGAACAAAGCCAGAGAAGTAAGACTCAGTACTAAAATGTAAATTGGTGTTAACACTTCTACTTCCAGTCAAATGTAATAACAAAAACTAGATTTATACTCCTTATGGAGGCAGCTAAAAGCATAGACAAAATATATAAGAAGCTGTTCTCAAAACATCAGACATCAGGCAGTGAAGAGCAGTGATCCCTGATATTGGGAAATAAATGAAATGGTTCCTACAGTGTCCTAGCTTATTGACTAGGTGGGGATTTGAGTCTGTGGTTTAGAGAGGAGGAAGCTGGCATAGCCCAACAGTTTCCCTGAATTGTGGAGGGGGTAGTCACTGATTCAGGAAGACTGCTATATTTCACAGAGCAGAGTACCAAAGAAGAGAAAGTTGTTCACAGAGAGAACTCCAGAGATCAACAGATTGCCTGCCTTGAGTATTCAATTGAATATGGGTAAACTCTTGTGTATGAGGAAACTGAGATCAGGAGGAGGAACAATACCCACTGCCATGCAGAGTCAGGAATAATGCCTGACAGCCAGTGTGGAAGACCTCACAATTTACATGCCATTTGGAAAATACTTGATTTTTGTGTCAGTACTGGACAAAAATTATCCCTAAACTAAGTGCTGCCTGTGCCTTGCCCAAAGCACATTTAAAGAAAGACCTGAAAGGATCAAGCTATTTGTAAGTAACTGAACTAAGTCCCAAAACAAAAACCAAGAATATTTTTAGGAATCTAGAAGTATCCAACCTCTGACAGGCTAAAAATGACCATGTTTGGCAACCCATAAAAAATTATCAGGCATGCAAAGAAGCAGGAAACTAAGACACGTAAGGAAGGGGAACTCAACTGACACTGACCCAGAAATTACACAAAGGATATGATTCATACATAAGAACATTCAAATAGTTATTATAACTATTATCAGTATATCCAAGAAATTATAGGGCAGAATGAGCATGTTACACAGAGACATGCAAGTGATATGTAAGACCTAAACCAAACTTCTCATGACTAAAGCAATGACTGAAATAAGAAATCTGGTCTATGATTACTGAATGGAATTAAAGGCATATAGACAGTGCAGAAAAAAAAAAAAAAGTTTGATGAACCTAAAGACATAGCAATGGAAATCATCTGAAATGAAACACACAGAGAAAATGTGACTGCAAATCATCCAATATACGTGTAATTGTATCTCCAAGGAACACAGACAAGAAAACTAGTTTCAGTAAATAACGAAACTAATTTGAATTTATAGTTGTTAAGATTGATGCAAACTAAAAATATATAGTTCCAATAAATTCAATGAACCTCAAGGACAGGAAAAATGAGGAAAACTACACCAAGGCACCCCACAATCAAATTGCTTTAATCCAGAGAAAGGGAAATTTCTCATCAGAACCAATGCAATCTAGAATACAGTACGATAACTTTTTTAAAGTACCTAAAGTAGGAGACCATTATGACCTTGGATTAGGCAAACATTTCTTAGCTACACCACCAACAATATGACTCATTACAAGAAAAAAATATGATTGTTTGGATTTTATCAAACTAAAACTTTTGCTTTTCAAAGAACAAAGAGTTTGAAATAGAAGACTGAGACTGGGAGAATATATTTACAAATCACCTATGTGAAATGGGACTTAAATCTAGAACATATGGGCAATCCGCAAGAGTCAATATTCTGAAGCGAAATAATCCAAAAAAAGGCAAAAGATTTGAAAAGACACATTACCAAAAAGACATATGTACAGCACATACACACATGAAAATGTGTTGAGCATCATGAGGGGAAATGCAAATATAAACTACAATGAGATAAATGAGATACAATGAGATCAACTACTACTTCATACCTACGAGATGTCTAAAATCAAAAGAGAGGGCTCCGAAGTGTTAGCTAGGGTATGAAAGAACTGGAATTCTCACATACTGCTGATGAGAATGTAAAAGTGATAAAACTACCCTGGCAAACAGTTTGACAGTATCCTAAAAAGCTGAACATGCAACCTATTCTATGATTCAGCCAAATCTACTCTCAAATATTTTCCCTAGAGAGATCAAAGTTTACGATCATACAAAACAAAAAAACAAAAAAAAAAAAAAAAAAAAGAGAGAGAGAGAGAGAGAGAAAAGAAAAGAAAAAAATGAATGTTTATAGAAGCTTTGTTTTTAATAGGCTAAGGAGCAGCTGGTGCTTCAGTTGGTAGATTTCTTGATTTCTTGATTTCTGCTTGGGTCATCATCCCAGGGTCGTGTTATTGAGACTCACATTGAGCTCCACACTAAGCATGGAGGCTGCTTTAGATTATTTTTCTCTTTGCCTCTGCTCTCTCTTTCTCTTTCTCTCTCCCTCCCCCTCTCCCTCTCCCTCTCTATTTCCCTCTCCCTCTCCATCTCCCTTTCCCTATCTCTCCCCCACCTCTCCTTCCACCCTCCCCTCTCCTTCTCCGCCCCCCCAATAAAGAAAAATAAATACGCCAAATGTGGAAATAATACAAATGTCCACTGAAATGTGAACGGATAAACAAGTAGTAACAGACTATTAGAACACATAACACTATGGATAATATTCAAAATACCAAGTGAAAGAAGTCAACTCCCCACCCCTAAAAAATAAGGAGTATGTCTTATACAATTTTATTAGTATACTATTCTAGAAAATGCAAGATAATATGTAGGGACGGAAAACAGACCAGAGATTGCCTAGGAATGGGAATCGGGAAGACGTGGGGGATGGAGGGATATCTAACGGATACAAGGACATTTTTAGTGGTGACACACATATTCTTTTCCTTGCTGTTATGTATACATTGGTGTACATGTAACCAAAATTTACCAAATTATGTAATTGTATTTATTAGTATTAGTATTAATTATTAATTGTTAATTAAGTAATTTATTAGGGCTTTTTAAAAAAATTTTCTTTAATGTTTATTTATTTTTGAGACAGAGAGAGACAGAGCATGACAAGGTGAGTAGCAGAGAGAGAGGGAGATACAGAATCTGAAACAGGCTCCAGGCTCTGAGCTGTCAGCACAGAGCCGACGCGGGGCTCGAACCCACAGACCGGGAGATCATGACCTGAGCCGAAGTCGGACGCTTAATCGACTAAGCCACCCAGGCGCCCCATAGGGTTTTTTTTTTTCAGAGAGAGAGCTGAAGCGTTCATAACTGGGGGAGAGAGGCAAGGGAGAAAGAAAGAATCTTAAGCAGACTCCATGCTTAGCATGGAGCCCAATAAAGGGCTTGATCGAACCTGGGATCATGACCTGAGCCAAAATCAAGAGTCTGATGCTCAAGTGACTGAGCCATCCAGGTGCTCCACCAATTACGTACTTTAAATATGTATAGTTTGTGTATATCAGTTAAACATTAATGAAGTTGTTAAAAAAAAAAAAAACATGATTAGATATTGTGACTTTTGACCTCTGGGGCTGCTATTTGAAACCTGGTCCACCAGCATCTACTGATTCTGGGAATCCCCAGTATCTTTCATTAACTCACATAAGTTCTTCAAAATAAATGTAACTTGGGAAAAGGGGAAATACCCTGGCAGTGATCACGTGTATCAATTATAAACGTCACAACACTTAGAACTATGATCCATATATGAGGTGGGTGATATAACATATGTTTCCTTTAGACAACTTGGAGCTGGTTGACTCCCAGCACTCCATTACCCTTGTACACTTGTTAATTACTTGTTTACCAGTTAATGGTCCTCTGCCTCCTTATACTGTATAAAGAAGGGACTTGGTCTGTCTTGCTCACTTCTGTGTTTATAATGTTACAAAACCAGGCTGGAACGCTGGCAGAAAACAAAGTGGCACTCGGAGATCTTCTTTGGATTGCAGATCTTGATGGAACGGCGGGCTCAGAGGACCCTGTTTCTCCAAACTTCTGAGCGCTGAATGCAAGTGGGGCAGGAAATTTAGTCATCAGCTGCCATATCTGTGGGGGTTTTCCTGCACACAGAAAACAAAGGAAGAAGAACCAGGAGAAGGGGTCTCTAAGATAGAGACCAGAGTTCGTTTTATCCCACCGGCCATCTTTGGTGCAGTATTTTATTCACTCCTCCAACATTATCCCATTTTATGCCTTTTACAACACCTTTTTAGTAGGTATCACCTTTCAGTTTTTTAGGTTGGTACCCTCAGAAGGCTAAGATGCCTGCAGTAGTTTGGGGAGCAGCAGTGTTTTCAATAAAATGTACCATGGTATTCAGTATACAGGGGCCAATGGATACAAGTAAAATTAGGGAGAAGAGGGGCCCTGCCAGGGCAGGAAGCCAGGATCCCAATCTGTGAGATCTCATTTGTTCCGTTGATTGGTACTTTCCTGTGTCAATGTTGAATTATTATTATTATTATTATTATTATTATTATTATTATTATTATTAGTTCCTTAACCTTAGTTGTAAGTATTTCTGACTGGTTTAAAAAATAGCAACATTCCTCCCCCGAAAAGATGCAAGTCCCTCCATTTTCTGAAGTGAGGAGGTCGGGGGCTTGTCTATTTTGGGGGGTTACTGCCACCAGAGAGTTTATTTGGTTTTCTAAGGTTACCAGAGAATCGGCCACGCGTTCCATGTCTTCATTTAGCTCTTGAGATAGTCTATGGTACAGTCCTATGCATAAACCTATGCCCCCTTCTCCAGTTCCTATTCCTGTCACAATTTCTGAGCCTATCCGAATGGGTAGCAGGACTGCCCGTTTAGCCTGAGACTTGGGGCTAAAGGTTGTTAGGAACTGATCTTCAGTGTATACAAATATCCCTGGGGTCCGGAAGATGGAATAACATTTCTGAGTCCAGTTGGCCTCTAAGCATCGATAGGCTGAATTAGAACACAGATAGAACACCCCAAAGGTGCAACATATTTCCTTGTCTGCAATCTGGTGTAGGTCTCCTGGGAGCTTTCCCAAACGTGTGTGTGTGTGGGGGGGGGGGGGAGGGTCGCCCATATAATAACTCAAAAGGGGAGAATCCCAGTGCCCCAGGCGGGCATTGGGCACACAGGAGGGCCAGCCGAAGTAAATCTGGCCATAGGGGGTGAGTCTCTTGGTGGAACTTGGCCAGGGTTTCCTTGAGGGTGCAATTCATCCGCTCTACCTTTCCCTGAGCTCTGGGGGCGTTAAGTAGTGTGCAGTTTCCAGGCAATCTTAAGGGACTTTGTTAGGGTTTTTATAATGTCCGCTCCAAATGCAGATCCATTATTACTGTGTGTGATTAAGCCCAATCTCCCGTAGAAGAGCTTTGGCCACCTCGTGACTTCATTCCATTCTGGTCTGGAATGCTTGGAGGTATCCCAAATTGGTGCAGATTGTTCCAAGAAGGTACCTAAACCCTTTATTTGGTTGTACTTGGTAAAGTCCACCCCTAAGTCCATCCTTTGTGAGCCAGGCAGGGGCTGTGGGGCAGAGCAAGTATTGTTTTTGGCACATGTTACACAATATTCACTGACAGCCTGACATAATGCTGGAAGCTGGCTGGCTGCCGGCAGCTGATATCGTAGTTCTTTTTGAAGAGGCCCTGTAGAGCAGTTTTCCGTAAGAGGGTGAGTTAGTTATATTCCTTCACTAGGTGCTTTCACATAGATGACGGGACAAGACTCACCATCCGTCTTTGCTTAGTGTGCCCGCTTCTGTCGAGGCCCAACTTCTTTCTTCACTCGTGTACAGGGGTGGGGAGGCTTCCTTCTGGGGCCCAAGAGTCAGAGTGTAGGTAGGAGATTCACCTAGGTCACCTCAGGCAGCCACTCTGGCTGTTGTGTCGGCCAGGTGATTTCCTTCATTTATGGGGGCATCTCATTTCTGAGGTCCCTTACAGTGTAGGATAGCTACTTTGTCTGGTAGCCATATGGTCTCAAGAAGCTTTAGTGTTTCTTCCTCGTTTTTGATAGTTTTCTCTGAAGCGGTAAGGAGGCCTTTTTCTTTATAGATGACCCCATGTACATGCACAGTAGCGAAGCCATGCCAGGAATCGATGTAGATGTTAACTCATTTACCTTTGCGAAGGATGATGGCTCAGGTTAAGGCGTACTGAGTCCAGCCCATTGTGCCGACCATCCTTCCGACAAGGCCTTGGCTTTCTGAACTCCCGTGGTTGTGATTACCGCATACCCTGCTCTTTGGCTGCACTCCTCTAAATAGCTTCTCCCATCGCTGAACAGGGTGATCTCTGGGTTTGTTATACCCTGGTCTTGGAGGTTTGGGAAGCTGGCGTAGACTTCATCCACTACTCCAGAACAGTCATGGTCAGGTTCTCCCTCCTCTGTGGGAAGGAAGGTGGCCAGGTTTAGTGTTCTTATACTGTTTCGAGAGTGAGCCTTGGGTTCTCATAGAGAAGGCTTTGGGATTGTGTCAGCTGAGAAATGGAGAGGAAATGATATCCTTGGGTGTTTGTGAGCCACACGACCGTGTGTGGGACCTTAACATTAAATGTATGGCCAAGTGTGAGCTTGTCTGCATCCTTCATGAGCAGGACTGTGGCTCTGATCTCTGAGGCACAGGGGCCATCCTGCAGCCACAGGATCAAGTTTTTTTGTTTTTTGTTTTTTTTTTTGTTTTTTGACCGTTAGAACACTGGCCATTGCCAAGGCACCATGCTCTGAGTGAGCACTCCTTTTCATGTAGGAAGAAGTTAAAGGGCCTTTCTAAGTCAGGCAAACCAAGGGCTGGGGCTTGTCCCAGAGCTAACTTTATTTCTGTGAAAGCGGCCCTCACCTCCTCAGTCCATGCGAGGGACTCCCAGTTTGGTCCTCCCAACAGGTCATAGAGGGACCTCACTATGGCTGAGCATCTGAGGATTCCCAATGCGACAGAACCCTCCGGCCCCTAAACATTCACACAAGCCTCGTTTTGTTTGGGGCTGTGGCAGTGTGGTGCCACACTTTCTTCCTTTCCGGTCCTCGTTCTCTTTTTCCTTTTGTGAGGAGGGAGCCTAAGTATTGGACCTGCTGCGGACAAAATCTGTGCCCTTTTCCATGAGGGTGGTACCCCAAGTAGGATCAGAGCTGTAGGAGGGCCTGTGTACCTTTCATACAGTCTTCCTGGATGTCACTGGAAAGGAGGAGGTCTTCTACATATTGGAGAAGGACATACCCTGTGGTTTCCTTCGGAAAGTCAGCGAGATCTGAACCTAGCGCTTCCCCCAGAAGAATGGGCAAGTTGTTGTAACCTTGGGAAAGTAGTGTCCAGGTCAGCTGCATCTGACGCTCTGTAACAGGCTCAGTCCATTCAAAGGCAAACAATGATTGACTTTGTGGAGCCAGGCAGAGGCAGCAGAAAGCATCCTTTAGGTTGAAGCACGCAACCCTTCTGGCTGACCACGGAATTTGGCTGAGGAGAGTACACTGAGGGTTCGGAATGACTGGGTGTAAGGAAACCGTCACTTTGCTAATGGCCCTCAAATCCTGTACTGGTTGGTGTCCTCCTGGCTTCTTGCCTGGCAAGAGTGAGGTATTCCAAACTGATTGGCACTCAGTTAGAATACCTCTTTCTCTGAGCCTGGTCAGGTGCTCTTGTATGCCCATTCTAGCCTCTAGTGGAACGGGGTACTGCCTTGGTGTCTGAGGTTGAGCTTCAGGGATCAGGTCAACAATGACTGGGACCCGATTCCAAGCTATTTCAGGCGGGTTATCATCATCCCATAGCGAGCTGATGTAAGCCTGAATTCTTAGGGGCTACCAGGTAAGGCCTGGGCACAGAACAGTCTCCATTCTTCTTCCCTTGGCAGGGGTATCGCCAAGACCAGGGTTTCCTTCTGCCTTGGGTTTCATTGGAGGCTAGTGTGTCCAGTGGGTTCAAAAGGTATCTGGGCCCCAAGTTTGGAGAGTAGATCCTGGCCCAGGAGAGGAATCGGGCAGTCACGTAAGGAGAGGAACTCATGCCGGACCTTGTGACCCCCAAGTGCACCTTGTTGAGCTTGACCGAAGGGCCATTGCATTGCCTGTGTCCCAGTAGCCCCAAGTATGGTTGCTGTCTTTTGGCCTAAGGGCGCTACCAGGGAAGTAACAAAGGAGTATTCAGCCCCAGTATCAACCATGAAAGTTATTGTTCAGCCCACCACTTCATTTCAACCGTGGGTTCATGGGGGCCAAGAAACAAAGAGTCCGGTCCCCCTCCGTCCAATTCTACCCCGGCCAGATCAAGAGGGTTCTCACCTCGAGGTTCCTCCAGATATTGGCTGGGTTTTGAGGTCCCCATCCAATTCGAACATTCTTACAATTTCCCTTACCTTTGCAGTATGCACACTGGTCCCTTGCTAAGGGGGCTATGGGCTTCCCCCCTTTTTGTGGTTGGGGTTTTCCCATCTTTGCAGCATCTGTTCTTTAGTTCTGCTGTGAGAAAGGTGGCCTTCTTTTTTAGTCTTCACTTCTCTTTCAGCTGCAAATTTCTGTTCGTGAAAACTGTACTGATGACCTCTAACAGCTGAGTGATATTCATCTGGCATGCCCTCCAACTTCTGGAGCTTTCGTCGGATATCTGGGTAGCCTGTGCCACAAAAGAGATATGTACCATCTGTTGACTCTGGTCCCTCGGGGTCAAACGGTGCGTATACACGGTACACTTCACATAATCTTTCATAGTAGTCTCCGGGAGACTCCCCAGGGTGCTGTGTGACTGATGATATTTTAGTCATGTTCATGGGATTGTTGACTCCAGCTCAGACTCCCTGAAGGAGGGCTTCCAGGTATCATCAGACATGGCCCTGTCCTCCTTCTGTGGTGAAATCCCGTGTTGGGCATTCTTCACGCATGCAGCTTGAGCCCAGACAGTACGGTCATTGATTCCTGGAGATGTGTGATCTTCTAGGTACTGTCATGTTTCTGTCATTCTTATTTTTAATTAAACAAAGTATGGAGCAACTGTTGACAATCTTCCCAAGTCTGTCAGTACGTCTGGAAGAGGAACTCCATCAAGTCAACCATTGCTTGTGGCTTTTCGGAGTATGGTGGAGTGTTGTGTTTCCACTTGAGGAGGTCGGTTGTAGAGAAAGGTAGATAACCCATCATGGAATGGCTGGTCTGGACTGGTCCATCCTCTTTCTGTCTTTCAGGCTCTCTTGTCTCCGTTACATGCGTTTGGAGAGTTTTAGGTCTGGGTCTGGGCGCAGTCTGGCTGCTGGCCCATGTGGGGTGGGTTATCTGGGTCTGAGAGGGGCGGGGAGATGGGCGGCACTGACTGCAGTGGCAAGTGCACTGACTCTGGCTGTGGCTGGAGAGACAGATGCAGGAGGAGTCTCAAGCTCAGAGGGAGGGAGGTGGGAGCCTGAAGAGTTATAAGGAGGTGGAAAGACAATATCTTCGTCCACATCTCCTTTAAATATTAGAGGAGCAGTGGATCACTTCTTTGACTCCCTGGTGAGCCTCCAGATAAAGTGGCTAAAACCTTTGCCTGGCTCTGTTTGCTAATGATGAATCACCTTCAAGGCAGGAATTCTGGGGCAATTTCAAGCCAGGAGTTGATGTACAGAAATGGATCAGGGTGGCCTGGGTTCCCAGTGACTATTAGCCAAACCTGCTGCACTATTTGAGCATCTAATGTCCCTTCTGGAGGCCATCCTGCTTTGAATATGGGCCATTCTAGTTCACAAAATTTCCTTAACTTCCTGGGTGTCATTGTCACCCCATGGTAACCTGAAAACCCCTGTTCACATTTTTTCATCATGACCTCAAAAAATCGTAGGCTTACTCTGTTTTCATCCTATTATTAATTTCTTTCTCATATTTGGTGTCACAAAGACAGACAAAGTTAGGGTATACCGCCAGATGAGAGGAATATTCACATACTCCTCTGGTCGCATTCCTGAGGGAAAGTTTAGGTGAGGTTTGGCTATAGTGGACTCTGCTTTGTGACTTGTAATGGGAATCTGACCTGATACCGCCCTAGACCTTATACTCTCACAATGACAACACAGGGGAGTCCATTCAGACTCCAGAGACCTTGGGGACCTTAAGAGTGCCCGTCCATGAAGTCACAAACTCTAACTCGAGTGGCAACCCTGGCTTAGCTGCACATTCTCTCTCTCTCTCTCTCTCTCTCTCTCTCTCTCTCTCTCTCTCTCTCTCACACACACACACACACACACACACACACACACGCACACACACGCACACACATGCACACCAGAGTCTATTACATTTCCTTCCACAAAATTTCCTACCTGGGACACCTATTAAGTCCTCTGGGGATTGATCATGTCCCCCTTCCGCTCTTTTGGGTATGCCTGACTTCTTCGGGGCCCCGGCCTTACCAGTTCCATGGAGCAGGACCTGTCCAAGACAGCGGAGAAGGAGGCTGCTGAAATTCAGGCAGAGCATGCACTTTCTCCCTTGCTAGCCTTTGCTTTGCCACCACCTCACTGTTCTCCCAAACTAGTGGCAACAATGGGCCAGTGCGGTTGGGTTTCCTGGTCAGCAATCTAGTATGTTACGGAACCAGGCTGGAACACTGGAGGAAAAACCAAGTGGCACTCAGAGAGTTTGGTCAGAGAGTTTGAGAGGCCTGAGAAAACTGAAACTTAAAAGCTTAAGTTATGGGAAACTGAAACCTACCCAAGCCTAACTAGCTTGTTCCACTTCTGTACAATTGCTTGGCGTGCCCGTGTATTCCTGATCAATCATTGTTGCTTGGCACATCCGTGTATTCGTGATCAATCATTGTGATACCTGTACCCCCGGTTGTGGTCTGACCTAAAGGCAGGAACCAATCGAATACTGCTAAGTGTCCAACTTTAAACACCAACCAATCGCAGCTCTGTAACTGTGGAAAATTCCTGATTTCCCCATGACTTGTTTGTACCTGTCTATAAAAGGGGTGTAAAAACCTCTCTTGGGGCCTCTCAGCGTCACTGGCAATTAGTGCGCAGAGGTTCAGGTTCGAACCTGCAATAAATGACCCTTGCTGCTTAGCTTTGACTCTGGACTCTAGTGGTTCGTTTTTAGGGGTCTCTTGGACTCTGGGCATTTCAAGTTTGGCTCACCAAAGGTCTGAGCGTGGAGTCCAGTGGGGAGGGTAATTTATAGTCGTCAGCTTCCATATCTGTGGGGGTTTTCGCACATGCACCAAACAGAGGAAGGAGAATCCAGAGGAGAGGTCTCTAAGCTAGAGACCAGAGTCTGTTTGAGCCCCGTTGAACATCTTTGGAGTACTTTATTCACTTCTCCCACAAGAGTAGAGCTCTAAATATCACATAGTATATGCTCATTAAATCTTATTAAGTGAATGAGTTCTATTGCTTCTGTATCGGACATATAACAAGATTTTGGACAATCTATATGGTAAGAGTCCCCAGACCATCCACATTATAGGGATTTCAAGGTTTTGTAGTCTTCACACAATATTAAGGTTTCGTTACAACCACCATAAGCTAACCCTACAACCTCCCATCCTGGATCATATAATGCCCCTGTCTCCTCCTCATTCCCAGTCTTTTGCAACTGAGTGCAGACAATTCCATAATGTGGTCTTGGTTCAGAAAGCCAAATTCCTCAGTTTTTCTCAGTCAGACAGAATTAAATCTGACTGTGAACGTCTGCCAGTAATGTTGCAATAGAGAGGAAGAAGATCAATTCAAGTTGACTCCCTGAGCTGATCCCTATAATCTCTTTAGGGCATGAGTACAGTTAAATAGAAATGCTGCAATCAGAAATATGTCTACTGCTTATCCAACGAACAAAAAGCAAGCATTAAAAAAGTAAGCCGTTTCCCTGCAGAGCAGCTTAATCAGAGAGAGTGAGTGGTGCAAAGTGGGTGAATTCTTCTCTAGGGCCTTAACTATTGCAGAGACACAGTTCAACCTATTGGGGTGTATAACAGAAACATGAAACCTGAGAGCTGCCATTGTTGGGTAACAATGTTCTCTAACTGTGCCTTAGGCATTGACATGATAATCCAAGGGAGAAAAGCACTAATTATAAGTGGCATAGACGTGGACAATTTCTACATGCTTCAACACCTCTTGATAATAATTAATCCTGTCTGCTCTTTGCACGTGAACATTCCGTTGTTGGTCATTTTCCCCATGACAGAAATGGTCCCCTGTGTTTCCGTGGGCTTGTAAACTTAGCCTTCCTGAATAGGGTTGGAGACATCAAAAGGGTATCTCTTGGTACCTGTTGTTTCATTTTGTTCGATAGTTATGGACCTACCCCTATAAAAGGATTCAGAATTTTCGTAGTATGTCTTAAGACTGAATTGGAAGCCCATTTTCTGTATTCAATTCAACTTAACAAAGAGGGTATTACATGTCAGACATTGTGAAACATATAACTGAAGGAATAGTACTTCCCAAAGATTGACCCTCAAAATCAGTACGCCTTACTAATGATGCCTTGTTTTTTGGAAGGTCATGAAGGTGTGGATCAAGGTAAGAATGGATTAAAATTAAATAGAACCAATAAGAAAATATAAAAGGACATTTACACTTAGTAAGGATAACCAATAATTCATGAAATGTTGTTTATTTCCTTTATTTATATGTATGTGTATGCTTATACTGGGTTGTGGTGAAATATGTGTTCCTTACAGTAGGTTGGGGATAAAATATTTGAGAGACGCTGTGCTAATGCACCTTATCAGGCTGCCTGGTGCCTCTGTAGCTTGGGTTCTTGATAGGGCTTAGGTTCATCCGCTTCATGTGCTTGCATGAAATTTGGAAGATATGATGGCTAGTTTTATGTGTCAACTTTACTGGGCCACAGAGGTCCAGATGCTTGGTCAAACATTTTTCTGGTGTTTTGTGATGGGAAATACTTGAGTCTGTACAGTGAGTAAAACAGATTATTTTCTTAATGTAAGTGAGCCTTATCTAATCAATTGAAGGCCTGAATAGAATAAGGATGATTCTCCCATGGATACTAGGGAATTACTCTTGCCTGCCTGAATGTCTTTAAACTGGGACATTGGCCTCGTCCCCAGATTCAAACTGAAACAGCAGCTCTACCTGAGATTCAAGCCTGCCAGCCATTGGACAAGAACTATGCCATCAGATCTCGTGTGTTTTCAGCTAGCCAACTCATCCTGCAGATCTTGGGACTTGTCACCGTCCACATTTATGGGAGCCAATTTCTCATAAGAAATAAATAAATAAATAAACAAACAAATAAATAAATAAATAAATAAATAAATAAAATACATAAATATAAATATATATTTATTTAATAAATTCATATTCATATGAATATATAGATATAAACATAAATATAAATATAAATATATAAATAAATAAAAATATATAAATATATTATAAACTATAATATATATTATATATATATGAGAAACAGAAGTTTTCTCTGTTGAATCTTACTAATTCAGAAGGTGAAAACTATTATCTAGTGGTTCTACAGCCGTTTTTTTTTGTTGTTGTTTACAAACAGAATGTGGTAGACATTATTCTAATAGAAAAAAAATAGCACCCAACATTCCATACCTTAATGCTGACAACCCATGAAAATGAAGAGATACCTTTTCTGTAGTCGTGTTGTATTATAGAGAGAGATTTTCTGGACCAACCTAGTATCATCATGAACCCATGCACCATACACCCATGCAAAGCAGAGAGTTTTCTCTGGCTGGCCATCCCACAATCTGAAAATAGAGACCTCAGTTGTATAACTGCAAGGAACTTAATTGTCCAAAACCCAAATAATCTCAGAAGTAGATTTCTCCAGATAAGTACCCCACCTACTGACACTTGACTCTTACCTAGTGATACCCTAGGCCCAGAACACCAGTGAGTCTGCCTGGACAGACCAGTGAGTCTGCTGGGGTTATTCTGGCAAGACAATTCTGCAGTGCTGTCTTTGGATTCTGGGAGTGCAGTGTACACCCCACTTAACTAACACTTCTCCTGATGTTTTGAACACACAATTCCTCATATTAAGTCACTGCTTGGATAGAAGGTAATTTCTGCCATATGCTACTGAAATTTGACGATTGTACTTCCACGTATCTCCTACTAGTTAAATGCAACGATACCTGTAGCTTATTTCGAACTCAAGTAAAGCAAAACACAAAACTCTAAAGAACGGACCACTCCTTACTTCTTGAAAATACCTCTTCTTTTCTTTTTGATAACATTTGACTCTCCTGGTTTCTCTTTTATATTCCCTCTACTAATTTTCATTCTATTTTCCTGCCTGATTTCCATTCATCAAGCATGCATTGAGCACGTACTAGGTTGTAGGCACTGTATACAAAGAACAGAGGTCTTATCTAGAACTAATAATGGACCTTGTTATCCAGGGATTTGCCACTGTGCAAAGAAATTAACTATACTGAGTTGATAACATCTGTAATAGAGGTGGATAAATGTACCCTGGAATTGCAAAGAAGAAAACACATGAGTCTCTGGGGCACCCAGGGAGTGCTTTGCAAAAATGAGAGCCACTTGAAGTGAGTCTTCTAGAGAAGGCATATTTCAAATCGACAGAGTAAGGAAGGGCATTCCATGCAGGGAAATAAATAAATAAATAAATAAATAAATAAATAAATAAATAAATAAATAAATAAAAGAGGAAGACACGGAAGTTTGAAAATGTGACACATTAAAGGAGTAGCAAAGTTTCCTTTGGATGGATTTCTTGTGGGAATGGGAGGTTGGTAAAGAGTGAGGATTGGTGTAGAAGGTGACATATGAATTGGATCCTAGAAACAGTTTACAGGAGATAGTTATTGTGCCCGAATAACTTTGATGACTACCCATTGTATTCAAATAAACCTGAAGACACTTCTTGGCTTAGTTAGAAGGTTGCTCATCATCTGTTTAATTCTATAAGGTTAATCTCATCCTATGTTCCTCTTCTCTACCAACCATTCACTCATTTACTCAATTATTTATTCAGTCAGGGAGGGTATGTGTGGGGTGCATATCACGAAGAATGTGAAAGTCATTATAAGGATTTTGACTTTTATTTTCAATGAGATGGGAAGTCAGTTGAGTAGTCTGACCAAGTTAATATTTTAGTTTTATTTATTTATTTATTTACTTAATTACTTATTTACTTATTTATTTATTTATTTATTTATTTATTTATTTATTTATTTATGAGAGTGCCCACAGGGGGATAGAGAGACAGAGAGACAGAGAGAGAGAGAGTGAGAGTGAGAGAGGGAATCTCAAACAGGCTTCATGCCTAATTCATGCCTAGCACAGATCCTAATGCACGTTCTGACCCCATGAGCTCATGATTTCTGCATCATGACCTGAGCCAAAATCAACAGTCAGATGGCTAACCACCTGAGCTACCCAGGTTACCCTAATTTATATGTTAAACAAATCACTCTGACTACTGTCTGGGGAGCAGGATGGAGTGGGAAGCAAGCATACAAGCAACAACAACAACACAATAAGGAGGTTACCATAGTAATCTTGAAATAACTGTAGCTTGAATGAGGATGCAAGAAGGGCACATAGTGAGAAAATTATGATCGTGTGTATATTATAAATGTGGATCAAGTAGGATTGCTTGTGGTTTGAATATAAGGTATGAGAAAAACAGATATAAAAGATGATACCAAGTTTGTTTTTGTTTTTGTTTTTGTTTTTGTTTTTCTTTGTTTGTTTTGGGCTGGACCACAGGTTGGTGGTAGTTTTAAGTTGTCTGTTAGAGATCATGGGTTTTAGGGGAAACACCAGGACTTGCTTTTTTTAACATTGTGAGTTTGAGATGCTTATCAGACATCCAAGCTGCATTTTTGTGAATGCAGTTAGATATAGGCCTCTGGAGTTTAAACTAAGAAGTTTCGTGTGGACTCTAGTCTGGATTACTTAGTATGAGATCACATGAGATCAGCTAGGGAGTGAGAATGGATGAGAGAGAAGACATGCAAGGACTGAGCTCTGGGGTGTCTAACTCTTAAAGTACTGCAAGATGTGGAAAAACTAGAGAAGGAAACTAGACACAGTGGCCACTGAAGGAGTAGGCGAGACGTGAGGAGGGTCTCGAGTCCAGGAAGCCTGGTAAGGAATGTGTTTCAAGGAAGGAGGTATCAAATTGGTCAAGTGCTGATGGCAAGTCAAATAGGATGAGGTCAAATAAATGACCATCAGGGTCACATGGGGGGGTCACTTGGTTAAGTGTCTGACTCTTGGTTTCACCTCAGGTCATGATCTTATGGTTTGTGGGTCCAAGCCCCAGGTGGGGCTCCATGCTGACAGTGTGGAGTCTGCTTAGGATTCTCTCTATGCCTCCATCTGTCTCATAACCTCCCCTGCTCACTCTCCCTTTCTTTCAAAATGAATGCATACACTTTAAAAATTACTAAAATATAAATAATCACTGTGTTTTGCAAAGTGGATGTCATTGACCTGTGATGAGAACAGTTTCTGTAGCACCGGGGAAAAGCCGAATTGGAGTGGATTCAACAGAGAATTGGAGGAGAATGACTGTAGACAGGGAGGAAGGCAATTCTTTCAAGGAGCATTGTGACAAAATGTGGGAGAAAAATGAGGCCGCGGTGGGAAGGGAAGGGAGCAGGGTCAAGAGAGGGCTTTGGTTTTTCTTTCTAAAGTTTGAGAAATAAAAGCATTTTTGTAATTTCCATATTGCTGATGGAAATGATGATATGGCAGAGTGGGGGAGAACTGCTGACAGAAATGTTCTTAACAGGGCGAGAGTGACTTCCGTCTAGTGTCCAAAAGATAATTGGCGCGGAGAGGAATGAACAGATCCTTCATATTAATGTTGGTGAGAGCAGAGCACAAGGGAGTAGGTGTAGATGGAATGGTAGATGCGATAGGTGATTTTGCAAATTCTCTTTTCACTGACCTGGTTTTCTCAGTGCGATAATAGGCAAAGTTATAAGACCAGAGTGAAGAAGGGTTGGGAACAGTTAGAAGTTTGCGGAGAAGGAAGTTGTGAAATAGAGGTCTAGGGGTGTGAGTAAGTAGCCTTCTGACCTCACTTTGGTCAGTGGCCATCAAGTAACTTTTGTGCTGCTTTTCTCCAATTACATTGGATGTTGCTATGCGTAGGAAGTAGATTGAACTCCCTGCGGTTCCCCACTTCTTTACCTTTGCATAGGTAAGTTTGCATCTGCCTGAGAAGCCCTCTCTACCCTAATCACTCATATTTCAAATTTGCCTCAACCATTACTTACTTAATCCCACCAGGCAGAGTGAATTAGTCCCTTCTTGGAACTCTTGTGGTACCATGTGCATTACCCTGTACTGTAATTTTTGCCATATTGTAATAATTTGCGTCCCTGTCTCCCTAGATAATTTGGCCACTCCTTGAGGGTGTCAATTTGGTCATTGCACTTCCTAGTATACAGTTTGACTTGTGGTTAGCCTTTGTTAATTGCCAATTGAATTGAATTGAATTGAGTTGAATTGAATTGAGTTGAATTGAATCGAATGTATTGAATTGAATGTATTGAATTGAATTGAATTGAATTGAATTGAATTGAATTGAATTTCATGGAGAGAATTAGCAGAAGGGATTGGCAGGTAGGAAGGGCAGAGCCTAGAAAGAGTGGTGACATTTAGAACAAGACTTGTCTGATCTGTAAGGAGGGGAACTCCTGCTCATGAGAGTGGCAAAGGTAACTGTTTACTCACCTGTAGTGGTGGAGTGAATGGAGCCGAAACCCCAAATGGACTTCTGTAAATTGTGTCAACAATTCTTACTTCTATAGTGTTTGCGTTGAGGACCAAAAGAGTTCATATATGCAGAAGGATTTTGTACATAAAAATGTGCTGCATAATGTAAGATACTCTTTCTCACAACACTCTGTGCCAAGATTAAAGAAATGTGTTGATTTTATATATTTTACTAAAGGATAGCATGTATAACAGAGGAAGAGAAGGATGGGTTTAAAAAAATGATTATAGTTATACTCGTCTTGTTGACCTTTCTACTCTTTAAAGTCTCTTTGGAAGATATCATCCTGGTCTCTTTCAGTTACAGATGCCTCTTATTGTCTCTGAGACAATAGCCCTAATATGATCCAATTTGCTAAGCCAGGTGGTGTGGAAGACAGAAAACGGCCAGCTCATTCTGCAGGAAGCAGCATACAAGGAGCCCACTGATCTGACAGGCTTGTGTCACAATGCACCAGTGTGGGAATTGCTCAGGCTCAGAAAAGGCCAGTTTTTTGCAACATTATACAACTCAAGAGAACTTTCTAACACAGAGGCAATGCTCACAGTTCCACAGAAATCACATGTCTGATTCTTGATGCTGACTAGAAGTCAGCCAGTTATTTTAACACAGGTTATAACTCTCACTGGTTTCACTTCACTTTCCCTTAAGGTTCAGGTTTCTTAAGGGCAGGGACCATGTTCTGGGCTTCATAACCTCTGCCCACACATGTCTACCATGGTATTTCATGGGCGCTCCGTTATCATCTGTTATTCATTGGGTTTTTTAGTAGGTGTCAGGCAACTTTCATGGTGACCACGTATTGGCAGATCATCAAGAGAGTGGCAATAGTGGAGCTTTCTCTACTATATGAACCACATGTTACTTATCTTAAAATTCCTGGAATATATGTATGATGTTCTGTATGAATGATTGTGAGTTTATGACACTCATATTCTACTCCTTTTCCCCAACAGTTTAAAATACCTTTATGGCAGTTTACCTTCCTTTCATTCCCTAACTTAAAATATTTTATTTCTTTGGCTTTGGACTACCTACCTACATGCTAAAAGATGCAACACTAGAAAACATGATTGCATTTTGATGTGTTCTTAGCAGACTGCCTTAATTGCCAGCTCTGTTGTGTGGGTTGGGTATTACTGTTGCTTCTGGGAGGATCTTCTGAGATACAAGTATATTTCTTGGGCAAAGTAGCATGTTGAGTCCGTCATCATTTGGAGTGAAACTCAGTCTACGTCCAGTAGAGTTAGTCCTATTGGTCACATGAAGGAATGAAAAACAGGCCATATTCGTTTCGATGTCATAACATTCTGGGACGTGTAGTGATGCCCATGAGGAAAAAAAAAAAAAAAAAAAAAGAATCAGACAGGGGACTCCATTTAAGAGACGTCTCAGCAAGCAGAATCAAGATGCCAGAATGAGGAACAAAGATAAATGCTGTCTAGTTTGTAGAGGTTGGAGACATTGCTCCAGCAGAGAGAAAGTTCCTTCAGGGTTAAGGGAGAGGCTGGATAGTGATCTACAGGCCCCTTGTTACCACCTCCAGGCCATGATCTTTCTACTCCCCTGAAATTCCTGCCTTCACCTCCTTAGTCCATCTATTCAATCCCAGAGCGCCACCCTTTTTTTCATGGACATTTCTGGAATCCCTTCCTACTCTTCTTTCTCCTCATGTTGCTCCTGCCTCTGTTGTGGGCAATTTCAGAATCCTGGTAAAATTGCTCCAGCAATGTAGCTTCAGTGTTCTTTAAATTCTCTGGCTCCCACAACCTTAAGAGTCAGTTTCCTCCAGTAGCTAACTTCCGTGATGGTACTCTGAGCTCTATGATCATCCAGATGTCTCCTGCTAGAATGTGAAACTTAACGTGCCAATATCTCAGAAGATAACCTCCCCTAACCAGGTGTCTCACTACTTGACTTCACAACTTCTCTTCTTCAGCCTGATAGAGACTTGTGGTCCCTACTTCCTCCCTCTCATTTCCCTGTATATCATCCCTTGTGGCTCCACTTCCCTTCCTAATGCAGTGTATACACCTCAGTATGTCACTTTGTGTTGGAACCTCCTAGTCCTCTGCTGCATCGGCTTAGGTGGCCTTGAAGCTTGGATGAGTCCTCCACTCTGTCAGCCCATCCTCTGTCTCACTCAGCCCAGTGAACTGTTACAGGGACTCACAGTCACTAGGGTCACTCACTATGATTTTATGGTTGCTGATGGCAACCTACCCCCAGAGCTTCTTGCCAATCTTAAGCGGTCTTCTCCCCACAGCAGCTATTCCATACCTCCATCATTTCCCTCAACCTATCTTTTTCACCTTTCCCTGGGAAATGACTCATATTTCATAGATAGAACTTAGATTGTAGACACCTTCAAACTCTCACTCAGACCTCATAATCACACCTTTCAACACAACGTTCAACCCCCACCCCAGTATGAGAGACAAAATGTTCCTATTCCCACTCTACATTCATTAATTCATTCAGCAGTCACTGAGAGCCAACTGAGTCCTACGAAGCACTGTGCTATATGCTTGGGACATTAGAGATGAGGAGGTAGACCCTACTCACAAGGCGCTTACAATCACAAGGAGCTTACAATCATGTAGGGGAGACAGATATTATGGTGTAATGATCCCAAGATGCATGGAGCATTAGGAGAGTGTGAAGGGAAAATCCATGTAACTCAGCCTTCAGGGGAAGGAGATGAAGTGTTGCAAGGGACTTTTCAGGTGGCGTGCTATCTTGAACTAATCCTTAAAGAGTGAGTAGGTATTAGTTAGGCAAGGTTGGAGTAGGAAGGACACAAGAGGTTCAGGCATTACACAGTAGAGAAAAATCACACTGAATATAGGGAGAGGGTATAAATAGGGTAAAAATAGGAAATTGAGTCATTCCGATTCTTGACTGGGTCCTACACTTTGTAAAGAGGTCATCTCACAAAGAACCTCAAACGATCACATTTTCCCACAATTTCCTTCTGCATTTTTTATTCTTTATCCTAGTGTAATTCCTCTCCTTCCCTCACCAGTATGATTCAATTAGTAACTCACTTCTGTGGATACTATGGCAACCACATTTCCTCTATGCCGCACCCTTCTGTATCTTTGCTTGGCATCAGTGGAGCCTCATGATGGAGCTCATATCTCTACTCCCCTTAGAGTGGACTTTGGAACATGCAAAAGTTATTACATCACTGCCTTCCAAGCTGGAGTTCCCCCACACTCCAGCATGATAGAAAACACCTTTCCCATCCACACCCTGCCCCCACCTTTGCATCCTTACTGGTCCTGGGCCAATTGCTCATGCCCTTAGACTCCCGCATGATCAACTATCAGCAAATTCCTTAATATGCCCTGTTGTTTTATACCTAGAAGTCTTCCCCATCACCATGGGTATGTTTTGATGCAGCATCTTAATTGGTACATATTTTAATGCAGGCTAAAATAACTATCAAATATCTAGCCTATACTCTTTTTTTTTTAATTTCCCAGATAACAAGGGTAATAGATGCTCTTTTTTTTTCATTTTTAAAATTCTATTATTGAAGTATAGGTTACATACAGTGTTATTTTAGTTTCAGGTGTGTAAAATAGTGATTTGATAATTCTATACATTATTCAGTGCTCACCATGGTAAGTGTAATCACCATTTTTCACCATATCATGTTGTTATAATATCAACTATATTTCCTGTGCTGTACTTTTCATCTCTGTAAGTTATGTACTTTATGACAGGAAGTTTGTAACTCTTAGTCGCCTTTCCCTATCTTACACACCCCACCCACTTCTCTTCTTGGAACCACAAGTTTGTTCTGTGTATTGAAGAATCTGTCTGTTTCTTTCTTTGTTTTGTTTTTTAGCTTCTACATAAAAGTGAAATTATATGGTATTTCCTTTTATCGGGATAATCCCACGTAGCATAATACCCTCTAGGTTCACACATGTTGTTGCAAATGGCAACGTTTTATTCCTTTTTTTTACAATGAAATTATATTCCATTCTATGGACACTACATTTCTTTATGTATTCATCTGTTGACAGGCACTGGGGCTGCTTCCATAGCTGGGCTATCATCAATAATGCTTTAATAAACACAGAGGTGCATGCATCTTTTCAAATTGGGGTTTCCCTTTTCTTTGGGTAAATACCCAGTAGTGGAATTATTGCATGATGTAGAATTTCTGATTTAATTTCTTGAGGAACCTGCATTCTGTTCCCTAGAGTGGCTGCACCTATTTACATCCCCACCAAGGGTGCATTGGTGTTGCTTTTTCTCTTACCTTCTCACCAATACTTGTTATTTCTTGCCTTGCTGCTACTAGGCATTCTGTCAGGTGTGAATTGGTGTGTCATTGTGGTTTTGATTCAGGTTTCTCTGATTAGTGATGTTGAGCATCTTTAATGTGTCTGCTGATGTAGTAGACACTCTTAATTCATCCCTTTCCCCTTCCCTTTTGATTCTTTCCAGGGTGATGGTGACACCGATGACCTCTGACAGCTTAACTCACCATTTTATCTTCTATCAACAGTCATACATTACTTCAAGTGTCCTGCTTTCCTGCTTCAAGTTACATTGTTTCTAATGCTTTACATGACGTCCCTTTCACGAGTCTTCCTAGGGCACCCCTACTCACCTTGTATTACTACCCACCGTCACTCATACTCTTAGAAAGTTGCTCTAGTTACTTATCCTGATCCAACACTCTCTTTCTATGCCCCGACTCTAATCTCTACACACACTTCAATTGACACCTCTTACACTTAATTTTTTTCCTAAAGTTTATTTATTTATTTATTTATTTATTTATTTATTTATTTATTTATTTTTGGAGGAGAGAGAGACAGAGCATCAGTGGGTGAGAGGCAGAGAGACAAGGACATGCAGAATCCCAAGCAGCCTCCAGCTCTGAGCTGTCAGCACAGAGTGCCACATGGATCTTGAACTCACAAGCTGTGAGATAATGGCCCAAGCTGAAGTCGGCCACTTAAGCAACTGAGCCACCCAGGTGCCCCAACACCTCTTACACTTTCATGTCTCCAACATAGGACTTAATATTTCTGAGGACCGGGACTATCCATTCATTAATTTCTAGCACCTCCTACAGTTTGGGAATAAAGTAGACACTCAATAAATTGATGCTCAATTGACAAATAAAGGAAGGAATGGGTCTGAAGACAAAGGGCTCAATAAAGACTTTCGTTCCTAGGAATTCAACCCAGAGTAACACTAGAGCATTTGAATTCAACTGGAGGGTCCTTTAACCAATCATGGGAGAATTTACCATATTCTAAGAGTTGTAAGCTGAGAGACTAAGATTTTTTTGAAGAAATATTAAAGGTAATTTAATTTCCTAAGAGGCCAAGCCTTGAAAGCTTAGCTATAAGAACTATAAGATGTAAGAAGATTCTGGATCATGGTGAAACTCAAGTGCAGTGAGAGACGTGACAACACGGGGAACACACAGTAAGGACCGCAGTAGTCCCGGAAGTGCTGTCCTGTATGAGAAAAGAGGGTTTAGTGACCCTGTGTGGAGGGAGAGGATAAAGGGTGGGCAGAGTAGGGAGGGGAGGAAGTTGGGATCCAAATTGCAATATTGAAATATCAGAGGAATGTTATTGTCATATTCATAAACTTCCCTATACGTATCCTAAGGAAAACTTTTTTTTTCTTTAACGAGCTTTTTAAAGGTAATATACACATGGTAAAAATTCATATAGTAGCAAAAAAAGTTATTCAATGAAAGTAAATCTATGTCTTCTCTAGGCCTCCATTATCCTTCCCCAGAAGAAGACCACCTTTAACAGTTTGTAGGGTTTTTTTTTTCCAGAATCTCAAAGTATATAATATGCATATTATGGTATATGCCTACCTCACATGAAAAAAAATATGTATATATAGCTGGTACCAAGATATTATCTACAGCTCTCCATTTTATAGATACATGATTTTTGTGATTGTTAAAAGGTATGACATGCCATTTGCCCTCTTAAAAATTAAAGTGTCTGGTCCAATGGGACATTATTTTTTAAATATACTTCATGGTATTCCTACCCTGGCTGCATTGGAGGTATTTAATCTGTCCCCTGTTCATGTGTATTTAATTTGTTTCTAGTCTACGACTATAGACTATATACGCTGCAGTGAAAGTCCTTGTACATATGTTTGCCTGCCAGAGTCCAGCAGAGTGTGGGTGGTGCCTCTAAAATCTTACCTGGAAAGAGTTTAATGGAGGAACTGTGAACACAGGTGCTGGCGAGATAAACGGGCTCAGAACTAAGTGGTCGAGTTCTTGGGGACTAGCAAGAGAAGACTTCACCTCTCCCAGGCACCAAGGGACACGGAAAGGACAAGTGTTACTAGAAGCCAATGAGCCCACAGCTGGGAGAGAAGCCACCTAACAGGAGATGTGGCCATAGACTGAGGAATAAGCCACTGCCAAAATTCCAGAGTTCACAGTACATATAATGACTGCTTTTCTATTGCTCTCTGGCTACCTATTAGTATACCTGCCAACTATGGATGGAAGCCAGAGGACAAGAAAGCCTAAACGATGCAGTCCATGGAGGTCAGCTTACTAGCAGGCATAGGATGATCAAAAATATATCTGCAAGGATGAATGGAGGATTAGCAGTCCCTGGCTTAATATTGTTTGACTTATAGTTATTGGACTTCACAAGGGTGTGAAAATGATAGCATTGTTTACAAATTGTACTTTGAAGAGCACCTGGCTGGCTCAGTGGTGTAAGCATCTGACTTTAGTTCATGTCAAGATCTCACGGTTCATGAGTTCAAGCCTGCCTCAGGCTATGCTGACAACTTGCATCCTGGGGCTGACTTGAGATTCTGTGTCTCTCTCTGTCTCTCTGCCCCTCCCCTGCTCGCACTCTTTCTGTCTCTCTTTGTCTCCAAAACTTGAATAAACATTAAACGTTTTAAAAGATAAAATGTACTTCAAGTTTAAATTTTTGACCTCTCCCACTGCTAATGAGACGCGATATGACCCTCTCCTGTGATGCCTGGCAGAGCAACCAGCCACAGCTCCCAGTCCACCACATGATCATGGTGGTGAACAATCTATATGCTTACAGCCATTCTGTACTCACACAACCGTTGTGTTTATGCTTTCAACACAGTATTCACTGAAATACATGAGACAGTTAAACTTTAATGTAACATAGGCTGTGTGTTAGATGATGTCTCATAGTTTCAGCTAATGCAACTGTTCTGAACACACATAATAGAGGCTAGACTAAACTATGATATTCAGCACATTATGTGTGTTAAATGCATTTTTGACTTAGCATAATTTCAACTCACAATGGTTTTATCTAGAGGTGACTCCATCCTAAATCAAGGATGATTTGTAATGTAAAAATCTTGGGAAATTTCCTAGAACTGGAATTGTGGTATCAGTAGGACAGAAAGAACCTCTTCCACATCCATTCCTCCACCTCCTTCCTTTGCTGGTTATTACCAGCGCTTAGCTGTGCCTACGGGCACTCGGAATTAGGACTACATACCCCCGCTTCCCTTGCAGCCAAAGCAATATAAGAGGAAGTGTCATGTGGCAGCTTTTCTGAGAAAGTTGAGACAGCTGTGTGCCTGGTGTCCTTTATTTTTTCTTTGATGTCATTCACATGCTGCCTTGGATCCTGAACTCCAGGGCCAAACCATTTGGATGGAAAGTGAACTGAGATTCTTCCAGCAAGAGCTGGTAGGAACTAGATTTCTTTGCACTTCATAGACTATAGCTGCCCAATCAGACTTGAGCTGTATACCTCCAAATCTCACTTATTTGGGAGAGAAATCCACTTTTACCCTATTGAAATCATAGTTCTTCCTTGTTCTGTGTTGTAGGGAAAAACCTAACCCTCATGAAGGTATACAGATAACAGGTATAAATAGTTTGAATTTTTATGGGTTTTGTCAAGTTTGGTATTTTGAACTGAATTTTTAATACTGACTTTGAATTCAGCTACTCCATTCACAACACATGACTTAATCTTCTTGTGCCTCTGATTTCTCAGAGGGGTAGTAATATAAAGCACTTCATTTGGTTGTTATGAGGAATAATTACACTAAAATATGTGAAAGAGGTCAGTGTCTGTCCAACATGCCAAACACTCAATGAATGTTATTACTGTTATTTTTACCATTATCATGTTTAACTGTCTTCCAAACAAGACGTACCAGTTAGCCAGTTGCATTTCTGAAATGCCTTCTTCCTCTTCCCTTATCTATAGTGTGCATTACCAAAGTTTGTGTCCAATAGATGAGTAGTAGTATTTCATTTTTATTTGCAATTGCTTTCTAAAATTGTGGTTGTACATCTAGACATTTTGTAAAAGTCATTTATGCTTGTTTTCTGGTGAACTTCCTTTTTCTTTCCTCTATTCCTTCTATTGGATTTTTGTTTTGTTTTACAGTGTGGCTTTAAAAAAAAGCAATACAAGCATTATGGGAATTTGTCTTCTGTGTTTCTATTGGTGGTGCAAATATTTCCACTAATTTTCATTTGCCTTTATTTTCTTTTTTTAAATTTTTTTTAAATTTAATGTTTATTTACTTTTTGAGAGAGAGAGAGAGTGCGAGCAGGGAAGGAGAAGAGAGAGGGGGAGACACAGAATCTGAAACAGCCTCCAGACTCTGAGCTGTCAGCAAAGAGCTAGATGCAGGGCTCAAACCCACAAACCATGAGATCGTGACCTGAGTCGAATTTGGACGCTTAACCTACCAAGCCACCCAGGCACCTCACTTTATTTTTTCTTTTTCCTTTTTTTTTTTTTTTGGCTTTATTTTTTCTTTACAAAATTAAATATATATATATATATTCAATATAATAAAAATGATCCTTCTCTACTATCGTTACATCTGAGCTTAATATCCACCCCTATTTTAGAACGATCATTGTCATTCTGTATTATAAGAATAATTCCCCCATGTTTTCTCCTAGGACTTCATAGATTGACTTACATAAAAAAATATCTTCTCCATTTGTAATAAAACTGGGGGAGGCAGTGAGATGAGATTTAAAGTGATTCTGCAGATGACTGTGTTGGAGCGTCGGCAAAAATGAACGCTTTGACACATAAATCCTACCTAAGAAAGTTATAGTTTCCTTTGATCCACATAATAGATACTTCTTAAATAAAGCACGTGGGAAGCCATCCTCCTTGCAGGTATGGGGTAAGCTTGCCTCCTGGGCTTTTTTTTTTTTTTTTTTTTTTACTCTTGGGGGGAAACGCATCGGTTGTTTATAATGGAATTTTGTATTTCCAGGTTAAGGTGCTGCCAGGTACAGCCTAACTAATTTACAGTTTGTAAGACTGCCTCTCACACATCGCTTCCTGGTAGTAGGCAAAATTTCTTTCTCTGCAACCAGGACCATACTGCCACTTGTTCACAGGTTAAGTAATGATGCCAAGACATTTTTATGCCTATGCTACCAATGGCCCATCTGTGGACAAGTGCAGGCAGATACTGCCTACCTTTTAAGGCCAAGGAGGTATTGAGCCCAGGGCCTTCCACTGGGCTCCACCATTGTTTCTGCTCTCTCTGGTGTTTGTCAGTTGTGATCATCACGGTTGAGAACACACGCTCTAGAGTAAAACTATCTGACTATGTACTTCCATCTTGAGCTATAGGGAAACAAATAAAGTCCCCTTACCTTTTTTGTTCTTTGCTTTCTCTTTTGTGAAACGGGCATTATCACAGTGTGGAAATTAAATAAGTAAATAAATAAATACGTAAGTGCTTAAAATTTCTTAGCAACAAACGCTCAGTAAATATTAAGAAGGCTTATCCCAATAGAGAATAGAAAAATAACTTTCTTCTTTTCTCCTAGGATTTTATAGATGCATTTTTATAAGAAAACATATAACATTGGTAACAATATTATAACATATAATAATATGACATTATACAAATTAAGACATGTGTAAGAAAAGTACTGAAACTTCATGAATAGTATCATTGGTACTATTATTCGAACAATGCATTTGTTTTGAAAGGTTCACTTAGTTATACACTAAATTTGCATATGCTTTGAACCTAGTTCTGGATTCTCTATGAGGATTCATTTATTGAGCTTAGCCACATTTGCTTTATAACATAATTTATCGTCTGGTAGAACTCGACTAATTCATATGCTTCCTTTTCAGAACATGTTTTCTAGATCAGCTTGAATTTTGATATTTATACAAAAATCTTAGAACCAGCTGATCTGATTTAAAAAATCCATATTTTATTGGGCTTGCAACAAATTTACATAGTAATTTAGAGATGGTTGGCATTCTTACAATAATAACTTTTCCTATTCCAACACAAGGAATGTTTATATTTAAGCTTTTTTTAATTTTTTTTTATTAAAAAAATTTTTTTTAACGTTTATTTATTTTTGAGACAGAGAGAGACAGAGCATGAATGGGGGAGGGGCAGAGAGAGAGGGAGACACAGAATCGGAAGCAGGCTCCAGGCTCTGAGCCATCAGCCCAGAGTCTTAAGCGGGGCTTGAACTCACGGACCGCGAGATCGTGACCTGAGCTGAAGTCGGACGCTTAACCGACTGAGCCACCCAGGTGCCCCAAGCTTTTTTTTAAATATCTCTCAGAAGAGTTTAAAGTTTTCTGAAATGCTTATTTATATATTTCTTTCATGTTTCTTGTTAAGTTCCCTCCTTCCTTCCTTCCCTCCCTCCCTCCCTCCCTCCCTCCCTCCCTCCCTCCTTCCTTCCTTCCTTCCTTCCTTCCTTCCTTCCTTCCTTCCTTCCTTCCTTCCTTCCTTCCTTCCTTCCTTCCCCCCTTCCACCTCCTTCTCCTTTTACTTCTGTTATGGCAAATGGTGCCAATTCTCTGACTATATTTCTAATTATTTTTGTTCGTATGGGAGAATGCTAAATTGTTTATCTTGTGAGCCTGGATCATGTAACTTCATCAGGAAGACTCATGAAAAATCTGATCTCCCTTCCTTCATCGCAGTTATGTATAATTGACATTTGTTGGAAGGAGATAAACAGAGTCAAGAGAATTTCAGTCTTAGAAGAGAAGCCCCTGAGGTGAGAGTAGCCTGAGAGAGCAATTGGAGAGGGAACAAATGTGACCCAGAAAGGAGCTCACTGAACAATGTGATTGGGATACCCCCCCAAAAGCAGGTTGATTAGGAATAGCACCAATCAGTAATTGTCAGATATGATCAAAGCTGTACAAGGGCCACTTTAAAGTGTTAGATGTTTTCCTTAAATACAAAAACTTTTGTATTTAACCAAGAAATTAAAAAGTTACCCAAGATAAAATCAGTAAAATTAAAGCATTTTTCTTTTAAACAGAAAATTCAAGGAAACCAAATTATTAAAGTAAAACATGGTAACATTATAGAGCTTTTTGTTATGAAAAAATCCTATGTACATATGCCAATAAAATAGACAATGAATGTTTTGGAGACGATGTAAATGATACAACTGGTTTAAGAAAAAGCAGCAAGAGAATGAAAGCCATGCGAGTCATTTCTTTGAAAAACTAGCATAACCCCATACCTCTAACACTGGAGCAAATGAGTAAGACTTGGGGACCAGCTAGCCTGGCTGAGATGTTTCTTGCCAACACTTACTTAGTTCTTACTCATACCAGGGGAGGTTCTGAACATTTCACAAGTAATTCATGTCATTCTCCTAAGGGCCCTAGGAGGGAGGGGTTACTATTAACCTCCTTTTACACATCAGCAAATTGAAGAAGTTCAGAGGTTAAGGAACTTGTCTGCTCCCAAGGTCAACACAGGTGGCATGTGATGGAACTGAGAGGTGGCATGAAATAGTGTCCTCTAGTGCCAGCGTACCCAAGTTTACATCCTGTCTCAGCAGTACTAGGTGTATGATCATCGACACAGTTTTTTTTTTTTTAATGCTTTTGTGCTTTAGTTCTCATATATGTAAGACCAAGAGATGAATATAATAATCATATAAAGAGTTTAGAACAATATCTGAAACATAGCAAACACCCCTTATATAGAATCCTATTATTACTGCTATTATTATTAAAACAGGACAGGACAGAGAATACCTAAAAAGACATAATAACACATATGCAAACAAATGAATTTCCTGATACCTAAAATATCAGAAATTCCAGTAATTTATTTAGGTGCTCTAAAGTTTTTTTTTTTTTTTCTTTTTCTTATAAATTGAATTTATTTTTAAATATTTTATGGTTTTTAAACAATATCTTATTTATTTTTGAGAGAATGCAAGCAGGGTCAGAGAGAGAGGAATAGCATATCTGAAGTGGGCGTGATGCCTACAGCAGTGAGCCCAATGTAGGGCTTGAACCCACGAACTGCGAGATCATGACCTGAGCCAAAGTTGGATGGTCAACCAACTGAGCCACCTAGAAGCCCCTATTTTTTTCACATATAGTGTTATATTAGTTTCAGATGTACAACATACTAATTCAGCAATCCCTTACAATACCCAGTACTCATGGCAACAAGGGCACTCCTTAATCCCCATCACATATTTCACTCACTACATCTGCACCCCCCACCCCCCAACACTGGTAACCATCAGTTTGTTATCTATAATTAAGTGTATGTTTCTTGATTTGTCTGTTACTCTTTTTCCCCAACTTTTGATCATTTGTTTAGTTTCTTAAATTTCACCTATGAATGAAATCATATGGTATCTGTCTTTCTCTGACTGACTTCTTTTGCCTAGCATTATATTCTCTAGCTCCATTCATGCTGTTGCAGATGGCAAGATTTATTATTTTACATGGCTGAGTGCTATTCCACTGTGTGTGGGTATTATACATAATATACCACATCATATAATTATGTGTGTATAATACCACATTATAATACCACATCATATATACATACTAAATCTTTATCCATTCATCATTTGATGGACGCGTGGCTGTTCCTTATCTTTGCTATTTTAGATAATGCTGCCAAAATTATCAGGGTTCTTGTATCTCTTTGAATTATCGTTTCTGTATTCTTTGGGCAAATACACAGTAGTGTGATTGCTGCAGTTGTATTTTTCACGTTCTGAGGAACCTACTATGTTTTCCACACTGACTGCACCAGTTTGCATTCCTATCAACAGTGCAAAAGTTCTTTTTCCATATCCTCATCAACACCTGTTGTTCATTGTGTTGCTGAGTTTAGCTATTCCAACAAGTGTGAGGTGGTATCTCATTGTCCTTTTGACTTGCAATTTCCTGATGGTAAGTGATGATAAACATGTTTTCACGTGTCTGTTGGCCATCTGCATGTCTTCATGGAGGAGTGTCTCTTCAGGTCTTCTGCCCATTATTTAATTGGCTAATTTCGTTTTTCAGTATTGAGTTTTGTAAGTTCTTTATATAGTGGATACTAATCCGTTACTGGATATGTCATTTGCAAATATCTTGTCCCGTTGTATAGGTTGCCATTCATTTTTGTGGATTTTTTCCTTAGCTGTGCAGAAGCTTTTTATTTGGATGCAATCCCAATAGTTTATTTTTGCTTTTGTTTCCCTTGTCTCAGGAGATATACCTAGAAAACGTTTCTTTGGCTAATGTCAAACAATTACTGCCTGTGTTCTCTTCTAGGATTTTTATGGTATCAGGTTCAGCATTTATATCTCTAATCCATTTTGGATTTATTTTCATGTGTTTTGTAAGAAAGTGGTCCAGTTTCGTTCTTTTCCATATTTCTGTCCAGGTTTCCAACACCATTTGCTGAAGAGAATACCTTTTTCCATTTTATATGCTTTCTTCCTCTGTCAAAGATTAATAGACCAGATAGGTGTGGGTTTATTTCTAGGTATTCTATTCTGTTCCATTGGTCTACGTTCCAATTTGTCCCATACCATGCAGTTTTGATAACTACAGCTTTGTAGTATAACTTGATATCTTGAGTTTGTGATGCTTCCAGTGTTTGTTTGTTTGTCTGTCTGTCTGTCTGTCTGTTTGTTTGTTTGTTTGTTTGTTTAAGATTGCTTTGCTCTTCAGGTTCTTTGGTGGTCCCATATAAATTTTAGGACTGTTTGTTCTAGTTCTGTGAGAAATGCCGTTGGTGTTTTCATTGGGGTTACATTAAATATGTAGATCGCTTTGGTAACATAGACATTTTAACATTATTTGCCCTTTCAATCCATGAGCATGGAATTATCCATTTCTTTTGTTGACTTCAGTTTCTTTCAACCTTATTTAATAGGTTTCAGAGTATGGGTTATTCACCTCTTTGTATAAGTTTACCCCTAGATATCTTATTTTTTTGGCCCAATTATAAATGGATTGTTTTCTTAATTTGTCTTTCTGCGGCTTCATTATTAGTGTATAGAAATGCAACAGATTTCTTTATGTTGATTGTATCCTATGACTTTACTGAATTCGTTCTTCAGTTCTCACAGTTTTGTCCGTGGAATCTTTCAGGTTTTCTACAGTAGAGTATCATGTCCTCTATAAATCGAGAACATTTTTCTTCTTCTTTATTGATTCCATCGCCTTTTACTTCTTTTTAGTGTCTAATTGCTGTGGCTAGGAGTTCTAGTACTGTGCTGAATAAAAAAGTGGTGGGAGTGGATATCCTTGTCTTGTTCCTAAGCTTATGGGCAAAGCTTTCAGGTTTTCCCCATTAAAAAAGATTTTAGCTATGAGTTTTTCATAGATGGCCTTTATTATGTTGAGGTATTTTTCCTCTAAACCTAATTTGCGGAGGGTGTTTATCATGAATGGATGTTGTACTTCTTCAAATGCTTTTCCTGCAGCTATTGAAATGATAATGGGGTTCTTCTCCTTTATCTTATTGGTGTACTGTAACATGTCAATTGATTTGGGAATATTGGACTATACTTGTAAACTAGGAATAAATCTACCTCAACTGTGGTGAATACTTTTTTATAATGTATTATTAGAGTCAGTATGCAAGTATTTTCTTGAGGATATTTGCATCTATGTTCATTAAACATATGGGCTTGTAGTTCTTTTTCTTAGTGGAGTAGTATTCTGATTTTGATATAAAGTTAATGCTGGTCTCCTAGAATGAAGTTGGAATTCCTTTGAGAAGAACAGGGAGTAACATTTCTTTAAGTTTATAGTAGAATTAATCTGGTCCTGGACTTTTGTTTCTTCAGAGCTTTTGGATTACTAATTCACATTTGAGATTCTATCTCACCGTCTCTGTGCCTCTCCTCTGTATTCTCCCTCTCTCTCTCTCGCTGTCTCTTTCTCTCTCTCTCTTTCAAAATACATCACTTTTAAAAAGATAAGTTGAGACGTTTTAAAATCAAACACAATATCAGCAATTATGGCAATATTGTCAGATGGAATGAATTTGAGAAACTTTTAAATATTGACATCAAACTTGTCATCGAATTTTCAATAAATAAAAATTTAAGAGGTTTCTTTGCAAGATCGAATATCAAATCATATTTTGAAGGAGTTTTTTTAAAATCATATATTAAAGCATAACAATTTTGAGAATGAATGTTGGAAATAAAATTGTAAACAAAACAAAATACCTAATTTTCTGATTAAACAATTTGATCACACACTCACACCCACAAGACTCCTGAAGGAGTCCTAGTACTGATGCCCTTGTGTGAACTTCGCTGTTTCTGAAATGACCTCAGGTTACGGATGGGTGGTCCAGATTGCAAGCCAACAGAGGGGAGGGTCGCGGGGAGGTGGGGCTCTTAAAGGCCACGAACACACCATCCTCTCTCCCGTGTGCCCTCTGCCCTCTCATCATCAGCCGTGATGAGTCGGGTGATGCTCTTCCTCTGTGTCCACAGGCTTAAGCCGTGTGTCCAACACGCCATGTGAGACTTGTGAGAAGACTCCCAAGTGCAAACACCAGCAGGTGCTCAGGGAGGTCGCCTGGTCCCAGGCAGCCTGTGTTCCTTTGCCTGAGTGCCAGGACAAAGGCTGCCTCGGCCACATAGGGAACGATGGACTTGTGCAGCCTTAGCATTCTGTGCAGAGGTCACGGGCAGGCCTGGAGCTTAGAAAGGACTGCGATGAGCCTCACCTGCGAAGAGGTGAGTGCTGGGGTACTCCTTACAGAGCAGATGGCTGCTTGCCAGAGATGTCTCTGCTAGGGATGGGGCAAAAGCTCCACCGTGCTAGCAGTGCAGTAGACAAGAGTTCAGTCTTGTCCATCGCAGGCTCTTCTGTATCCCCAAGTAACACGGCCCCCAGCACAGCGTGCCTGAGACTGACATCCCCACACTAATCTTCCTTTCTCCCAAGATGCCCAAGCCCCCCAGGAACGCACTGCACAGCTCTGCTGTACAAGAGCCTTCTCTGCAGTGGCTCTATTCCTGAGAAGCGTTGGCAGTCCCAATGCATGGAGGCTTCTTGTCCCTCTCAGTATGCAGACAACATGGTCAGCGGAGTGTCAGCACGCTGTGGAGTTGAGGATCTGTGCAACCAAGTCTTACCTCTTCCAGGGCGGAGGCTGTCGCACTCTCTAGAAGGGAAGACAGGTCTTACTCTGGCTGCTGTCTGCACATTGGCTGGAGAATCACGTCTTCTCAGCTGCTTGATGTGTAAACGTCGGGGTACCCTGGAAAACCTCCCTGTGCTGGCCCGTGTCTTTGGTGTGAACATCCAGAAAAAGTATGGCCCGTGATTCTGCAGTGGGAATATGGCCTCAGTGGTCATGAGGCTGGGCCCTTTGGGGCATCTTTCTGCACAAGCAGGCCGTTACTTGATAGGTCTTTCCAAGCAGGAACACTTTACGGTACAGGTGAACACAGGGTCCCCCACATGTTAATATCTCCAGCCAATACCTCCTTAGGGGCCAGGGTGACGTTTCCGCCCAGCCTGTCCCAAAGACAAGGCACGGACAAGGTGTGGTTGTGGAATGCACTCACAGCCCCCAGAGCCAAACCCTTAAGTGTGGACACTTTGTGCAGGGACAGTGGTCAGAGGCCTTGGTGCTCTGTATCCAAGGGATTACAGACCTCATGCTGCACACCCGGTAGTCCCCGGTGTCCTCCCGTATCTGCAACACTCCCCGGGGAGCCCTAGGGTCCAGGAGCTGCTAAACCCCCTGCACAACTGTATCTGCTGCCCAGCAGCCTCTTCCACCCCAACACCAGCGTGTGTGGGCTCCAGAGTGCTGTCCCTCGAGAGAGGACACCCTCAGCAATTCAGGAGCCTTCTGACTTCCATGTCTCTGAACCACACGTGTCTCTCATTGGTCTGTCGGGATCGTCATGTTGTTCTCTGTGTGCAGGAAATGTCTTGCATTGCCTGTGCTCCTCTGTCTCCCTGAGTGAGCCCTGGCGTGTTTGTGTCTTTTCCTGGCTTTGCCTGTGCCGACACCTCTCTGGTGATGCCTCCTTGCCTGGCCTAAGTGGGCACAGCTGTACCCGTGTAACCGCCTTCGTCTCTGCACACCTGTGTGTTGGGTCAGCTGTGGCTCTGGTGGCCTGTCTTGTCTTTGGTGTATGCTTCTGCGCTTGAGTGTGTTTCCCTCTGCATTCAACCCCTTTCTTCCACTGACAGATCCAATTGCTGTCCTGCTGTCAGGTGGAGGGGATTCTGCATGTTCTGTTATATGTTCCAGGAGCCAGAAATCATTCCGTGCCAGTAGGACCTTCTTCAGAGGATTGGCCATGCACTCACTGCCAGCCAGTTAATGTCCCCAAATGCAGCTGCCTTGTTTTGAGCATTAAGTCACACCTCTAATTTCTGTCCTTCTGTTTTCAAACCCTTTGCACCCGAGGGGCTCAAACATCACTGGCTTGCACATTGCAGATGCAGGCGTAAATTGTGAAAAGTGGTCCAGCAACGTTTTCCCACTTACTCTTTTGCCATGTGGCATGTTCCTGGCTGGGAGAGACTTCCCCCTGCCAGTGTGTGTCTCGTTTCCGTGTGCCTCCTGTGTGTTCTGGTCCCTAATTTGTCCATTACATCCTACCTGGGAGTCTGATTCATGTGTGCAGGAACGAGGCTGACACCTTTGACTGCTGGGTTCTGAGCTCAGCTTAGTCCACCAGGACTAGTGCGTGACTGAGGGACACAACGGGCAGTGACGGATGTGCCCGTATCCTTCACGTGCAAGCGCTCCGTCCAGCCACCTTCACCGGGACATTTCTCAGCAACCCCTCTTTGTTTGTGGTGAGAGCACTTGCCTCTGAGAAATCTGACGAGGCAGTGAAGCATTGCTTACGGCTGCCCTGTGCAAGTTAGATCTCCAGAACTCATGCACATGCCATGACTGCATCTTCACACCCGAGGCCCGACACCTCCTCATCGCACCCTCCCCTGATTAGCACCACTCTACTCTCTGGTGGACTGCATGCCTTTAACTCCTTTAGACTCCTCAGGAATCCATCAGGCAGGGCTCACCACCACTGTGCTTCTGTCAGGGGCTGGCTTCTTTCAGTGAGCCCAGTGCTTTCTGCACTGATGCTCAATGCACCGGCGGAAGGGTGAGCCACACTAAGCCCGGCGGCGAACCCTTTGGCCCTACGTTTCCCACATGTGTGCCTGGTGGCAGAGGTGCACAAGGAGCCCACCTGCATGCGTCTCCCAGGTCCTCCACAGGGTACAAAGTACCGCCTCAGGAGGCTGATCCGCATCACATGGGCATAGCTCTGCTTGCACGTGTTAGCCTTTCGTATCATACAGGCAGCCCAGACTTCGAAATCCTGCTACCTGCTTACAACTATCCAGCCCTCGTGCTTCTGCAGACGCTCTGTGTCTGTACAGACATTTGAGTCACGGTCTCATGACCTTTTCAATACAGCTTGATGGTCTGTCCTTAGCTTACAGCCTGGGATGCGGTTCTCACTCATTGTCCTCCCCTCGGGTGCGAGTTTCCTCCATCACTGTGGTGGAATGTAACCTTTATAACCATACGTTGGCTTGAAATTACTGGGCGGATCACCTGTCTGCATCCGGGGATCCGAAGGAGATCTTGGCTCTTTTGCTCATGGTGCACCCTTTCTCTGAGATGAGTCGCTTTGGATGAGAAGCTTGCCCGAGGCGAGGGGCCTCAGAGTTGAGCACATTTCCTGTGAGAACATTATCTCACATTATCTGTGAGAACCTCGTTGGTTCCACTCAGAAAGAAATGACTTTCATGGATGTGCAGCCTCTGCTTTTGCTTGAATTTGCTGAGCTTTGGGACGTGATTTCTTCCTGCACGTGCTGAGCCTAAATCTCTGCTGTCTCTTTCTGGCAGTCCCGTTTCCTGTCTCCTGCTGGTAAGTACAGGGCTTCCAGCAGCCCTGTGGGGATCGGGTCCTTGTTTTCTTCCCTGCGGTGCCCTCTTCCTCACCCCGAATGACCTCATTGCAGCTTCCTTCTAGTTCAGGGATCGTTTCAGACTGCCCTTAAGGTCCAGGTGGGAGCGGTGCCTTTTGTGCTGAGGGCTGACCACTGTACAGCATTCGTCTCTGTGCAAATCGCACAGGTGAATTTCACCAGGTGAAACTGCACACTGTAGTTGCCCTGTCTTCAGAGTCAGCCCACCTGTCTCCGCCTCGGCTGCCCACTGCTCTCCTTCCTCTTACCCTCTCCTTGCCTCCCCCTCCCTTGTCTTCTTCCTGTCCCTCCCTCCCACTTTCCTTCCAGCTCTCTTTGTCTTCGTCTCCCTCCTCTCCATCACTAATGCCTCCCCCTGTCTCCGCCTGTCTTCCTTGTAATAGGTGCCCCTCTGTCTCTTCTTGTCTTGCTCCTCCTCCCTGTCTCTCCCGCCAATCTCCCTGGGACTCTCCTTCTCCAGGCCGGTCTTCCCCTCCACTCATCATTCCTTCATCTGCTTGCATGTTTCTCTCTCTCTCCCTCTATAGCTCTGTCTCTCTGTGTGTCTCTTTCTCGCTGTCTCTCTCAGTGGACCTTCTGTGTCTGGGTGCCTGCTTCTTCAGAATTCTTGTTGGTGCCTGGGAAATGGGAAGGGAACTCGTCTGCTTTCGTGTGTACTAGTGAAAGCAGGCACAGGGCTTTCTCAGAGACAGACAGAGACAAGTTTGCAATTCTCGGTGAAGGGCCTCTACGTGCCCTGCGTGGTTGGAGTCGTCCTCCTTTTAGTGGAAGGTTAGATTTCAGGACCGGAGCAAGCTGCTAAATCCTACTACCCCATCTTCCTGGCGCTCTGTACGGAGATCAGTAGGGCACCAGTGGCAGATGGGGCTCTGGGGGTTGTTCTTTGCTCTGAATTGCAGTGCAGTGAGGTCTACTGAGCTGTTTTCTTGCAAGGACATGGCGGTGGGGTGGGTCTAGGGTGGGTGTCACTGGTTCTGGGTGGGCACCCACCTTACCGCCGCCCTCAGCCTAACGGCCAAGGAGGAGATACCGTGCGGACGGCCATGTGGCCCCGGTAGGCGTGACACTAAGGACTTCTCCAGGCCTTGCCCCAGCTTCATGAAGAAGGGGCAGGGGACGGAGCAGGGAGTGGCTCACGGCGTGGACGTTCCTGTGCTGAATGCTCTGGTGCCCGTAGTGAGGCATCTGGGGAAAGGGTGTACAAGCGAGCACAGACTATGCGATACCGGGGACCTCGCAAGTCAGGCCTGGAAGGTGACAGCGCTGAAGAGGACATGCGGCAAATGGGGGCCACGCTGGCACCTTGGCACTCGCTCCAGAGCCTGGACCGGCCATTGGCGCGCACTTGCTCGCGGCCAGCACCCTGTCTTGCTGTCTTGCAACTGATTGCTCCCCGAACCTGGCCAGCTGGCCTGACCTGCCCTGGAACCACTTCGCCCCCAGGCCGCATGCGCACACTCTTCACTACCTCTGTCTCGGCCACTCCTCCACGGCAGCCACAGCCAATGCGGAGTCCTCAAATCCCAGAGCCTGTGCGCCTGCGCTCAACTTTGGCGGGCTGCGGCAGGATGCTTCAGGGAGCTAATGGTCTTGCGGCCAAGGCTCCCCCCACCTGCTGCCATTTCCTGTCCTTGTCCTGAGGCTGCCCTAGCTACACTGGGGCCGGGGCCGAGCGTCATGGCCAGCGTGTCGCGGTCCGGACAAAGCGGAGATTCCCGCCGACCCTGGGCCCTGATCGTCCCGGATGCGAAAGGTGGAGAGTCCCGGCCCCGCGGGAATGCAGGGGTGCTGGAGGGCGTGGGCTGGCCGCAGTCCCTAGGTTCAGGGGTGGCAAGCGCCCATCCTGTGCAGGAAGCCCAGGCCGGATGTGAGATACAGGTGGCAAGCCCAGCGGAGGAATTGGTGCTGATATTGGATGACGGAATGGTGGCGGCTGAGGTGGTGATCGGGGAGGAGGAAGAGGACGGCGAGGCGACCAAGGATGAGGTGGCTGGAGAGGAGAATTCTGAGGAAGCCAAGCCAGAAGCAGAGGACATGCACGAGGAGGAGGAGGTGGAAGTTGAGAGACAGCAGCAGGAGGAGATTCAGGAGCAAGAGGAGAAGCGCGAGGCAGATGCAGAGGCGGAGGAGGGGCCCCAGCTCTCACAGGAGCTGCAGCAGCAAGAGCCAGCTTTGCGTCCTGCCTCAGCCCAGGACCCGCTGGCAGCGCTGGAGCGTCTTCAGCTGGAGATCAGCGCTGGGAATGCCCAGGATTCCAGGGCCTTATGGCGGCTGAAGCGCAGGATTCTTCGGAGGCGGTTTTCTCACCTGGATCACAGAAGGGCCATCATCAAGCACATCCCTGGCTTCTGGGCCCAGGCGGTATCTTTCCTTGTGTTGGTGGGTGATGGCGGGGGCTGTTGTGCAGGAGGGCTGGGCACTGAGAGCAGGGTGCCTCAGGGCAATGGCCCCCAGGGAGGAGAGCTGGGGAATGGTCCCTGGCCCTGGGTTGGTGTGGTTTGGGATCCAGTGTAAGGCCTTGCACAGGGGCTGTTTTGGGGCATGGGGGGACTTGGGGACTTGGAGCTGCTTCCTCTTGGTCTCCGCCAACGTTGGCCTGCAGGCTGCTCTCAAACATTATTTGCAGACGTGAGTCATGTGTCCCCATGCTACCAGAGCTAGGGTAGCACAAAGCAGCCTTCACTCAGAGCAAATAAGGCAAGGAAATATTTCCTGCAAAATGGGAGAGTTACACAGGCCACACACCCCCCTTCACATTCACAGGCTGTGCACGGTTTCTTAGCAGTTCCGTCAAAAGAGAGCATTTCAGACACACACTCATGGCCTTTAGTGGAACAACGCCACGCTCCTTTGCCAGACAGTAGGACGACTCAGACCCACTCTGAACGGGGTACAGGCTGCCTCCACAGACCCTGACATACACACACACACACACACACACACACACACACAGGATTCTCTCCTGGTATCTCCCCCCCTGCTTCCCTCTCTGTCCTCAGGCTCAGGCTGGGTCCCACCCCTGTCTTTCTCTCCGGACTGGCTGTGTCACTGTGTCTGTTTCTTTTCCCTCCTCGGCCCTCCTCGTCCATGCTTCTCGATCTCTTTCTCCCTCCCACACCCTCTGCTTGCAGCGTAAATGTGCAGTCGGGTTCCTTTAAGCCATGTTATTCCATCTGAACTCAGAAGGCTGGTGACAACATAGGTCTTCATGGGAATATGCCAAGAAACCCAGCCGTGAGGAGGGGTCAGAGCACATGCCGACATCACAAGCTATGATGGGCTGCTGGCAGCCCACACAGGTCAGATATAGGAAGGAACTGTGAGGCGTGCAGGCAGTGGAGTCTCTCCTGCTGTGTGCAGACAGCGTGGGAGGTACAGGAAGCCAATGGACTGCCCAGTGTCGATGGGGTCTGATGCATCTGCAGAGGCTGAGGAGTGTGGGGACTAGTGTTTCCTGGTCTTTCTGCACATGCCGTGATCTAGTCCCTTGCTCTTAGCCTGGGAGGGTTGGAGGGGGCTGTGTCTGTTTCCACAGCATCTGAAGGCACAGCTCCTTGACATAGCACAGATTCTGAATCACCCCCAGTTGTCGGCTATGATCGGTGCCCAGGACAAAGACGTGCTCAGCTATGTGGTCGACTTGGAGGTCAGACTGGGGAGGCTGTGGCTAGGGGCCGTCCCGTCGGGTGTGGGATTTGGACAGGAGAGGGTGAGGCAAAGGTGCTCACCCTCACAGCCAGGCAAGTAGCTCAGGACCCCGAGGGAGGACACTTGCCCCCTCCTGTCCCATTTCTCACGGCAGGTGGGAGAAGTAGGCCATCCCACATATCGATGCATAATGATGTTTTTCTTTGGGGCCAACCCATACTTCCAGAACCCAGTGATCATTAAGGAGTATCAGCTTAGCTTTGCTGGTAGGGTGTGGGTCCCATGATGGTGCGGGGCAGGAGGATGAGGAGCATGAATCAGGGGCAGGGGGGAGGGGGAGGGGGAGGGGGAGGGGGAGGTGGGTGGGGAGGAGGCCGTCAGGTTGCTCCTCAAATCCTCTCTTCCTGCAGGCTACAGGGCATCGCATTCCACTCCAGTCCAGTGGTTCTGGGATTATGAACGTGGAGTTCCCAGTCGCAGGCATGACCCCACCAGCCTTAACTTGATCAACTGGCTGTGTGAGCACAGCTGCCCAGGGGTGAACAGGATTGCCGAGGTGGGGCCCCTGAGGCCTTCTTCAGCAGTGGGGATGTGGGTGGCCCCCGGCCAGAGAGGAGAGTGGGCTATGCCCAATGTGGCGCCGGCCTGTGTCCTCTTCCAGATCATCATCGAGGACCTGTGGCCCAATCCCCTGCAGTACTACCTGAGGGAGGAAGGGACCAGAAGACAGTGATCTGACGTGCTCACGTGTCGGTGAGAACCCCAGTATGCGGTGTGTTGACCTGTGTGTTGTATGGGCAAGGGAACGTGGGCCACACATTGGCTTGGAAATGGAAGGTCCGCCGACACAGGGACACAGGTAGCATGGGGAGAGGGTGGGAGGATGACAGGGGACCTGCAGAGACTCAGCAACAAACACACAGAGGGTCGAAGCCTGCAAACCAAATGCAGTTGTGCTGTGGGCTGGGGCTTTGGAGAGCAACTCGGGAGGAGCAGTGCTTCACCACAAATGCTCCCCTTGGATGTCCGCCCTGTCCCTGGCTTCCCCCTGCTCCTTCAGTCTGGATTTGCCTGCCAGTCTTTGGGTCAGGAGCTGCCGTGTCCCCAGGCGCCACTGTGGTGAGAATCTCGCACTTCCTTCCATGTGCCCCACCACGCCATGTCCTCCCGCAACCCGACAGCCATTCTTAGAACTGGTCCAAGGCCATTGGGGGCTGGAAATGAATCCCTGGGTGAGAAAGCAAGGGGGATCGCAAAAGGGCGAGGCACAAGAGTGACACCATCTGGGATGTATTTGCAAATATCCCGTATCATTCTTGGTGTCTGTTGCGTGGGGGTGCGTGTGTGTGCGTGTACGCAAATGTGTCTGCGTGTGCCCACATGCGTCAGGGGCTCTGCATCTTTGTGGGCGTGAATGGCGCAGAGCTTCTATCTTTGCCCATGCAGAAAAAATGGAGGATGCCACTAGCACTGGAAGAGATGGGTGGATGAGTCTCCTGTATTCTACGTGCCCCGGAGAGAATTGGGGAAGTGATCACATGTGGCAGCCTTGAAGAGTTGCCACGATGTTTATGTGGACACATACAGGAACCTGAAAACCCTTCTGTGTGTGTGTGTGTGTGTGTGTGTGTGTGTGTGTGTGTGTGTGTGTGTGGTTTTATGGGGACCTGAGGAGGGACGACGAGGGAGGGACCTGAGTGTGACTGTCCTAGCTGCTGCCGGTGTGATTCTGTGTGTGCAGGAGAGGTGCAGTACTTGTGTGGGGCAGGTGTTGCCATGTGCACAGAGGCCTGCCTTCTTGGGCAGGCAGAGCCTGGAAGGAGGAGGAGGAAGAGACAGACCTGTTATTTGGAGACTTGTTGTATAGGCCAGATCCGAAAGGCAGGGAAGGGAATTGCACAGTGGGACCAAATTGGTCCATTGGGTCCTGGTAGAGTGTGGCCAGGACTTGAGGGGTTTCAGCCAGGACCCTTGCTCCCAGAGGGGTGTCGTGTCCTTGGTGAGATAGAATCCAGTCAGCAAAGCCTCCAGTCAGGATCAGAGCTAAGGCCCCATGTCCTCGGAGAACTCAGGAGTAGGCAGACTTCTCACAGTCGATGCCAGTATACCTTACTGCTGCCTCCCATACCCGGGGCTCCTTTGACCCCGAGCCCTGTCCTCAGACAGTGGCTCAGGATGGGAGATGTGTGAGGGGGAGGGGCAGGTGTGGGTTGTGGGCAGCAAAGAGACTTATGAGTGGGATTTCGTGGAGAGAGTACACGCGAGGGCAGAGATCCAGCCTGAGTTCCTGCGAGTGTGTGTGGGCGTCTGTGGCAAACTGGGCCTGAGATCCGTGGTGGTGCCGGCAGTGTGAGCATGCATATGCTCGTGCGATTGTGTAGGCGTGTTTCTCTGTGTGTGCGGGAGTGGGTGTGTAGGCCGCTGGAGAGACAAGGAGAGACACAGGGGTCTCTGTGAATGAGGTGCTTATGTGGGACGGTCAGGTGCAAGAATACAAGAGTGCAGTTCCTTCCCTCCTGAGTCCTGATGGTAATCGCTGGGATGGGTGCAATCATTGCTGTGCCAGGGGGCTCAAGTCAGGATGTAAAAGGGAAATTGGTGCAAGGTCAAGAGGGGGGCCAGGGGAAGAAAGCCTGTGCCCAGTGGCCAGTGGACCACTTGTGAGTGAGTGTGCTTGCGTGTGTGTGAGTGTGAGAGAGAGAGAGAGAGAGAGAGAGAGAGAGAGAGAGAGAGAGAGAGAGAGAGTGTGTGTGTGTGTGTTTGTGTGTGTGTGTGTGTGTGTGTGTGTGTGTGTGTGTGTGTGTTGAGTTGCCCTGGTGGTCCTACAGTAGCAAATACGGAGGGGCTACAAGGTTGTGCCCAGGCTTTGTTCACAGAGTAGCTAAGGAACACAACCTGTCAGGCTACGTGGTGTGCAGAGGGCGTAGGTATTTCCCTGGAGGGAGCTGTCCAGCAATAATCTCTGCTCTTGGCAGACGTGCCATATTTCGTCACCAGTCAGCTCTTCCTCAAGGCTCTCCTCTCTGCTTCCTGTGCACCAGGCCCAGGGAAAGGGAGGAGCTTGGACCCTAGACCTCAGGTGACTTGAGTCTCCCAGGGGTGCCATAGCAGGGTGGTGTGTGGGGATCCAAGTGTGGATGGGCAGGTGAGCAGCCTGCCAGCTGCTCTCTGAGGGGACAGTTCCTTGACAGCAACACCTCTCCCCACAGCACAATATCACCACTGTTGCTGCAGCTGGGCTGGGGACAAGTCAAGGTGTGTCCCAGAACTCTGTTCCCCTTGCATGTAAGTGGTGCCAGCATGAGCCTCTCAGTCCCTGTGTGGGGGATCCTGATTAGCCTCAGGCTTTGTTGACTCCTGGCCTCATGTAAATGGGGACCTGGTTTCCTTTCTCGGTGTCTCAGCGGTTGCATGTCGACGGAGGATGCTGTGGACATTGTGGTCAGGATTCTGACCAGGCTCCACCCGCCCCGACCCAAACCGCAGTGGGCAGAACGTGGCCCACTGTGTGTGCGCTTTGGAGAGTATAAAGAGAAGCCTCTTGTACTGCAGAGCTGTGCAGTGCGTTCCTGGGGGGCTTGGGCACCTTGGGAGAAAGGAAGATTAGTGTGGGGATGTCAGTCTCAGGCACGCTGTGCTGGGGGCCGTGTTACTTGGGGATACAGAAGAGTCTGCGATGGACAAGACTGAACTCTTGTCTACTGCACTGCTAGCACGGTGGAGCTTTTGCCCCATCCCTAGCAGAGACATCTCTGGCAAGCAGCCATCTGCTCTGTAAGGAGTACCCCAGCACTCACCTCTTCGCAGGTGAGGCTCATCGCAGTCCTTTCTAAGCTCCAGGCCTGCCCGTGACCTCTGCACAGAATGCTAAGGCTGCACAAGTCCATCGTTCCCTATGTGGCCGAGGCAGCCTTTGTCCTGGCACTCAGGCAAAGGAACACAGGCTGCCTGGGACCAGGCGACCTCCCTGAGCACCTGCTGGTGTTTGCACTTGGGAGTCTTCTCACAAGTCTCACATGGCGTGTTGGACACACGGCTTAAGCCTGTGGACACAGAGGAAGAGCATCACCCGACTCATCACGGCTGATGATGAGAGGGCAGAGGGCACACGGGAGAGAGGATGGTGTGTTCGTGGCCTTTAAGAGCCCCACCTCCCCGCGACCCTCCCCTCTGTTGGCTTGCAATCTGGACCACCCATCCGTAACCTGAGGTCATTTCAGAAACAGCGAAGTTCACACAAGGGCATCAGTACTAGGACTCCTTCAGGAGTCTTGTGGGTGTGAGTGTGTGATCAAATTGTTTAATCAGAAAATTAGGTATTTTGTTTTGTTTACAATTTTATTTCCAACATTCATTCTCAAAATTGTTATGCTTTAATATATGATTTTAAAAAAACTCCTTCAAAATATGATTTGATATTCGATCTTGCAAAGAAACCTCTTAAATTTTTATTTATTGAAAATTCGATGACAAGTTTGATGTCAATATTTAAAAGTTTCTCAAATTCATTCCATCTGACAATATTGCCATAATTGCTGATATTGTGTTTGATTTTAAAACGTCTCAACTTATCTTTTTAAAAGTGATGTATTTTGAAAGAGAGAGAGAGAAAGAGACAGCGAGAGAGAGAGAGGGAGAATACAGAGGAGAGGCACAGAGACGGTGAGATAGAATCTCAAATGTGAATTAGTAATCCAAAAGCTCTGAAGAAACAAAAGTCCAGGACCAGATTAATTCTACTATAAACTTAAAGAAATGTTACTCCCTGTTCTTCTCAAAGGAATTCCAACTTCATTCTAGGAGACCAGCATTAACTTTATATCAAAATCAGAATACTACTCCACTAAGAAAAAGAACTACAAGCCCATATGTTTAATGAACATAGATGCAAATATCCTCAAGAAAATACTTGCATACTGACTCTAATAATACATTATAAAAAAGTATTCACCACAGTTGAGGTAGATTTATTCCTAGTTTACAAGTATAGTCCAATATTCCCAAATCAATTGACATGTTACAGTACACCAATAAGATAAAGGAGAAGAACCCCATTATCATTTCAATAGCTGCAGGAAAAGCATTTGAAGAAGTACAACATCCATTCATGATAAACACCCTCCGCAAATTAGGTTTAGAGGAAAAATACCTCAACATAATAAAGGCCATCTATGAAAAACTCATAGCTAAAATCTTTTTTAATGGGGAAAACCTGAAAGCTTTGCCCATAAGCTTAGGAACAAGACAAGGATATCCACTCCCACCACTTTTTTATTCAGCACAGTACTAGAACTCCTAGCCACAGCAATTAGACACTAAAAAGAAGTAAAAGGCGATGGAATCAATAAAGAAGAAGAAAAATGTTCTCGATTTATAGAGGACATGATACTCTACTGTAGAAAACCTGAAAGATTCCACGGACAAAACTGTGAGAACTGAAGAACGAATTCAGTAAAGTCATAGGATACAATCAACATAAAGAAATCTGTTGCATTTCTATACACTAATAATGAAGCCGCAGAAAGACAAATTAAGAAAACAATCCATTTATAATTGGGCCAAAAAAATAAGATATCTAGGGGTAAACTTATACAAAGAGGTGAATAACCCATACTCTGAAACCTATTAAATAAGGTTGAAAGAAACTGAAGTCAACAAAAGAAATGGATAATTCCATGCTCATGGATTGAAAGGGCAAATAATGTTAAAATGTCTATGTTACCAAAGCGATCTACATATTTAATGTAACCCCAATGAAAACACCAACGGCATTTCTCACAGAACTAGAACAAACAGTCCTAAAATTTATATGGGACCACCAAAGAACCTGAAGAGCAAAGCAATCTTAAACAAACAAACAAACAAACAAACAAACAGACAGACAGACAGACAGACAAACAAACAAACACTGGAGGCATCACAAACTCAAGATATCAAGTTATACTACAAAGCTGTAGTTATCAAAACTGCATGGTATGGGACAAATTGGAACGTAGACCAATGGAACAGAATAGAATACCTAGAAATAAACCCACACCTATCTGGTCTATTAATCTTTGACAGAGGAAGAAAGCATATAAAATGGAAAAAGGTATTCTCTTCAGCAAATGGTGTTGGAAACCTGGACAGAAATATGGAAAAGAACGAAACTGGACCACTTTCTTACAAAACACATGAAAATAAATCCAAAATGGATTAGAGATATAAATGCTGAACCTGATACCATAAAAATCCTAGAAGAGAACACAGGCAGTAATTGTTTGACATTAGCCAAAGAAACGTTTTCTAGGTATATCTCCTGAGACAAGGGAAACAAAAGCAAAAATAAACTATTGGGATTGCATCCAAATAAAAAGCTTCTGCACAGCTAAGGAAAAAATCCACAAAAATGAATGGCAACCTATACAACGGGACAAGATATTTGCAAATGACATATCCAGTAACGGATTAGTATCCACTATATAAAGAACTTACAAAACTCAATACTGAAAAACGAAATTAGCCAATTAAATAATGGGCAGAAGACCTGAAGAGACACTCCTCCATGAAGACATGCAGATGGCCAACAGACACGTGAAAACATGTTTATCATCACTTACCATCAGGAAATTGCAAGTCAAAAGGACAATGAGATACCACCTCACACTTGTTGGAATAGCTAAACTCAGCAACACAATGAACAACAGGTGTTGATGAGGATATGGAAAAAGAACTTTTGCACTGTTGATAGGAATGCAAACTGGTGCAGTCAGTGTGGAAAACATAGTAGGTTCCTCAGAACGTGAAAAATACAACTGCAGCAATCACACTACTGTGTATTTGCCCAAAGAATACAGAAACGATAATTCAAAGAGATACAAGAACCCTGATAATTTTGGCAGCATTATCTAAAATAGCAAAGATAAGGAACAGCCACGCGTCCATCAAATGATGAATGGATAAAGATTTAGTATGTATATATGATGTGGTATTATAATGTGGTATTATACACACATAATTATATGATGTGGTATATTATGTATAATACCCACACACAGTGGAATAGCACTCAGCCATGTAAAATAATAAATCTTGCCATCTGCAACAGCATGAATGGAGCTAGAGAATATAATGCTAGGCAAAAGAAGTCAGTCAGAGAAAGACAGATACCATATGATTTCATTCATAGGTGAAATTTAAGAAACTAAACAAATGATCAAAAGTTGGGGAAAAAGAGTAACAGACAAATCAAGAAACATACACTTAATTATAGATAACAAACTGATGGTTACCAGTGTTGGGGGGTGGGGGGTGCAGATGTAGTGAGTGAAATATGTGATGGGGATTAAGGAGTGCCCTTGTTGCCATGAGTACTGGGTATTGTAAGGGATTGCTGAATTAGTATGTTGTACATCTGAAACTAATATAACACTATATGTGAAAAAAATAGGGGCTTCTAGGTGGCTCAGTTGGTTGACCATCCAACTTTGGCTCAGGTCATGATCTCGCAGTTCGTGGGTTCAAGCCCTACATTGGGCTCACTGCTGTAGGCATCACGCCCACTTCAGATATGCTATTCCTCTCTCTCTGACCCTGCTTGCATTCTCTCAAAAATAAATAAGATATTGTTTAAAAACCATAAAATATTTAAAAATAAATTCAATTTATAAGAAAAAGAAAAAAAAAAAAAAACTTTAGAGCACCTAAATAAATTACTGGAATTTCTGATATTTTAGGTATCAGGAAATTCATTTGTTTGCATATGTGTTATTATGTCTTTTTAGGTATTCTCTGTCCTGTCCTGTTTTAATAATAATAGCAGTAATAATAGGATTCTATATAAGGGGTGTTTGCTATGTTTCAGATATTGTTCTAAACTCTTTATATGATTATTATATTCATCTCTTGGTCTTACATATATGAGAACTAAAGCACAAAAGCATTAAAAAAAAAAAAACTGTGTCGATGATCATACACCTAGTACTGCTGAGACAGGATGTAAACTTGGGTACGCTGGCACTAGAGGACACTATTTCATGCCACCTCTCAGTTCCATCACATGCCACCTGTGTTGACCTTGGGAGCAGACAAGTTCCTTAACCTCTGAACTTCTTCAATTTGCTGATGTGTAAAAGGAGGTTAATAGTAACCCCTCCCTCCTAGGGCCCTTAGGAGAATGACATGAATTACTTGTGAAATGTTCAGAACCTCCCCTGGTATGAGTAAGAACTAAGTAAGTGTTGGCAAGAAACATCTCAGCCAGGCTAGCTGGTCCCCAAGTCTTACTCATTTGCTCCAGTGTTAGAGGTATGGGGTTATGCTAGTTTTTCAAAGAAATGACTCGCATGGCTTTCATTCTCTTGCTGCTTTTTCTTAAACCAGTTGTATCATTTACATCGTCTCCAAAACATTCATTGTCTATTTTATTGGCATATGTACATAGGATTTTTTCATAACAAAAAGCTCTATAATGTTACCATGTTTTACTTTAATAATTTGGTTTCCTTGAATTTTCTGTTTAAAAGAAAAATGCTTTAATTTTACTGATTTTATCTTGGGTAACTTTTTAATTTCTTGGTTAAATACAAAAGTTTTTGTATTTAAGGAAAACATCTAACACTTTAAAGTGGCCCTTGTACAGCTTTGATCATATCTGACAATTACTGATTGGTGCTATTCCTAATCAACCTGCTTTTGGGGGGGTATCCCAATCACATTGTTCAGTGAGCTCCTTTCTGGGTCACATTTGTTCCCTCTCCAATTGCTCTCTCAGGCTACTCTCACCTCAGGGGCTTCTCTTCTAAGACTGAAATTCTCTTGACTCTGTTTATCTCCTTCCAACAAATGTCAATTATACATAACTGCGATGAAGGAAGGGAGATCAGATTTTTCATGAGTCTTCCTGATGAAGTTACATGATCCAGGCTCACAAGATAAACAATTTAGCATTCTCCCATACGAACAAAAATAATTAGAAATATAGTCAGAGAATTGGCACCATTTGCCATAACAGAAGTAAAAGGAGAAGGAGGTGGAAGGGGGGAAGGAAGGAAGGAAGGAAGGAAGGAAGGAAGGAAGGAAGGAAGGAAGGAAGGAAGGAAGGAAGGAAGGAAGGAAGGAAGGAAGGAAGGAAGGAGGGAGGGAGGGAGGGAGGGAGGGAGGGAGGGAGGGAAGGAAGGAAGGAGGGAACTTAACAAGAAACATGAAAGAAATATATAAATAAGCATTTCAGAAAACTTTAAACTCTTCTGAGAGATATTTAAAAAAAAGCTTGGGGCACCTGGGTGGCTCAGTCGGTTAAGCGTCCGACTTCAGCTCAGGTCACGATCTCGCGGTCCGTGAGTTCAAGCCCCGCTTAAGACTCTGGGCTGATGGCTCAGAGCCTGGAGCCTGCTTCCGATTCTGTGTCTCCCTCTCTCTCTGCCCCTCCCCCATTCATGCTCTGTCTCTCTCTGTCTCAAAAATAAATAAACGTTAAAAAAAATTTTTTTAATAAAAAAAAATTAAAAAAAGCTTAAATATAAACATTCCTTGTGTTGGAATAGGAAAAGTTATTATTGTAAGAATGCCAACCATCTCTAAATTACTATGTAAATTTGTTGCAAGCCCAATAAAATATGGATTTTTTAAATCAGATCAGCTGGTTCTAAGATTTTTGTATAAATATCAAAATTCAAGCTGATCTAGAAAACATGTTCTGAAAAGGAAGCATATGAATTAGTCGAGTTCTACCAGACGATAAATTATGTTATAAAGCAAATGTGGCTAAGCTCAATAAATGAATCCTCATAGAGAATCCAGAACTAGGTTCAAAGCATATGCAAATTTAGTGTATAACTAAGTGAACCTTTCAAAACAAATGCATTGTTCGAATAATAGTACCAATGATACTATTCATGAAGTTTCAGTACTTTTCTTACACATGTCTTAATTTGTATAATGTCATATTATTATATGTTATAATATTGTTACCAATGTTATATGTTTTCTTATAAAAATGCATCTATAAAATCCTAGGAGAAAAGAAGAAAGTTATTTTTCTATTCTCTATTGGGATAAGCCTTCTTAATATTTACTGAGCGTTTGTTGCTAAGAAATTTTAAGCACTTACGTATTTATTTATTTACTTATTTAATTTCCACACTGTGATAATGCCCGTTTCACAAAAGAGAAAGCAAAGAACAAAAAAGGTAAGGGGACTTTATTTGTTTCCCTATAGCTCAAGATGGAAGTACATAGTCAGATAGTTTTACTCTAGAGCGTGTGTTCTCAACCGTGATGATCACAACTGACAAACACCAGAGAGAGCAGAAACAATGGTGGAGCCCAGTGGAAGGCCCTGGGCTCAATACCTCCTTGGCCTTAAAAGGTAGGCAGTATCTGCCTGCACTTGTCCACAGATGGGCCATTGGTAGCATAGGCATAAAAATGTCTTGGCATCATTACTTAACCTGTGAACAAGTGGCAGTATGGTCCTGGTTGCAGAGAAAGAAATTTTGCCTACTACCAGGAAGCGATGTGTGAGAGGCAGTCTTACAAACTGTAAATTAGTTAGGCTGTACCTGGCAGCACCTTAACCTGGAAATACAAAATTCCATTATAAACAACCGATGCGTTTCCCCCCAAGAGTAAAAAAAAAAAAAAAAAAAAAAGCCCAGGAGGCAAGCTTACCCCATACCTGCAAGGAGGATGGCTTCCCACGTGCTTTATTTAAGAAGTATCTATTATGTGGATCAAAGGAAACTATAACTTTCTTAGGTAGGATTTATGTGTCAAAGCGTTCATTTTTGCCGACGCTCCAACACAGTCATCTGCAGAATCACTTTAAATCTCATCTCACTGCCTCCCCCAGTTTTATTACAAATGGAGAAGATATTTTTTTATGTAAGTCAATCTATGAAGTCCTAGGAGAAAACATGGGGGAATTATTCTTATAATACAGAATGACAATGATCGTTCTAAAATAGGGGTGGATATTAAGCTCAGATGTAACGATAGTAGAGAAGGATCATTTTTATTATATTGAATATATATATATATATTTAATTTTGTAAAGAAAAAATAAAGCCAAAAAAAAAAAAAAGGAAAAAGAAAAAATAAAGTGAGGTGCCTGGGTGGCTTGGTAGGTTAAGCGTCCAAATTCGACTCAGGTCACGATCTCATGGTTTGTGGGTTTGAGCCCTGCATCTAGCTCTTTGCTGACAGCTCAGAGTCTGGAGGCTGTTTCAGATTCTGTGTCTCCCCCTCTCTCTTCTCCTTCCCTGCTCGCACTCTCTCTCTCTCTCAAAAAGTAAATAAACATTAAATTTAAAAAAAATTTAAAAAAAGAAAATAAAGGCAAATGAAAATTAGTGGAAATATTTGCACCACCAATAGAAACACAGAAGACAAATTCCCATAATGCTTGTATTGCTTTTTTTTAAAGCCACACTGTAAAACAAAACAAAAATCCAATAGAAGGAATAGAGGAAAGAAAAAGGAAGTTCACCAGAAAACAAGCATAAATGACTTTTACAAAATGTCTAGATGTACAACCACAATTTTAGAAAGCAATTGCAAATAAAAATGAAATACTACTACTCATCTATTGGACACAAACTTTGGTAATGCACACTATAGATAAGGGAAGAGGAAGAAGGCATTTCAGAAATGCAACTGGCTAACTGGTACGTCTTGTTTGGAAGACAGTTAAACATGATAATGGTAAAAATAACAGTAATAACATTCATTGAGTGTTTGGCATGTTGGACAGACACTGACCTCTTTCACATATTTTAGTGTAATTATTCCTCATAACAACCAAATGAAGTGCTTTATATTACTACCCCTCTGAGAAATCAGAGGCACAAGAAGATTAAGTCATGTGTTGTGAATGGAGTAGCTGAATTCAAAGTCAGTATTAAAAATTCAGTTCAAAATACCAAACTTGACAAAACCCATAAAAATTCAAACTATTTATACCTGTTATCTGTATACCTTCATGAGGGTTAGGTTTTTCCCTACAACACAGAACAAGGAAGAACTATGATTTCAATAGGGTAAAAGTGGATTTCTCTCCCAAATAAGTGAGATTTGGAGGTATACAGCTCAAGTCTGATTGGGCAGCTATAGTCTATGAAGTGCAAAGAAATCTAGTTCCTACCAGCTCTTGCTGGAAGAATCTCAGTTCACTTTCCATCCAAATGGTTTGGCCCTGGAGTTCAGGATCCAAGGCAGCATGTGAATGACATCAAAGAAAAAATAAAGGACACCAGGCACACAGCTGTCTCAACTTTCTCAGAAAAGCTGCCACATGACACTTCCTCTTATATTGCTTTGGCTGCAAGGGAAGCGGGGGTATGTAGTCCTAATTCCGAGTGCCCGTAGGCACAGCTAAGCGCTGGTAATAACCAGCAAAGGAAGGAGGTGGAGGAATGGATGTGGAAGAGGTTCTTTCTGTCCTACTGATACCACAATTCCAGTTCTAGGAAATTTCCCAAGATTTTTACATTACAAATCATCCTTGATTTAGGATGGAGTCACCTCTAGATAAAACCATTGTGAGTTGAAATTATGCTAAGTCAAAAATGCATTTAACACACATAATGTGCTGAATATCATAGTTTAGTCTAGCCTCTATTATGTGTGTTCAGAACAGTTGCATTAGCTGAAACTATGAGACATCATCTAACACACAGCCTATGTTACATTAAAGTTTAACTGTCTCATGTATTTCAGTGAATACTGTGTTGAAAGCATAAACACAACGGTTGTGTGAGTACAGAATGGCTGTAAGCATATAGATTGTTCACCACCATGATCATGTGGTGGACTGGGAGCTGTGGCTGGTTGCTCTGCCAGGCATCACAGGAGAGGGTCATATCGCGTCTCATTAGCAGTGGGAGAGGTCAAAAATTTAAACTTGAAGTACATTTTATCTTTTAAAACGTTTAATGTTTATTCAAGTTTTGGAGACAAAGAGAGACAGAAAGAGTGCGAGCAGGGGAGGGGCAGAGAGACAGAGAGAGACACAGAATCTCAAGTCAGCCCCAGGATGCAAGTTGTCAGCATAGCCTGAGGCAGGCTTGAACTCATGAACCGTGAGATCTTGACATGAACTAAAGTCAGATGCTTACACCACTGAGCCAGCCAGGTGCTCTTCAAAGTACAATTTGTAAACAATGCTATCATTTTCACACCCTTGTGAAGTCCAATAACTATAAGTCAAACAATATTAAGCCAGGGACTGCTAATCCTCCATTCATCCTTGCAGATATATTTTTGATCGTCCTATGCCTGCTAGTAAGCTGACCTCCATGGACTGCATCGTTTAGGCTTTCTTGTCCTCTGGCTTCCATCCATAGTTGGCAGGTATACTAATAGGTAGCCAGAGAGCAATAGAAAAGCAGTCATTATATGTACTGTGAACTCTGGAATTTTGGCAGTGGCTTATTCCTCAGTCTATGGCCACATCTCCTGTTAGGTGGCTTCTCTCCCAGCTGTGGGCTCATTGGCTTCTAGTAACACTTGTCCTTTCCGTGTCCCTTGGTGCCTGGGAGAGGTGAAGTCTTCTCTTGCTAGTCCCCAAGAACTCGACCACTTAGTTCTGAGCCCGTTTATCTCGCCAGCACCTGTGTTCACAGTTCCTCCATTAAACTCTTTCCAGGTAAGATTTTAGAGACACCACCCACACTCTGCTGGACTCTGGCAGGCAAACATATGTACAAGGACTTTCACTGCAGCGTATATAGTCTATAGTCGTAGACTAGAAACAAATTAAATACACATGAACAGGGGACAGATTAAATACCTCCAATGCAGCCAGGGTAGGAATACCATGAAGTATATTTAAAAAATAATGTCCCATTGGACCAGACACTTTAATTTTTAAGAGGGCAAATGGCATGTCATACCTTTTAACAATCACAAAAATCATGTATCTATAAAATGGAGAGCTGTAGATAATATCTTGGTACCAGCTATATATACATATTTTTTTTCATGTGAGGTAGGCATATACCATAATATGCATATTATATACTTTGAGATTCTGGAAAAAAAAAACCCTACAAACTGTTAAAGGTGGTCTTCTTCTGGGGAAGGATAATGGAGGCCTAGAGAAGACATAGATTTACTTTCATTGAATAACTTTTTTTGCTACTATATGAATTTTTACCATGTGTATATTACCTTTAAAAAGCTCGTTAAAGAAAAAAAAAGTTTTCCTTAGGATACGTATAGGGAAGTTTATGAATATGACAATAACATTCCTCTGATATTTCAATATTGCAATTTGGATCCCAACTTCCTCCCCTCCCTACTCTGCCCACCCTTTATCCTCTCCCTCCACACAGGGTCACTAAACCCTCTTTTCTCATACAGGACAGCACTTCCGGGACTACTGCGGTCCTTACTGTGTGTTCCCCGTGTTGTCACGTCTCTCACTGCACTTGAGTTTCACCATGATCCAGAATCTTCTTACATCTTATAGTTCTTATAGCTAAGCTTTCAAGGCTTGGCCTCTTAGGAAATTAAATTACCTTTAATATTTCTTCAAAAAAATCTTAGTCTCTCAGCTTACAACTCTTAGAATATGGTAAATTCTCCCATGATTGGTTAAAGGACCCTCCAGTTGAATTCAAATGCTCTAGTGTTACTCTGGGTTGAATTCCTAGGAACGAAAGTCTTTATTGAGCCCTTTGTCTTCAGACCCATTCCTTCCTTTATTTGTCAATTGAGCATCAATTTATTGAGTGTCTACTTTATTCCCAAACTGTAGGAGGTGCTAGAAATTAATGAATGGATAGTCCCGGTCCTCAGAAATATTAAGTCCTATGTTGGAGACATGAAAGTGTAAGAGGTGTTGGGGCACCTGGGTGGCTCAGTTGCTTAAGTGGCCGACTTCAGCTTGGGCCATTATCTCACAGCTTGTGAGTTCAAGATCCATGTGGCACTCTGTGCTGACAGCTCAGAGCTGGAGGCTGCTTGGGATTCTGCATGTCCTTGTCTCTCTGCCTCTCACCCACTGATGCTCTGTCTCTCTCTCCTCCAAAAATAAATAAATAAATAAATAAATAAATAAATAAATAAATAAATAAATAAATAAACTTTAGGAAAAAAATTAAGTGTAAGAGGTGTCAATTGAAGTGTGTGTAGAGATTAGAGTCGGGGCATAGAAAGAGAGTGTTGGATCAGGATAAGTAACTAGAGCAACTTTCTAAGAGTATGAGTGACGGTGGGTAGTAATACAAGGTGAGTAGGGGTGCCCTAGGAAGACTCGTGAAAGGGACGTCATGTAAAGCATTAGAAACAATGTAACTTGAAGCAGGAAAGCAGGACACTTGAAGTAATGTATGACTGTTGATAGAAGATAAAATGGTGAGTTAAGCTGTCAGAGGTCATCGGTGTCACCATCACCCTGGAAAGAATCAAAAGGGAAGGGGAAAGGGATGAATTAAGAGTGTCTACTACATCAGCAGACACATTAAAGATGCTCAACATCACTAATCAGAGAAACCTGAATCAAAACCACAATGACACACCAATTCACACCTGACAGAATGCCTAGTAGCAGCAAGGCAAGAAATAACAAGTATTGGTGAGAAGGTAAGAGAAAAAGCAACACCAATGCACCCTTGGTGGGGATGTAAATAGGTGCAGCCACTCTAGGGAACAGAATGCAGGTTCCTCAAGAAATTAAATCAGAAATTCTACATCATGCAATAATTCCACTACTGGGTATTTACCCAAAGAAAAGGGAAACCCCAATTTGAAAAGATGCATGCACCTCTGTGTTTATTAAAGCATTATTGATGATAGCCCAGCTATGGAAGCAGCCCCAGTGCCTGTCAACAGATGAATACATAAAGAAATGTAGTGTCCATAGAATGGAATATAATTTCATTGTAAAAAAAAGGAATAAAACGTTGCCATTTGCAACAACATGTGTGAACCTAGAGGGTATTATGCTACGTGGGATTATCCCGATAAAAGGAAATACCATATAATTTCACTTTTATGTAGAAGCTAAAAAACAAAACAAAGAAAGAAACAGACAGATTCTTCAATACACAGAACAAACTTGTGGTTCCAAGAAGAGAAGTGGGTGGGGTGTGTAAGATAGGGAAAGGCGACTAAGAGTTACAAACTTCCTGTCATAAAGTACATAACTTACAGAGATGAAAAGTACAGCACAGGAAATATAGTTGATATTATAACAACATGATATGGTGAAAAATGGTGATTACACTTACCATGGTGAGCACTGAATAATGTATAGAATTATCAAATCACTATTTTACACACCTGAAACTAAAATAACACTGTATGTAACCTATACTTCAATAATAGAATTTTAAAAATGAAAAAAAAAGAGCATCTATTACCCTTGTTATCTGGGAAATTAAAAAAAAAAGAGTATAGGCTAGATATTTGATAGTTATTTTAGCCTGCATTAAAATATGTACCAATTAAGATGCTGCATCAAAACATACCCATGGTGATGGGGAAGACTTCTAGGTATAAAACAACAGGGCATATTAAGGAATTTGCTGATAGTTGATCATGCGGGAGTCTAAGGGCATGAGCAATTGGCCCAGGACCAGTAAGGATGCAAAGGTGGGGGCAGGGTGTGGATGGGAAAGGTGTTTTCTATCATGCTGGAGTGTGGGGGAACTCCAGCTTGGAAGGCAGTGATGTAATAACTTTTGCATGTTCCAAAGTCCACTCTAAGGGGAGTAGAGATATGAGCTCCATCATGAGGCTCCACTGATGCCAAGCAAAGATACAGAAGGGTGCGGCATAGAGGAAATGTGGTTGCCATAGTATCCACAGAAGTGAGTTACTAATTGAATCATACTGGTGAGGGAAGGAGAGGAATTACACTAGGATAAAGAATAAAAAATGCAGAAGGAAATTGTGGGAAAATGTGATCGTTTGAGGTTCTTTGTGAGATGACCTCTTTACAAAGTGTAGGACCCAGTCAAGAATCGGAATGACTCAATTTCCTATTTTTACCCTATTTATACCCTCTCCCTATATTCAGTGTGATTTTTCTCTACTGTGTAATGCCTGAACCTCTTGTGTCCTTCCTACTCCAACCTTGCCTAACTAATACCTACTCACTCTTTAAGGATTAGTTCAAGATAGCACGCCACCTGAAAAGTCCCTTGCAACACTTCATCTCCTTCCCCTGAAGGCTGAGTTACATGGATTTTCCCTTCACACTCTCCTAATGCTCCATGCATCTTGGGATCATTACACCATAATATCTGTCTCCCCTACATGATTGTAAGCTCCTTGTGATTGTAAGCGCCTTGTGAGTAGGGTCTACCTCCTCATCTCTAATGTCCCAAGCATATAGCACAGTGCTTCGTAGGACTCAGTTGGCTCTCAGTGACTGCTGAATGAATTAATGAATGTAGAGTGGGAATAGGAACATTTTGTCTCTCATACTGGGGTGGGGGTTGAACGTTGTGTTGAAAGGTGTGATTATGAGGTCTGAGTGAGAGTTTGAAGGTGTCTACAATCTAAGTTCTATCTATGAAATATGAGTCATTTCCCAGGGAAAGGTGAAAAAGATAGGTTGAGGGAAATGATGGAGGTATGGAATAGCTGCTGTGGGGAGAAGACCGCTTAAGATTGGCAAGAAGCTCTGGGGGTAGGTTGCCATCAGCAACCATAAAATCATAGTGAGTGACCCTAGTGACTGTGAGTCCCTGTAACAGTTCACTGGGCTGAGTGAGACAGAGGATGGGCTGACAGAGTGGAGGACTCATCCAAGCTTCAAGGCCACCTAAGCCGATGCAGCAGAGGACTAGGAGGTTCCAACACAAAGTGACATACTGAGGTGTATACACTGCATTAGGAAGGGAAGTGGAGCCACAAGGGATGATATACAGGGAAATGAGAGGGAGGAAGTAGGGACCACAAGTCTCTATCAGGCTGAAGAAGAGAAGTTGTGAAGTCAAGTAGTGAGACACCTGGTTAGGGGAGGTTATCTTCTGAGATATTGGCACGTTAAGTTTCACATTCTAGCAGGAGACATCTGGATGATCATAGAGCTCAGAGTACCATCACGGAAGTTAGCTACTGGAGGAAACTGACTCTTAAGGTTGTGGGAGCCAGAGAATTTAAAGAACACTGAAGCTACATTGCTGGAGCAATTTTACCAGGATTCTGAAATTGCCCACAACAGAGGCAGGAGCAACATGAGGAGAAAGAAGAGTAGGAAGGGATTCCAGAAATGTCCATGAAAAAAAGGGTGGCGCTCTGGGATTGAATAGATGGACTAAGGAGGTGAAGGCAGGAATTTCAGGGGAGTAGAAAGATCATGGCCTGGAGGTGGTAACAAGGGGCCTGTAGATCACTATCCAGCCTCTCCCTTAACCCTGAAGGAACTTTCTCTCTGCTGGAGCAATGTCTCCAACCTCTACAAACTAGACAGCATTTATCTTTGTTCCTCATTCTGGCATCTTGATTCTGCTTGCTGAGACGTCTCTTAAATGGAGTCCCCTGTCTGATTCTTTTTTTTTTTTTTTTTTTTTCCTCATGGGCATCACTACACGTCCCAGAATGTTATGACATCGAAACGAATATGGCCTGTTTTTCATTCCTTCATGTGACCAATAGGACTAACTCTACTGGACGTAGACTGAGTTTCACTCCAAATGATGACGGACTCAACATGCTACTTTGCCCAAGAAATATACTTGTATCTCAGAAGATCCTCCCAGAAGCAACAGTAATACCCAACCCACACAACAGAGCTGGCAATTAAGGCAGTCTGCTAAGAACACATCAAAATGCAATCATGTTTTCTAGTGTTGCATCTTTTAGCATGTAGGTAGGTAGTCCAAAGCCAAAGAAATAAAATATTTTAAGTTAGGGAATGAAAGGAAGGTAAACTGCCATAAAGGTATTTTAAACTGTTGGGGAAAAGGAGTAGAATATGAGTGTCATAAACTCACAATCATTCATACAGAACATCATACATATATTCCAGGAATTTTAAGATAAGTAACATGTGGTTCATATAGTAGAGAAAGCTCCACTATTGCCACTCTCTTGATGATCTGCCAATACGTGGTCACCATGAAAGTTGCCTGACACCTACTAAAAAACCCAATGAATAACAGATGATAACGGAGCGCCCATGAAATACCATGGTAGACATGTGTGGGCAGAGGTTATGAAGCCCAGAACATGGTCCCTGCCCTTAAGAAACCTGAACCTTAAGGGAAAGTGAAGTGAAACCAGTGAGAGTTATAACCTGTGTTAAAATAACTGGCTGACTTCTAGTCAGCATCAAGAATCAGACATGTGATTTCTGTGGAACTGTGAGCATTGCCTCTGTGTTAGAAAGTTCTCTTGAGTTGTATAATGTTGCAAAAAACTGGCCTTTTCTGAGCCTGAGCAATTCCCACACTGGTGCATTGTGACACAAGCCTGTCAGATCAGTGGGCTCCTTGTATGCTGCTTCCTGCAGAATGAGCTGGCCGTTTTCTGTCTTCCACACCACCTGGCTTAGCAAATTGGATCATATTAGGGCTATTGTCTCAGAGACAATAAGAGGCATCTGTAACTGAAAGAGACCAGGATGATATCTTCCAAAGAGACTTTAAAGAGTAGAAAGGTCAACAAGACGAGTATAACTATAATCATTTTTTTAAACCCATCCTTCTCTTCCTCTGTTATACATGCTATCCTTTAGTAAAATATATAAAATCAACACATTTCTTTAATCTTGGCACAGAGTGTTGTGAGAAAGAGTATCTTACATTATGCAGCACATTTTTATGTACAAAATCCTTCTGCATATATGAACTCTTTTGGTCCTCAACGCAAACACTATAGAAGTAAGAATTGTTGACACAATTTACAGAAGTCCATTTGGGGTTTCGGCTCCATTCACTCCACCACTACAGGTGAGTAAACAGTTACCTTTGCCACTCTCATGAGCAGGAGTTCCCCTCCTTACAGATCAGACAAGTCTTGTTCTAAATGTCACCACTCTTTCTAGGCTCTGCCCTTCCTACCTGCCAATCCCTTCTGCTAATTCTCTCCATGAAATTCAATTCAATTCAATTCAATTCAATTCAATTCAATTCAATACATTCAATTCAATACATTCGATTCAATTCAACTCAATTCAATTCAACTCAATTCAATTCAATTCAATTGGCAATTAACAAAGGCTAACCACAAGTCAAACTGTATACTAGGAAGTGCAATGACCAAATTGACACCCTCAAGGAGTGGCCAAATTATCTAGGGAGACAGGGACGCAAATTATTACAATATGGCAAAAATTACAGTACAGGGTAATGCACATGGTACCACAAGAGTTCCAAGAAGGGACTAATTCACTCTGCCTGGTGGGATTAAGTAAGTAATGGTTGAGGCAAATTTGAAATATGAGTGATTAGGGTAGAGAGGGCTTCTCAGGCAGATGCAAACTTACCTATGCAAAGGTAAAGAAGTGGGGAACCGCAGGGAGTTCAATCTACTTCCTACGCATAGCAACATCCAATGTAATTGGAGAAAAGCAGCACAAAAGTTACTTGATGGCCACTGACCAAAGTGAGGTCAGAAGGCTACTTACTCACACCCCTAGACCTCTATTTCACAACTTCCTTCTCCGCAAACTTCTAACTGTTCCCAACCCTTCTTCACTCTGGTCTTATAACTTTGCCTATTATCGCACTGAGAAAACCAGGTCAGTGAAAAGAGAATTTGCAAAATCACCTATCGCATCTACCATTCCATCTACACCTACTCCCTTGTGCTCTGCTCTCACCAACATTAATATGAAGGATCTGTTCATTCCTCTCCGCGCCAATTATCTTTTGGACACTAGACGGAAGTCACTCTCGCCCTGTTAAGAACATTTCTGTCAGCAGTTCTCCCCCACTCTGCCATATCATCATTTCCATCAGCAATATGGAAATTACAAAAATGCTTTTATTTCTCAAACTTTAGAAAGAAAAACCAAAGCCCTCTCTTGACCCTGCTCCCTTCCCTTCCCACCGCGGCCTCATTTTTCTCCCACATTTTGTCACAATGCTCCTTGAAAGAATTGCCTTCCTCCCTGTCTACAGTCATTCTCCTCCAATTCTCTGTTGAATCCACTCCAATTCGGCTTTTCCCCGGTGCTACAGAAACTGTTCTCATCACAGGTCAATGACATCCACTTTGCAAAACACAGTGATTATTTATATTTTAGTAATTTTTAAAGTGTATGCATTCATTTTGAAAGAAAGGGAGAGTGAGCAGGGGAGGTTATGAGACAGATGGAGGCATAGAGAGAATCCTAAGCAGACTCCACACTGTCAGCATGGAGCCCCACCTGGGGCTTGGACCCACAAACCATAAGATCATGACCTGAGGTGAAACCAAGAGTCAGACACTTAACCAAGTGACCCCCCCATGTGACCCTGATGGTCATTTATTTGACCTCATCCTATTTGACTTGCCATCAGCACTTGACCAATTTGATACCTCCTTCCTTGAAACACATTCCTTACCAGGCTTCCTGGACTCGAGACCCTCCTCACGTCTCGCCTACTCCTTCAGTGGCCACTGTGTCTAGTTTCCTTCTCTAGTTTTTCCACATCTTGCAGTACTTTAAGAGTTAGACACCCCAGAGCTCAGTCCTTGCATGTCTTCTCTCTCATCCATTCTCACTCCCTAGCTGATCTCATGTGATCTCATACTAAGTAATCCAGACTAGAGTCCACACGAAACTTCTTAGTTTAAACTCCAGAGGCCTATATCTAACTGCATTCACAAAAATGCAGCTTGGATGTCTGATAAGCATCTCAAACTCACAATGTTAAAAAAAGCAAGTCCTGGTGTTTCCCCTAAAACCCATGATCTCTAACAGACAACTTAAAACTACCACCAACCTGTGGTCCAGCCCAAAACAAACAAAGAAAAACAAAAACAAAAACAAAAACAAAAACAAACTTGGTATCATCTTTTATATCTGTTTTTCTCATACCTTATATTCAAACCACAAGCAATCCTACTTGATCCACATTTATAATATACACACGATCATAATTTTCTCACTATGTGCCCTTCTTGCATCCTCATTCAAGCTACAGTTATTTCAAGATTACTATGGTAACCTCCTTATTGTGTTGTTGTTGTTGCTTGTATGCTTGCTTCCCACTCCATCCTGCTCCCCAGACAGTAGTCAGAGTGATTTGTTTAACATATAAATTAGGGTAACCTGGGTAGCTCAGGTGGTTAGCCATCTGACTGTTGATTTTGGCTCAGGTCATGATGCAGAAATCATGAGCTCATGGGGTCAGAACGTGCATTAGGATCTGTGCTAGGCATGAATTAGGCATGAAGCCTGTTTGAGATTCCCTCTCTCACTCTCACTCTCTCTCTCTCTGTCTCTCTGTCTCTCTATCCCCCTGTGGGCACTCTCATAAATAAATAAATAAATAAATAAATAAATAAATAAATAAATAAGTAAATAAGTAAATAAGTAAATAAATAAATAAATAAAACTAAAATATTAACTTGGTCAGACTACTCAACTGACTTCCCATCTCATTGAAAATAAAAGTCAAAATCCTTATAATGACTTTCACATTCTTCGTGATATGCACCCCACACATACCCTCCCTGACTGAATAAATAATTGAGTAAATGAGTGAATGGTTGGTAGAGGAGAGGAACATAGGATGAGATTAACCTTATAGAATTAAACAGATGATGAGCAACCTTCTAACTAAGCCAAGAAGTGTCTTCAGGTTTATTTGAATACAATGGGTAGTCATCAAAGTTATTCGGGCACAATAACTATCTCCTGTAAACTGTTTCTAGGATCCAATTCATATGTCACCTTCTACACCAATCCTCACTCTTTACCAACCTCCCATTCCCACAAGAAATCCATCCAAAGGAAACTTTGCTACTCCTTTAATGTGTCACATTTTCAAACTTCCGTGTCTTCCTCTTTTATTTATTTATTTATTTATTTATTTATTTATTTATTTATTTATTTATTTATTTCCCTGCATGGAATGCCCTTCCTTACTCTGTCGATTTGAAATATGCCTTCTCTAGAAGACTCACTTCAAGTGGCTCTCATTTTTGCAAAGCACTCCCTGGGTGCCCCAGAGACTCATGTGTTTTCTTCTTTGCAATTCCAGGGTACATTTATCCACCTCTATTACAGATGTTATCAACTCAGTATAGTTAATTTCTTTGCACAGTGGCAAATCCCTGGATAACAAGGTCCATTATTAGTTCTAGATAAGACCTCTGTTCTTTGTATACAGTGCCTACAACCTAGTACGTGCTCAATGCATGCTTGATGAATGGAAATCAGGCAGGAAAATAGAATGAAAATTAGTAGAGGGAATATAAAAGAGAAACCAGGAGAGTCAAATGTTATCAAAAAGAAAAGAAGAGGTATTTTCAAGAAGTAAGGAGTGGTCCGTTCTTTAGAGTTTTGTGTTTTGCTTTACTTGAGTTCGAAATAAGCTACAGGTATCGTTGCATTTAACTAGTAGGAGATACGTGGAAGTACAATCGTCAAATTTCAGTAGCATATGGCAGAAATTACCTTCTATCCAAGCAGTGACTTAATATGAGGAATTGTGTGTTCAAAACATCAGGAGAAGTGTTAGTTAAGTGGGGTGTACACTGCACTCCCAGAATCCAAAGACAGCACTGCAGAATTGTCTTGCCAGAATAACCCCAGCAGACTCACTGGTCTGTCCAGGCAGACTCACTGGTGTTCTGGGCCTAGGGTATCACTAGGTAAGAGTCAAGTGTCAGTAGGTGGGGTACTTATCTGGAGAAATCTACTTCTGAGATTATTTGGGTTTTGGACAATTAAGTTCCTTGCAGTTATACAACTGAGGTCTCTATTTTCAGATTGTGGGATGGCCAGCCAGAGAAAACTCTCTGCTTTGCATGGGTGTATGGTGCATGGGTTCATGATGATACTAGGTTGGTCCAGAAAATCTCTCTCTATAATACAACACGACTACAGAAAAGGTATCTCTTCATTTTCATGGGTTGTCAGCATTAAGGTATGGAATGTTGGGTGCTATTTTTTTTCTATTAGAATAATGTCTACCACATTCTGTTTGTAAACAACAACAAAAAAAAACGGCTGTAGAACCACTAGATAATAGTTTTCACCTTCTGAATTAGTAAGATTCAACAGAGAAAACTTCTGTTTCTCATATATATATAATATATATTATAGTTTATAATATATTTATATATTTTTATTTATTTATATATTTATATTTATATTTATGTTTATATCTATATATTCATATGAATATGAATTTATTAAATAAATATATATTTATATTTATGTATTTTATTTATTTATTTATTTATTTATTTATTTGTTTGTTTATTTATTTATTTATTTCTTATGAGAAATTGGCTCCCATAAATGTGGACGGTGACAAGTCCCAAGATCTGCAGGATGAGTTGGCTAGCTGAAAACACACGAGATCTGATGGCATAGTTCTTGTCCAATGGCTGGCAGGCTTGAATCTCAGGTAGAGCTGCTGTTTCAGTTTGAATCTGGGGACGAGGCCAATGTCCCAGTTTAAAGACATTCAGGCAGGCAAGAGTAATTCCCTAGTATCCATGGGAGAATCATCCTTATTCTATTCAGGCCTTCAATTGATTAGATAAGGCTCACTTACATTAAGAAAATAATCTGTTTTACTCACTGTACAGACTCAAGTATTTCCCATCACAAAACACCAGAAAAATGTTTGACCAAGCATCTGGACCTCTGTGGCCCAGTAAAGTTGACACATAAAACTAGCCATCATATCTTCCAAATTTCATGCAAGCACATGAAGCGGATGAACCTAAGCCCTATCAAGAACCCAAGCTACAGAGGCACCAGGCAGCCTGATAAGGTGCATTAGCACAGCGTCTCTCAAATATTTTATCCCCAACCTACTGTAAGGAACACATATTTCACCAAAACCCACTATAAGCATACACATAATCATACATATAAATAAATGAAATAAACAACATTTCATGAATTATTGGTTATCCTTACTAAGTGCAAATGTACTTTTATATTTTCTTATTGGTTCTATTTAATTTTAATCCATTCTTACCTTGATCCACACCTTCATGACCTTCCAAAAAACAAGGCATCATTAGTAAGGCGTACTGATTTTGAGGGTCAATCTTTGGGAAGTAATATTCCTTCAGTTATATGTTTCACAATGTCTGACATGTAATACCCTCTTTGTTAAGTTGAATTGAATACAGAAAATGGGCTTCCAATTCAGTCTTAAGACATACTACGAAAATTCTGAATCCTTTTATAGGGGTAGGTCCATAACTATCGAACAAAATGAAACAACAGGTACCAAGAGATACCCTTTTGATGTCTCCAACCCTATTCAGGAAGGCTAAGTTTACAAGCCCACGGAAACACAGGGGACCATTTCTGTCATGGGGAAAATGACCAACAACGGAATGTTCACGTGCAAAGAGCAGACAGGATTAATTATTATCAAGAGGTGTTGAAGCATGTAGAAATTGTCCACGTCTATGCCACTTATAATTAGTGCTTTTCTCCCTTGGATTATCATGTCAATGCCTAAGGCACAGTTAGAGAACATTGTTACCCAACAATGGCAGCTCTCAGGTTTCATGTTTCTGTTATACACCCCAATAGGTTGAACTGTGTCTCTGCAATAGTTAAGGCCCTAGAGAAGAATTCACCCACTTTGCACCACTCACTCTCTCTGATTAAGCTGCTCTGCAGGGAAACGGCTTACTTTTTTAATGCTTGCTTTTTGTTCGTTGGATAAGCAGTAGACATATTTCTGATTGCAGCATTTCTATTTAACTGTACTCATGCCCTAAAGAGATTATAGGGATCAGCTCAGGGAGTCAACTTGAATTGATCTTCTTCCTCTCTATTGCAACATTACTGGCAGACGTTCACAGTCAGATTTAATTCTGTCTGACTGAGAAAAACTGAGGAATTTGGCTTTCTGAACCAAGACCACATTATGGAATTGTCTGCACTCAGTTGCAAAAGACTGGGAATGAGGAGGAGACAGGGGCATTATATGATCCAGGATGGGAGGTTGTAGGGTTAGCTTATGGTGGTTGTAACGAAACCTTAATATTGTGTGAAGACTACAAAACCTTGAAATCCCTATAATGTGGATGGTCTGGGGACTCTTACCATATAGATTGTCCAAAATCTTGTTATATGTCCGATACAGAAGCAATAGAACTCATTCACTTAATAAGATTTAATGAGCATATACTATGTGATATTTAGAGCTCTACTCTTGTGGGAGAAGTGAATAAAGTACTCCAAAGATGTTCAACGGGGCTCAAACAGACTCTGGTCTCTAGCTTAGAGACCTCTCCTCTGGATTCTCCTTCCTCTGTTTGGTGCATGTGCGAAAACCCCCACAGATATGGAAGCTGACGACTATAAATTACCCTCCCCACTGGACTCCACGCTCAGACCTTTGGTGAGCCAAACTTGAAATGCCCAGAGTCCAAGAGACCCCTAAAAACGAACCACTAGAGTCCAGAGTCAAAGCTAAGCAGCAAGGGTCATTTATTGCAGGTTCGAACCTGAACCTCTGCGCACTAATTGCCAGTGACGCTGAGAGGCCCCAAGAGAGGTTTTTACACCCCTTTTATAGACAGGTACAAACAAGTCATGGGGAAATCAGGAATTTTCCACAGTTACAGAGCTGCGATTGGTTGGTGTTTAAAGTTGGACACTTAGCAGTATTCGATTGGTTCCTGCCTTTAGGTCAGACCACAACCGGGGGTACAGGTATCACAATGATTGATCACGAATACACGGATGTGCCAAGCAACAATGATTGATCAGGAATACACGGGCACGCCAAGCAATTGTACAGAAGTGGAACAAGCTAGTTAGGCTTGGGTAGGTTTCAGTTTCCCATAACTTAAGCTTTTAAGTTTCAGTTTTCTCAGGCCTCTCAAACTCTCTGACCAAACTCTCTGAGTGCCACTTGGTTTTTCCTCCAGTGTTCCAGCCTGGTTCCGTAACATACTAGATTGCTGACCAGGAAACCCAACCGCACTGGCCCATTGTTGCCACTAGTTTGGGAGAACAGTGAGGTGGTGGCAAAGCAAAGGCTAGCAAGGGAGAAAGTGCATGCTCTGCCTGAATTTCAGCAGCCTCCTTCTCCGCTGTCTTGGACAGGTCCTGCTCCATGGAACTGGTAAGGCCGGGGCCCCGAAGAAGTCAGGCATACCCAAAAGAGCGGAAGGGGGACATGATCAATCCCCAGAGGACTTAATAGGTGTCCCAGGTAGGAAATTTTGTGGAAGGAAATGTAATAGACTCTGGTGTGCATGTGTGTGCGTGTGTGTGCGTGTGTGTGTGTGTGTGTGTGTGTGTGTGTGTGTGTGTGTGAGAGAGAGAGAGAGAGAGAGAGAGACAGAGAGAGAGAGAGAGAGAGAGAGAGAGAGAGAGAGAATGTGCAGCTAAGCCAGGGTTGCCACTCGAGTTAGAGTTTGTGACTTCATGGACGGGCACTCTTAAGGTCCCCAAGGTCTCTGGAGTCTGAATGGACTCCCCTGTGTTGTCATTGTGAGAGTATAAGGTCTAGGGCGGTATCAGGTCAGATTCCCATTACAAGTCACAAAGCAGAGTCCACTATAGCCAAACCTCACCTAAACTTTCCCTCAGGAATGCGACCAGAGGAGTATGTGAATATTCCTCTCATCTGGCGGTATACCCTAACTTTGTCTGTCTTTGTGACACCAAATATGAGAAAGAAATTAATAATAGGATGAAAACAGAGTAAGCCTACGATTTTTTGAGGTCATGATGAAAAAATGTGAACAGGGGTTTTCAGGTTACCATGGGGTGACAATGACACCCAGGAAGTTAAGGAAATTTTGTGAACTAGAATGGCCCATATTCAAAGCAGGATGGCCTCCAGAAGGGACATTAGATGCTCAAATAGTGCAGCAGGTTTGGCTAATAGTCACTGGGAACCCAGGCCACCCTGATCCATTTCTGTACATCAACTCCTGGCTTGAAATTGCCCCAGAATTCCTGCCTTGAAGGTGATTCATCATTAGCAAACAGAGCCAGGCAAAGGTTTTAGCCACTTTATCTGGAGGCTCACCAGGGAGTCAAAGAAGTGATCCACTGCTCCTCTAATATTTAAAGGAGATGTGGACGAAGATATTGTCTTTCCACCTCCTTATAACTCTTCAAGCTCCCACCTCCCTCCCTCTGAGCTTGAGACTCCTCCTGCATCTGTCTCTCCAGCCACAGCCAGAGTCAGTGCACTTGCCACTGCAGTCAGTGCCGCCCATCTCCCCGCCCCTCTCAGACCCAGATAACCCACCCCACATGGGCCAGCAGCCAGACTGCGCCCAGACCCAGACCTAAAACTCTCCAAACGCATGTAACGGAGACAAGAGAGCCTGAAAGACAGAAAGAGGATGGACCAGTCCAGACCAGCCATTCCATGATGGGTTATCTACCTTTCTCTACAACCGACCTCCTCAAGTGGAAACACAACACTCCACCATACTCCGAAAAGCCACAAGCAATGGTTGACTTGATGGAGTTCCTCTTCCAGACGTACTGACAGACTTGGGAAGATTGTCAACAGTTGCTCCATACTTTGTTTAATTAAAAATAAGAATGACAGAAACATGACAGTACCTAGAAGATCACACATCTCCAGGAATCAATGACCGTACTGTCTGGGCTCAAGCTGCATGCGTGAAGAATGCCCAACACGGGATTTCACCACAGAAGGAGGACAGGGCCATGTCTGATGATACCTGGAAGCCCTCCTTCAGGGAGTCTGAGCTGGAGTCAACAATCCCATGAACATGACTAAAATATCATCAGTCACACAGCACCCTGGGGAGTCTCCCGGAGACTACTATGAAAGATTATGTGAAGTGTACCGTGTATACGCACCGTTTGACCCCGAGGGACCAGAGTCAACAGATGGTACATATCTCTTTTGTGGCACAGGCTACCCAGATATCCGACGAAAGCTCCAGAAGTTGGAGGGCATGCCAGATGAATATCACTCAGCTGTTAGAGGTCATCAGTACAGTTTTCACGAACAGAAATTTGCAGCTGAAAGAGAAGTGAAGACTAAAAAAGAAGGCCACCTTTCTCACAGCAGAACTAAAGAACAGATGCTGCAAAGATGGGAAAACCCCAACCACAAAAAGGGGGGAAGCCCATAGCCCCCTTAGCAAGGGACCAGTGTGCATACTGCAAAGGTAAGGGAAATTGTAAGAATGTTCGAATTGGATGGGGACCTCAAAACCCAGCCAATATCTGGAGGAACCTCGAGGTGAGAACCCTCTTGATCTGGCCGGGGTAGAATTGGACGGAGGGGGACCGGACTCTTTGTTTCTTGGCCCCCATGAACCCACGGTTGAAATGAAGTGGTGGGCTGAACAATAACTTTCATGGTTGATACTGGGGCTGAATACTCCTTTGTTACTTCCCTGGTAGCGCCCTTAGGCCAAAAGACAGCAACCATACTTGGGGCTACTGGGACACAGGCAATGCAATGGCCCTTCGGTCAAGCTCAACAAGGTGCACTTGGGGGTCACAAGGTCCGGCATGAGTTCCTCTCCTTACGTGACTGCCCGATTCCTCTCCTGGGCCAGGATCTACTCTCCAAACTTGGGGCCCAGATACCTTTTGAACCCACTGGACACACTAGCCTCCAATGAAACCCAAGGCAGAAGGAAACCCTGGTCTTGGCGATACCCCTGCCAAGGGAAGAAGAATGGAGACTGTTCTGTGCCCAGGCCTTACCTGGTAGCCCCTAAGAATTCAGGCTTACATCAGCTCGCTATGGGATGATGATAACCCGCCTGAAATAGCTTGGAATCGGGTCCCAGTCATTGTTGACCTGATCCCTGAAGCTCAACCTCAGACACCAAGGCAGTACCCCGTTCCACTAGAGGCTAGAATGGGCATACAAGAGCACCTGACCAGGCTCAGAGAAAGAGGTATTCTAACTGAGTGCCAATCAGTTTGGAATACCTCACTCTTGCCAGGCAAGAAGCCAGGAGGACACCAACCAGTACAGGATTTGAGGGCCATTAGCAAAGTGACGGTTTCCTTACACCCAGTCATTCCGAACCCTCAGTGTACTCTCCTCAGCCAAATTCCGTGGTCAGCCAGAAGGGTTGCGTGCTTCAACCTAAAGGATGCTTTCTGCTGCCTCTGCCTGGCTCCACAAAGTCAATCATTGTTTGCCTTTGAATGGACTGAGCCTGTTACAGAGCGTCAGATGCAGCTGACCTGGACACTACTTTCCCAAGGTTACAACAACTTGCCCATTCTTCTGGGGGAAGCGCTAGGTTCAGATCTCGCTGACTTTCCGAAGGAAACCACAGGGTATGTCCTTCTCCAATATGTAGAAGACCTCCTCCTTTCCAGTGACATCCAGGAAGACTGTATGAAAGGTACACAGGCCCTCCTACAGCTCTGATCCTACTTGGGGTACCACCCTCATGGAAAAGGGCACAGATTTTGTCCGCAGCAGGTCCAATACTTAGGCTCCCTCCTCACAAAAGGAAAAAGAGAACGAGGACCGGAAAGGAAGAAAGTGTGGCACCACACTGCCACAGCCCCAAACAAAACGAGGCTTGTGTGAATGTTTAGGGGCCGGAGGGTTCTGTCGCATTGGGAATCCTCAGATGCTCAGCCATAGTGAGGTCCCTCTATGACCTGTTGGGAGGACCAAACTGGGAGTCCCTCGCATGGACTGAGGAGGTGAGGGCCGCTTTCACAGAAATAAAGTTAGCTCTGGGACAAGCCCCAGCCCTTGGTTTGCCTGACTTAGAAAGGCCCTTTAACTTCTTCCTACATGAAAAGGAGTGCTCACTCAGAGCATGGTGCCTTGGCAATGGCCAGTGTTCTAACGGTCAAAAAACAAAAAAAAAAACAAAAAACAAAAAAACTTGATCCTGTGGCTGCAGGATGGCCCCTGTGCCTCAGAGATCAGAGCCACAGTCCTGCTCATGAAGGATGCAGACAAGCTCACACTTGGCCATACATTTAATGTTAAGGTCCCACACACGGTCGTGTGGCTCACAAACACCCAAGGATATCATTTCCTCTCCATTTCTCAGCTGACACAATCCCAAAGCCTTCTCTATGAGAACCCAAGGCTCACTCTCGAAACAGTATAAGAACACTAAACCTGGCCACCTTCCTTCCCACAGAGGAGGGAGAACCTGACCATGACTGTTCTGGAGTAGTGGATGAAGTCTACGCCAGCTTCCCAAACCTCCAAGACCAGGGTATAACAAACCCAGAGATCACCCTGTTCAGCGATGGGAGAAGCTATTTAGAGGAGTGCAGCCAAAGAGCAGGGTATGCGGTAATCACAACCACGGGAGTTCAGAAAGCCAAGGCCTTGTCGGAAGGATGGTCGGCACAATGGGCTGGACTCAGTACGCCTTAACCTGAGCCATCATCCTTCGCAAAGGTAAATGAGTTAACATCTACATCGATTCCTGGCATGGCTTCGCTACTGTGCATGTACATGGGGTCATCTATAAAGAAAAAGGCCTCCTTACCGCTTCAGAGAAAACTATCAAAAACGAGGAAGAAACACTAAAGCTTCTTGAGACCATATGGCTACCAGACAAAGTAGCTATCCTACACTGTAAGGGACCTCAGAAATGAGATGCCCCCATAAATGAAGGAAATCACCTGGCCGACACAACAGCCAGAGTGGCTGCCTGAGGTGACCTAGGTGAATCTCCTACCTACACTCTGACTCTTGGGCCCCAGAAGGAAGCCTCCCCACCCCTGTACACGAGTGAAGAAAGAAGTTGGGCCTCGACAGAAGCGGGCACACTAAGCAAAGACGGATGGTGAGTCTTGTCCCGTCATCTATGTGAAAGCACCTAGTGAAGGAATATAACTAACTCACCCTCTTACGGAAAACTGCTCTACAGGGCCTCTTCAAAAAGAACTACGATATCAGCTGCCGGCAGCCAGCCAGCTTCCAGCATTATGTCAGGCTGTCAGTGAATATTGTGTAACATGTGCCAAAAACAATACTTGCTCTGCCCCACAGCCCCTGCCTGGCTCACAAAGGATGGACTTAGGGGTGGACTTTACCAAGTACAACCAAATAAAGGGTTTAGGTACCTTCTTGGAACAATCTGCACCAATTTGGGATACCTCCAAGCATTCCAGACCAGAATGGAATGAAGTCACGAGGTGGCCAAAGCTCTTCTACGGGAGATTGGGCTTAATCACACACAGTAATAATGGATCTGCATTTGGAGCGGACATTATAAAAACCCTAACAAAGTCCCTTAAGATTGCCTGGAAACTGCACACTACTTAACGCCCCCAGAGCTCAGGGAAAGGTAGAGCGGATGAATTGCACCCTCAAGGAAACCCTGGCCAAGTTCCACCAAGAGACTCACCCCCTATGGCCAGATTTACTTCGGCTGGCCCTCCTGTGTGCCCAATGCCCGCCTGGGGCACTGGGATTCTCCCCTTTTGAGTTATTATATGGGCGACCCTCCCCCCCCCCCCCCCCCCACACACACACGTTTGGGAAAGCTCCCAGGAGACCTACACCAGATTGCAGACAAGGAAATATGTTGCACCTTTGGGGTGTTCTATCTGTGTTCTAATTCAGCCTATCGATGCTTAGAGGCCAACTGGACTCAGAAATGTTATTCCATCTTCCGGACCCCAGGGATATTTGTATACACTGAAGATCAGTTCCTAACAACCTTTAGCCCCAAGTCTCAGGCTAAACGGGCAGTCCTGCTACCCATTCGGATAGGCTCAGAAATTGTGACAGGAATAGGAACTGGAGAAGGGGGCATAGGTTTATGCATAGGACTGTACCATAGACTATCTCAAGAGCTAAATGAAGACATGGAACGCGTGGCCGATTCTCTGGTAACCTTAGAAAACCAAATAAACTCTCTGGTGGCAGTAACCCCCCAAAATAGACAAGCCCCCGACCTCCTCACTTCAGAAAATGGAGGGACTTGCATCTTTTCGGGGGAGGAATGTTGCTATTTTTTAAACCAGTCAGAAATACTTACAACTAAGGTTAAGGAACTAATAATAATAATAATAATAATAATAATAATAATAATAATAATAATAATAATTCAACATTGACACAGGAAAGTACCAATCAACGGAACAAATGAGATCTCACAGATTGGGATCCTGGCTTCCTGCCCTGGCAGGGCCCCTCTTCTCCCTAATTTTACTTGTATCCATTGGCCCCTGTATACTGAATACCATGGTACATTTTATTGAAAACACTGCTGCTCCCCAAACTACTGCAGGCATCTTAGCCTTCTGAGGGTACCAACCTAAAAAACTGAAAGGTGATACCTACTAAAAAGGTGTTGTAAAAGGCATAAAATGGGATAATGTTGGAGGAGTGAATAAAATACTGCACCAAAGATGGCCGGTGGGATAAAACGAACTCTGGTCTCTATCTTAGAGACCCCTTCTCCTGGTTCTTCTTCCTTTGTTTTCTGTGTGCAGGAAAACCCCCACAGATATGGCAGCTGATGACTAAATTTCCTGCCCCACTTGCATTCAGCGCTCAGAAGTTTGGAGAAACAGGGTCCTCTGAGCCCGCCGTTCCATCAAGATCTGCAATCCAAAGAAGATCTCCGAGTGCCACTTTGTTTTCTGCCAGCGTTCCAGCCTGGTTTTGTAACATTATAAACACAGAAGTGAGCAAGACAGACCAAGTCCCTTCTTTATACAGTATAAGGAGGCAGAGGACCATTAACTGGTAAACAAGTAATTAACAAGTGTACAAGGGTAATGGAGTGCTGGGAGTCAACCAGCTCCAAGTTGTCTAAAGGAAACATATGTTATATCACCCACCTCATATATGGATCATAGTTCTAAGTGTTGTGACGTTTATAATTGATACACGTGATCACTGCCAGGGTATTTCCCCTTTTCCCAAGTTACATTTATTTTGAAGAACTTATGTGAGTTAATGAAAGATACTGGGGATTCCCAGAATCAGTAGATGCTGGTGGACCAGGTTTCAAATAGCAGCCCCAGAGGTCAAAAGTCACAATATCTAATCATGTTTTTTTTTTTTTAACAACTTCATTAATGTTTAACTGATATACACAAACTATACATATTTAAAGTACGTAATTGGTGGAGCACCTGGATGGCTCAGTCACTTGAGCATCAGACTCTTGATTTTGGCTCAGGTCATGATCCCAGGTTCGATCAAGCCCTTTATTGGGCTCCATGCTAAGCATGGAGTCTGCTTAAGATTCTTTCTTTCTCCCTTGCCTCTCTCCCCCAGTTATGAACGCTTCAGCTCTCTCTCTGAAAAAAAAAAACCCTATGGGGCGCCTGGGTGGCTTAGTCGATTAAGCGTCCGACTTCGGCTCAGGTCATGATCTCCCGGTCTGTGGGTTCGAGCCCCGCGTCGGCTCTGTGCTGACAGCTCAGAGCCTGGAGCCTGTTTCAGATTCTGTATCTCCCTCTCTCTCTGCTACTCACCTTGTCATGCTCTGTCTCTCTCTGTCTCAAAAATAAATAAACATTAAAGAAAATTTTTTTAAAAAGCCCTAATAAATTACTTAATTAACAATTAATAATTAATACTAATACTAATAAATACAATTACATAATTTGGTAAATTTTGGTTACATGTACACCAATGTATACATAACAGCAAGGAAAAGAATATGTGTGTCACCACTAAAAATGTCCTTGTATCCGTTAGATATCCCTCCATCCCCCACGTCTTCCCGATTCCCATTCCTAGGCAATCTCTGGTCTGTTTTCCGTCCCTACATATTATCTTGCATTTTCTAGAATAGTATACTAATAAAATTGTATAAGACATACTCCTTATTTTTTAGGGGTGGGGAGTTGACTTCTTTCACTTGGTATTTTGAATATTATCCATAGTGTTATGTGTTCTAATAGTCTGTTACTACTTGTTTATCCGTTCACATTTCAGTGGACATTTGTATTATTTCCACATTTGGCGTATTTATTTTTCTTTATTGGGGGGGCGGAGAAGGAGAGGGGAGGGTGGAAGGAGAGGTGGGGGAGAGATAGGGAAAGGGAGATGGAGAGGGAGAGGGAAATAGAGAGGGAGAGGGAGAGGGGGAGGGAGAGAGAAAGAGAAAGAGAGAGCAGAGGCAAAGAGAAAAATAATCTAAAGCAGCCTCCATGCTTAGTGTGGAGCTCAATGTGAGTCTCAATAACACGACCCTGGGATGATGACCCAAGCAGAAATCAAGAAATCAAGAAATCTACCAACTGAAGCACCAGCTGCTCCTTAGCCTATTAAAAACAAAGCTTCTATAAACATTCATTTTTTTCTTTTCTTTTCTCTCTCTCTCTCTCTCTCTCTTTTTTTTTTTTTTTTTGTTTTTTTGTTTTGTATGATCGTAAACTTTGATCTCTCTAGGGAAAATATTTGAGAGTAGATTTGGCTGAATCATAGAATAGGTTGCATGTTCAGCTTTTTAGGATACTGTCAAACTGTTTGCCAGGGTAGTTTTATCACTTTTACATTCTCATCAGCAGTATGTGAGAATTCCAGTTCTTTCATACCCTAGCTAACACTTCGGAGCCCTCTCTTTTGATTTTAGACATCTCGTAGGTATGAAGTAGTAGTTGATCTCATTGTATCTCATTTATCTCATTGTAGTTTATATTTGCATTTCCCCTCATGATGCTCAACACATTTTCATGTGTGTATGTGCTGTACATATGTCTTTTTGGTAATGTGTCTTTTCAAATCTTTTGCCTTTTTTTGGATTATTTCGCTTCAGAATATTGACTCTTGCGGATTGCCCATATGTTCTAGATTTAAGTCCCATTTCACATAGGTGATTTGTAAATATATTCTCCCAGTCTCAGTCTTCTATTTCAAACTCTTTGTTCTTTGAAAAGCAAAAGTTTTAGTTTGATAAAATCCAAACAATCATATTTTTTTCTTGTAATGAGTCATATTGTTGGTGGTGTAGCTAAGAAATGTTTGCCTAATCCAAGGTCATAATGGTCTCCTACTTTAGGTACTTTAAAAAAGTTATCGTACTGTATTCTAGATTGCATTGGTTCTGATGAGAAATTTCCCTTTCTCTGGATTAAAGCAATTTGATTGTGGGGTGCCTTGGTGTAGTTTTCCTCATTTTTCCTGTCCTTGAGGTTCATTGAATTTATTGGAACTATATATTTTTAGTTTGCATCAATCTTAACAACTATAAATTCAAATTAGTTTCGTTATTTACTGAAACTAGTTTTCTTGTCTGTGTTCCTTGGAGATACAATTACACGTATATTGGATGATTTGCAGTCACATTTTCTCTGTGTGTTTCATTTCAGATGATTTCCATTGCTATGTCTTTAGGTTCATCAAACTTTTTTTTTTTTTTTCTGCACTGTCTATATGCCTTTAATTCCATTCAGTAATCATAGACCAGATTTCTTATTTCAGTCATTGCTTTAGTCATGAGAAGTTTGGTTTAGGTCTTACATATCACTTGCATGTCTCTGTGTAACATGCTCATTCTGCCCTATAATTTCTTGGATATACTGATAATAGTTATAATAACTATTTGAATGTTCTTATGTATGAATCATATCCTTTGTGTAATTTCTGGGTCAGTGTCAGTTGAGTTCCCCTTCCTTACGTGTCTTAGTTTCCTGCTTCTTTGCATGCCTGATAATTTTTTATGGGTTGCCAAACATGGTCATTTTTAGCCTGTCAGAGGTTGGATACTTCTAGATTCCTAAAAATATTCTTGGTTTTTGTTTTGGGACTTAGTTCAGTTACTTACAAATAGCTTGATCCTTTCAGGTCTTTCTTTAAATGTGCTTTGGGCAAGGCACAGGCAGCACTTAGTTTAGGGATAATTTTTGTCCAGTACTGACACAAAAATCAAGTATTTTCCAAATGGCATGTAAATTGTGAGGTCTTCCACACTGGCTGTCAGGCATTATTCCTGACTCTGCATGGCAGTGGGTATTGTTCCTCCTCCTGATCTCAGTTTCCTCATACACAAGAGTTTACCCATATTCAATTGAATACTCAAGGCAGGCAATCTGTTGATCTCTGGAGTTCTCTCTGTGAACAACTTTCTCTTCTTTGGTACTCTGCTCTGTGAAATATAGCAGTCTTCCTGAATCAGTGACTACCCCCTCCACAATTCAGGGAAACTGTTGGGCTATGCCAGCTTCCTCCTCTCTAAACCACAGACTCAAATCCCCACCTAGTCAATAAGCTAGGACACTGTAGGAACCATTTCATTTATTTCCCAATATCAGGGATCACTGCTCTTCACTGCCTGATGTCTGATGTTTTGAGAACAGCTTCTTATATATTTTGTCTATGCTTTTAGCTGCCTCCATAAGGAGTATAAATCTAGTTTTTGTTATTACATTTGACTGGAAGTAGAAGTGTTAACACCAATTTACATTTTAGTACTGAGTCTTACTTCTCTGGCTTTGTTCTTTTACCTTTTTATTCTTCTTTGATGATAGATTTAATGTGGACATATGGAGAATGGCCATTGCTAGACATAGGGATAAACTAGGGATGAGCTGGCCGATTGGAAGTATAGTTAAAAAAGAAAAAAAAAAAAAAGAAAGAATGAGAACATGCAGTCAAATCTTGAAGAAAAGAATTGATGGCGATTGTCAAAGCCATGTGAAATCCCAGCTTCCACTTTAACACCCACAATATGAGAATTCAAACTAATGTCTTCAACTTGGAAACCTTAATCTGCCAGTGAGCTTTACTAATTTCTACCGGTCTTCATAACTCCATAACAAAGGCCAAGGTTTGGAATTTCTCACCTTTGTTTCTCAGAGAGAAAACACACCAAAGTCACCCAGAATTCAGTGCTTGGGTGAAAACTAGACGTCTTAAATGAGTTTTTTTGTTGTTGTTGTTTTTTTTTTTTTCTGCTTTGTTCAAATGATTCTTTAGCAGTGTTTGCCTTGGAAGAGAACAAACTGTGGCACAGAAGAAGACACATTGGACATGGAGTAGGAGTCTAGGGTTGTTGTCTAACACAGTCATAAACAAGTTATGGGGAAGGCACTTGATTTTCCTAGGTCTCAATTTCCTCGCCTGGAAAATGGAATAAGGACTCCCATATGAAGGGCCATTGTGAGATTAAATGAGATGATGCATGTGCCAGTTTTACAGAGCCTAACACTTAATATTACATGTAAGCGTCTGTGTATTATTTCTTCTAGAGGGAGGGATTTGCATTTCTTTTAGTGGAAGGAAAGAGATGAATATACAACTGGACTATCAAATAAGAGGTGGATAGAGGACTGGCTTACTGGTGTACCTCTTTGCACTCATTCAGCCATCCCGGCCCTGGGTTCCCTCCAAATTAAAGAATCAGTGTCAGAAGACCTGAGATCCACCCGTAGGTATCTGACTCCACACAGAATATTAGCCTGTCTTAGCTGTTCAAATGAGGATAATGATGGCTATCATCGGTGGAGCACTTGTTCCGTGTTGTCAGGTGTTGGATTAAGCACCTTGCCAATACTGTCATTTAAACTTTTTGACCCTTTGTTATTATTTCCTTTTTATAAATTAGGCAGCTGACTTTCAGATATGTTAAGTAATTGGTCCAAGATAACACAAACACAAGTGGTGTGGCTGGGATGGGCACCAGCTCTGCTCCTATGCCAACATGCATGCTCTCAGCTATGTTACACTGCCTTCCCATTAGCATGTAAAGGGTTTGGAAAGCTGAGGGCCAACCCTGGTAAAGTACCATGGAGTATGTTGGTGTCCTAGCTAAGATCTTTTTCCCTTACCTTACCGGAAACAGTTTCATATTAACTGAAACACTAGTCCCTGCACAAGACAACTTTCTCAAATTTCTCTTAACGCTATACACTGGTCAGAATATAAAAAGCAACGACTTCAGAACTTGAAAGTTAGCAATAGGAGGTGAATGAGGGAAGGGAAGCAAAACGAGAATGACCCTGTGATGGTTTTTATTACGTGTCTACTTGAGTTGGCCGTGGGGTGCCCCAGACTAAACATTTTTTTCTCGGGATATTTGTAGAGTGTTTCTGGGTGAGATTAGCGTTTGATTTGGTGGACTCAGTAAAGCAGACTATCATCGCCAGTGAGTGTGGGCAGCATTCAATGTCCTGAGGTCCTGAAGAGAACACAGGGTAGAAAAAGGAGGAATCCATGCCCCACCGCTTCTTTTCTCAGCCTTAGAAGGTGATCTCGCTTAGAGGCAGAGCAGTGGGTAGGGTTAGGGTTGGTTCTCCAGAAGTGCCTTTGCTCCAACACCCCACAGTGATGTGATTTCCCTGCAGGACTGAAATGAGGGCCCATGTGCGGTTATGGGTCAGGGGTAGCGTTGGAAGAGCGGAGCCAAACATATGGGTGGGCCAGACTGAAACTGTCTCAGGATCTCCTCCTCCATCTCCATCACGGCCATGGAAATGTCATGGAGAGAGTGTGACTTCCACACAGGATTTTCCCCAATGGTAATTGGTCCCAATCCGTTATTTCTTTCAGACGTCCATGCTAGGTCCCTTTAGGGCCAGAGCCCAGGCCAGCGTTAGGGTTAGGTCCTAGCTACCTGCATGTAGATCTCCTGGTTTCCCAATACCATTTGTTGAAGAGACTGTCTTTCCCCCATTGTTTATTCTTGCCTCCTCTGTTATAGGTTAATTTACCACATAAGCATGGGTTTATTTCCTGGCTTTCTATTCTGTCCCATCGATCTATGTGTCTGTGTTTGGGCCACTACCCATACTAATTGCTTTACTTGAAGCTTTGTACTACATCTTGAAATCTGGGATTTTGGTACCTCCAGGTATGGTTTTGTCTTTCAAGATTATTTTCACTCTTCAGGGTCTTTTGCGGTCCCATACATATTTTACTATTAGTTGTTTCAGTTCTGTGAAAAGTGCCTTTGGTATCTGGAAAGGGATTGCATTGAAACTGTAGATAGTTATGAGTAATATGGACGTTTTAATGATATTGATTCTTCCAATCCATGATCATGGGATAGCTTTCCATTTGTTTGTGTCGTCTTCAATTTCATCATTGACTTATGGTTTTCACACTACAGGTCTTTCACTTCTTTGGATAAGTTTAGTCCTAGCTATTTTACTCTCTCTTTTTTTGGTGCGATTAGGAACGGTGTTGTTTTCTTAATTGCTCTTTCTGTGACTTCATTATTATTATATAGAAACCCTACCAATTTCTGTGTATCAATTCTGTATCTGCAACTTTACTGAATTCGTTTATTACTTCTCGTAGTTTTTGGGGGAAAGTTTTAGGGTTTTCCAACATATTCTTATGTCATCTGTAGATAGTGACAGTTCAGCTTCTTTACAAAGGTAGATGACTTTAATTTCTTTTTTCTTATCTGATTCCTGTGGCTAGGACTTCTAGTGTTATATTACACAAGAGTGGCAAAAGTAGACATATTTATCTTGTTCTTGATCTTAGAGGGAAAGCTCTCAGTTTTTCACCATTGAGATGTTAGGTGTGAACTTAATATAAACAATATATAAAATAATATTTTTATGTGTTGAGGCATGCCCGCCCCCCTGACTTTGTTGAGAACTTTTACCATGAATACATGTTAAATTTTGTCATATGCTTTTTCGGCATTTATTGGAATAATCATATGATTTTTACCCTTCGTTTTGTTGAGGTGGGATATTATGTTGATTGATTGGATGAGCCATCTTTGTTTCCCTGGAATTAAAGCCACTTAATCATTTTAGTGTGTTGTTGAGAGGAGTTTGCTAATATTTTATTGAGGGTTTTAAAGTCTATTTGGTTTGATATAGGTGTTGTTACCTGGTTCTGAGGTGTTGTTGTTATTTGATGTTGTTTTTGTTGTCCTTGTTGTTGTTTGCTTTCATTTGCATGGGAAATGTATCTCCATCCCTTCACTTTCAGTCTGTATGTGTCTAGGTCTGAAGTGAGTCTGTGCTAGGCAGCATATGGATGAGGGTTGTTTTTTGTCCATCCTGTTACCCTATGTATTTGGACTGGAGCACTTCAGCCATTTATATTTAAAGTAATTGTTGACCGTTATGTACTGATTGTAATTTTGTTCTTTGTTTTCCGGTTGCTTTTGTAGGTCTCTGTTTCTTTTTTTCCGTACTCTCTTTCTTTCTCATAGATGGGTTTGTGTTGTGCTTTACTTGGCTTTCTTTTTCTTTATTTTTCATGTATTTTGTGTTTTGAGTTTGTTATCACAAGGCTAACATATAACATCCCAAGGAAACAGCAGTCTATGTTAATTTGGTGGTCACTTTAATATAAACACATTCGAGAAATTTAAAAAGACTAACCTTTGGGGCAAGTGGGTGGCTCAGTCAGTTAAGTGTGCGATTTCGAGCTCAGGTAATGATCTCACAATACGTGAGTTTGAACCGCATGTTGGACTCTGTGCTGACAGCTCAGAGCCTGGAGCCTGCTTCAGATTCTGTGCCTCCCCTTCTCTCTGTCCTCCCTGTTAACACTCTGTCTCTCTCTCTCAAACATGAAATAAAACATATATTTTTTAGTAAAATAAAATACAAAGAGTACTTTTTTAAGTCCCTCCTCCAAATTTTATGTGTATGTTGTCATATTTTACATCTTTTTTTTTCATAATTCTGTTATATCTAATTATGATTTTCCCCCATTAACATTTCTTGCATTGCTGATTAGTGGTGATAAACTTCTTTATCTTCTGTCTGAGAAACTCTTTATCTCTTTTTTTCAAATCTTAATGATAATCTTTCCAGGTAAAGTTTTCTTGTTCATGGCATTTTCCTTTCAGGCCTTTGAAGATATCATGTCACTCTTTCCCAGCATGCCAACTTTCTGCTGAAATATCAGCTGACAGCTTTAGGTGTTTGTTTGTTGTGATTCGTTTTTCAAATCATAGGTACCTTTTGCTTCTCTCTTACAACTTTTGAAATTCTTTATTAATCTTTAAAGTTTGACGTTGTAATTCTGATGTGTCATAGTGTGGGGCTTCTTGGTTTCATCATGTTTGGAACTCGGTGCTTCTTGTCCTAGATGTCTGTTTTCTTCTCTAGTTTTGGAAAGTCTTCAGTTATCTTTTCTTCAAATAATTTCGGTACCCTTTTTCCTTCTGGTGGAATCCCTATTGTGTGGATTTTTGCTCACTTGATATTTCCAAAGTATCCCTTAACCTATCCTCATTAAAAAAACAATCTTTCTGCTGTTTGTTTTGGGTGCTTTCCCTTAATCTGTCTTCCATATCACTGATATGTCCTTCCGCATGCCATCTTCTACTGTTGATTCCCTCTAGTGTTTTTTTTTTTTCAGCTATTGTATTCTTGAACTCTGATTTTGTGTGTGTTTCCTATCTCACAATTAAGGTTCTCATTCAGTTCTTGCCTTTTCTCTGCAGCTCGGCGAGCATCTTGACCATCATTAATTTATATTCTTTATTTAATTGAGGTACAATGCTTACCTCCGTTTCAGCTCTTTTCTGGGTTTTTTATTGTTCTTTCTTTTGGAGCATATTTCCCTGTCTCTCCATTTTGCTTACCTTTCTGCATTTGTTTCTATACATGAGGCAGAGCAGCTGCTTCTCCTACACTTGAAGGAATTGTCTTATATAATATTGTCCCCCTGGATAGACTCTGTGTGCTAGTTGGTGACATTTGCTGGCTGGCTGAAGCCGTGGCTTTAATGGACTGGGGATCCTGGGGCTTTCTACATAGCAGGCGCCCTGTCAGGATAGTTAAAGCTGAAGTGAACGCAGACTGGGGTGTCCCAGGATTCTGTATGTTGAGGGTACCCTGGCAGGACAGCCGAAGCTGAAATGATTGCAAGTTGAGGCATGCTGGGGTGCTGTGTATAGGTGCCATGTACAGGGTGGCTAGAACATAAGCAGTCTGGGGATCAGGTTGTCCTTGATCTCTCTATACAGACAGTTCCTGGGCAAGATAGGTGAAGCTAAAGTGGGTATAAGCTGAAGGCATCTGGGGCTGTAAATGCAAAGGATACCTTGCCAATATAGTTGAAGCTGAAGTGGATATAAACTACGGTGTACCAGGACTTTCCACTGAGAGGGTGCCCTGAATGGGCCGTGGGAGCTGAGGTGGGTTACAGTCCAGAAATGGCTCTTTTTATCTGCTAGTTCCTCTTTAAAGTGCATTGTTTAAGGGGGAAAAAGCATGTCATGTGTATGTGTGTGTGTGTGTGTGTGTGTGTGTGTGTGTGTGTGTGTGTCCAGTGCAATTGGGGCTGGTGTGTATTGTGTGCCTGGAACTTACTGAGGCAGCAGACCAGCTACAGCAACTGGACCCTGCTCTGGTCTATGCTTTTAAGGTGGATGGAGAATGTGGGACAGCTGGGTGGCTCAGTGGATGGAGTATCTGACTTCAGCTCAGGTCATGATTTCACAGTTCATGAATTTGAGAACCACATTGGGCTTGATGTTGTCAGTGTAGAGCCTTTCCTGAATCTTCTGTCCCCCTCTTTCTGCCCCTGCTCTGCTTGTATTCTCTGCTTCTCAAAAATAAGTAAACATTAAAAAATGTGGATGTAAAATGTAACCCTGCCATTCTCCCGTCTCTATGACCCAAAGAGAACTCCTGTGGCTCCTCTGTCATTGACAGAGTTGTAATGCTCTCTTTTATATGACAGTTGCTCTTTTCAAACTGCAGTGTTGTGTTTTTATTTTCTTTCTTTTTTCTGCCCAAAGACAGAGGAGTCTGTTCCTGGTCCTTCCCCAACTGCCCTTGGCAACGTTAGGGGTGAGTGTTTCCTTTGTTACTGTCTCTCTGTCTTGCTGTTGTCTTTAGATTTTCTATGTTTGGTTAGGCACAATCTGTGCAGTCAGTCCTCAGCTCCTCAGGAGGAATTGTTATATCAATGGTTGCAATCCCCAGGGAGCTGGACAAATTGGAAGTACACCTTCTGGCTGGTTCACCAGAAACGTAGTCAGGGAGTTCAGGCACAAGAGCACCTAGCTCCAAGGGACCCAAAAAAGGTGAGGTTTGGCTACCCATTACTGACAAGATCGCAATTCAAAGGAACTAGTGGAGGTGAAACAAATGGGAAATTTATTCAGAGGCCGACACCAGAAATGCAGCAGACTCACATCAAAGACTCCCTCTTACGTGCTGAAAATACTTCCAGGTTTATGTAAGGAAAATGTGGGACAAAAAGAGGTAGGTATACACAGGTGGTCACTAAGGTCACGTTGGTCATTTTGTTGGGCTTGAGGGTGGAGTCTTATTGGCTCAGGCAGTCCTTATTGCTAGAGTGGTAGATTCAGTTCCCATCAGGTGATACTTTGCTTTCAGGATCCTGAATTAAGAGATAAGCTGAGGGTGGGGTGGGGGCGCATGGGTGGCTCGGCTGATTAAGCTTCCTACTTCAGTTCAGGTCATGATCTCATGGTTCATGTGTTCATGCCCCACATTGGGCTCAGGGCTGACAGCTCAGAGCCTGGAGCCTGTTTCAGATTCTATGTCCCCTGCTATCCCTGCCCATCCCCCACTTGCGCTCTGTCTCCCTCTGTCTCAAAAATAAAGAATCATAAAGAAGGAGAGAAGCTGGAAAGAAAAAGTTAATCAATTGGAAAGTTTAAGGTCAATATGGAGGTAGTTGAAATCTTCTTTCACCCTGGAGGAGTTGAGTTTAAGGCCTTCCTACACAGCCATCTTGAACCGAAACTAGAATAGGGTCCCTCTGAATCCTATTTTGATTGGGAAATGTTTGGGAGAAATCCAAGGCAGGAGACAATAAAAGCAAGGAATCTGCCAGTTCTGTGTACAAGTCGACATAAACACCAGTACCTCCCCTGATTACAAGTGTGGCATGTACACAAAAAGGCATAGAAAAGGCCTTCAGAATGGAAAAAGTAAAAATGAAAACTATCATGATTCTTTTTATTTATTTTTCAATTTGTATTTTGGAAAGAGAGAATGAGCAGAGACGGGGAGAGAAAGAGACAGCGAGAAAGACAGAGAGAGAAGCTTAAGCAGGCAAACGCTTAGCACAGAGCCCCACACGGGGCTCAATCCCCTGACCATGGGACCATGACCTGAGCTGCTGAACCCAGCACTCTGGTAGTCAACTGATGGAGCCATCAAGGTGCCCTGAAAACTGCCGCGACTCTTAAATCATGGGGTTATCAACATGAAAAAAATTCTAAGGGGTATACATCAGGTTTCTAGAACTCAAACATAATTAAATAAGCCCCAGAATACACGGTCAATATATAGAACTCAGTTTTATTTTTATACGTAAGCAATGAACAATTAGAATATGAAATGCTTTTAAAGAACCATTTAATATCACACCAAACATTGAAATATTACATTTAAATCTAACAGCCAAGCACAGGATCTGTATGCTAAAAGCCACAGAAGGCTGATTGGATCAGTCAAGGAATATATAAATAAATGGAGAGATATGCCATATGTATCATTGGAAGCCTTGCTAGTAAGATGTCAATTATCAACTTGATCTAGAGATTCAACATAATCCCAGTCGAAATCCCAGGATTTTTTTGTGGATAACAGCAAGCTGATTCTAAAATGTGTGTGAAAAGACAAAGGAACTAGAATAGCCAAACAGCTCTGAAAAATAACCAAGTTGGAGAACTCATGTTGCACAATTTTAAGACAATTTTAAGCCACCTGTCTTCTCTCTCCTCACCTTCCCATATATTTCTGAACTTCTATCTTTATACTTTTTCAGTCAGGTCCAGCCAGCCGGTGAGTCACTATCGGTATTTTAAAGAGTTACACACGTGATGGAAAATCCCAGAAGCCAAATAAAGGATGGCGAAGCAATCAGGAATTAGAATCATCAGAAAGCTGTTTCCACCCCCAGGGCTAGAGAAACTCAGAACCATAACTAGCAGGAACTGAGAACATGGGAGAAGAGGCTCTTGGAAAGAAGCTAGAATTTGGAGGAGATAAAATCACTGGTAGCAAGTGGAGCGGGAGGGAGAAAAACCTCTGGGCTTATACCTTCCTCCCTTTCTCCCATCAAACATCCATTGGTAAAACCCCTCTGGAAGCCAGTTGGCAAGGAACCAGGAAACACAGTGTGTAGGAGAAGTGCAGGAACTGGATCTGAGGGCAAAAAGACATAATGGCTGAAGTTACATATATGTCCCAGTTAGGGTTCTCCAGAGACTCAGTATCAATAGGAATTGGTTCACAGGATTACGGAGGCTGAGAAGGGCAGACCCAGGAGATCCAGTAGTTTAGTTCCAGGCAGACTCCAAAAGCCTAAGAATCAGGAGAGCTGATGATGTATGTTCCACTCCAAGTCTGAGTCTGAAGTCAGGAGACTTCTGTTTGTCATTGTTGTTAACACTGGTATTATGCTCTGCAATCAAGCCTCTTTAGATTGTTCAAGGTTGATTCTAAAACTTGAAAACTAATAAATGGTTTAAAATTGGGATTATTAAATAATATGCAAACATTAGAATTACTACTCTTTTCCTGGAGTCCTTGGACCTGCTGAATGAGGACATCTCTGGGATCAAGGTGAAATGGGTCCTTTTTCTTTGTGTTCCATCAGTGCTTTAAACCACGCCATGTTTCACTTGGCTCATTCAGACTAAGACCATCTTACGGATATTTTCTCGCTCTCCTTAGTTTTCTAATTGCACTTCTTTGTTTTATTGCACTCTTTCACTGTTCTCAAATCATGCCACTTATGACATCTTCCTGTTAACCTCTTAGAGGTCACTTATGGACCCTTCTCTTTTCCTGCCTCATTTAGGTGGTGACTCAGTAGGTCTGCTTCATAGCTTCCTTCCTGTGATTTTCCTCTGCTACAGTCCCCGTTTGTTTCCATGGTTTCATGGTAATATGGCTATCTGGGGAGTGAGGGAGCATTGAAAAGCCTGGACTCTAGAGCCAGACGGCCTGGACTTAGTCTTTACTTGTTCCACTTACCAACTGTGTAAGTTGGATGCTGGATGAGTTATTTGGCTTCTTTATAACCCTATTTCCTCCTCTAGAAGATAATAATCATAATTGTATGTACTTTATAAGTTTCTTGTGTGGTTAATATGTAATAATATGTGAAAATAACCCATAACAGTGTCTGGCACAAAAATAAACACTGTTAATGTTGGCTATTATTAAGTATAATTTTTCTTTATTTTTTTCTCTCCTTGTTTTGCTGGAGTACACCTTCAGATAACTTCCTAATGAAGAATGAATAGAATCAAATGTTCTGAGTCTTTGCACATCTGAAGATATCTTGAGTCCACTCTCAAATTGAATTGATAATTTTGATAGGTGTACAATTCTAGCTTCTTTTTTAATTTTATTTATTTTTAATTTTTAAATTTACCTCCACATTAGTTAGCATGTAGTGCAACAATGATTTCAGGAGTAGTTTCCTCATGCCCCTTACCCATTTAGCCGATTCCCCCTCCCACAACCCCTCCAGTGATCCTCAGTTTGTTCTCCATATTTATGAGTCTCTTCTGTTTTGCCCCCTCCCTGATTTTATAGTATTTTTGTTTCTCTTCCCTTATGTTCATCTCTTCCACTCATAGAATTCTAGCGTCTATTGGCCAGTTGCCCCTTCCATCGATTATTCCCTGATCACAACATCATTGGAACTACAATATCTGCTCTTTAGAGTGTTTTTGACTCACCATCACTTTCACTTTCTTGTATTTTTCAAAACCATTCAGTACGTCTGGCGTATGCTTAAGGAAAAGGGAATGGAGGTTCACCTTTTGAAGGGCTTAAAAGAGAATTTATGAACATATTTTAGACTGCCACAGCCTGTCTGCTGGCCTCCTATTATTCACTTTCATCCTGCATGGAAAATATCCTCACCCTACCCCAAGAATCCTCCCTCTTAAAGACCCAACCCTTGTAACATCAGCTCAAAGTCCAGGATATTTTTATCCAAATTAGGTCCAGGTGTGAATGAGTCTCCTTGTGTGCACTGGTCCTCGATTCCACTTTCAATCTGAAGACCTATGAATGAAGACCTATGAATTAAGCATACAACCAACACGGGCAGGTGATAACCAGAAAACACACACACACACACACACACACACACACACACACACACACACACACACAGAAAAAACAAACAAACCAACAAAACACAAACATTTCTGTTCCCAAAGAAAGAAAGGAGGTTTTCATGAGTCACTGGTCCATAGCAATTCTGAAGTTCAGCTGGCACAGATAGGCAGTCCTTTCATTGGGTCTTAAGGCCTGGGAATGATTTTCCATGGCTCTAGCTCCTCCGGGGTTCTGGCTTTCAACCTCCAAGTCATTCTTCCCTTCTCATGAAAGGTAGCCTGTGTCTACAGCCTTATGGTTGTCTCGGCCTACTTACTGATTTTAGGAGTTTGTGGGTCCAAAGCCTTCTTTCATTTTACTCTCTGGGATTAAGTAAACTCTTCTCTACCATGGATTTTTCAAACCTTTATAAGGAAAACCACTCCTAAACTTCAAGTTATGTTGTAACAGAGAGAACCCTGTGCCCCACAGTTTACTCTGCGAGGGTATGCTTATGAGAGAGAACACCAGTATTCTCCAAGACCCTTCTTCATTTAGGACACTTTTCTAGCATCTTTTCCCCAACGTCATCTGCTGAGTGAGGTTGGTAATAATTTCACCTTCAATAAGAGTGACATTATTGATGTTATCTGTGCTAACAAAACATGAAATTGTATTTGAATGGCATTGAGTAAGGGCAAGTAGTATCGGTTAGGGACGTGTTCAGCTGTCACCGAAAGGCGGCCACCAGTGGCATGAACAAAGACAGTTTTACTTACAAAGAGGCTGTAGGCTGTGTCCCATTAAGGCATCAATGTCATCTGCAGCAGGCTGCATGGAATGGCAGAGCTGCCAATTTCTTTATGACCTACTACACAATTTTGGAAAAAAGGGTAGCAGCCATTAATATAATAATACCAATATTTTTACCACTTACCATCTTCAAGATGCATCACATGTGTGAGCATTTCAAGCTCACAGCACATCTGTGAGGTAGAATTGTCGATGTCTTTTGGAGGTCATTCATTTTCTTCTTAAGTCAAAAATTAGCTGTCATATTTCTAGGGCATGTGGCTCCACCAAATCCCCTCCTAGGTTTCCTTTGCTTATCAATGCATCAAGAAAACTCATAGGAATTCTAGAATTTAATACTTGTGAGTCATGGAGAAACCAGTTCTGCCTTACCAAATCACATTAAATACTCATGCCATTCAGTATTCTCTCAGATGAACCGTTGGAAGGTGTTCCTGTATTAGCGTTGTATTTCTGTTGGCAAGAACCTTGCCTCCTAGGAGGTACTGTAACTTTCATATCTATTAGTAATTGCCAATGAAGTAAAAACCAAGAGTTTTCTTTGTCTTCTTGTTGACACGTTATAATGTATACTAAGTTACCTCGTTTCCTTGTTTACTTTCTTCGCATCATATACCAACTGCAATATCATCACGGAACAACGGTGGCCCCGAATGTAGCATCATCAGCTTTGGAAACTTCAGATATGGCCACGGTAACAGTTAGGGTGGACTCCATCCAGTTCTTGGCCACTTTGTCTTGTCTGATTCTCCCCGTTTATCTACCTCCCACCCCACACACCTAGACCCAGCAGCACTGAGAATCTGGTTAGTCAGTGAATCTCCAGCAGATACAGATGCAGACCATTTCTCTGGATAATCTTTATGGTTGACTGTGGCCTGGGTAGCAGGACTGGTTCAGACAGAAACACCTGATTTGGGTGCCATCAAGCAGTATCTGTGCCCTCCCTCAGAAATGGGACAGTATGCATTTCAAACCCTTCAAGTCTCCACTTCTCCCTGCAGACTTCTGTGTTTTGTTGCTTTCATCCACCTACCAAAGCAACCCAAACTTTATGCTAAAGAGAGTGGGCCTCGTGTGTCCTTTGCAGATTGGAATGCTGTTACTAGTTTGGGTTATCTTAACAACAACTGGCAAATTATCTAAAAATGTAGAATTCGGTGTGAATTCAGAATCCGTACCTGTAGTAAGCCTCCATGGTTCCATTGATTAGGGAGAGGTATCAGACCTTATTGTAAGAAACCCTGCCTTCGAATGCTACAGCTCTATGGGCTTTCACAGCACTATTTCTAACCTGGTTACCAAAAGTCGTTAAGTCTTTGTGAGTATACATTCAGAGCTTTTTTTAAGATCTGTATCGTAGTCTCCAATTTTTCATTACCTTCCTAACACATTTATTCCCAGAGTTCTCTTTATTTTTGAATCGTTCTGTTGGGCCTTTCACCACACCTGTCAAATAAAAAATTTCCTCAAATTGAATATATGAACATTTAAGAGCAGTCACGTGTTCAGTGCCCAAATATTTTATGTTTTCCGTTAGGAGTTTATTCTGTCTGTGGATGGTGAATAAACAAATGTCTTTTTTTTTCTTTTTTCCCCACATAATGTGCAAGGCAGGATGCTAGGTACCTGTCAAGGGTAATAGGACGTTCAGGAGTGTAAATAAGATTTCTGTCATCAAAAAAAGAAAAAAAAAAGATTATTTGATGAACTAAGATAAGCTAAAAAGCTTAAAGAACTTGATGAACTAAGATAAGCTAAAAAGCTTGATGAACTAAGATAAGCTAAAAAGCTCTACTGACATGATGATAAAGCTCATCTTTAAAGCTTGCTTTGTGTACTGATATTATTCCTTTTTTCTTGAAATCTAAAGAAGCTTTTCTCTTTGGCTCTTAACATGAAATGAAAAGACATTTTCCCCCTATATGTTCTTCTGCCGTTTTTAGGCTGAGCTTTTCCAAAAGGCTTTTATACATTCATTGCTTTTTATCTTCATCCTTTGTCCAAAACAAGCCTTGAGATGGGGAATGAGGGGGACTATTTCTAACCCAAGCTCAGAGGACTTAACTTCTCATAAAACCCATCAATTGATGAGGCATTGAACTCGTGTCATGGTGTTCCTTGTGCAGCCCATGGGCAGGATTCCACTGAAGTAATCGATAGCATCGTGGAGACCCTGTCTCTGGAAGGAACTAACAACAAATAAGGATTTGACCTTATAGGCAGATTTTCCTAGAAATCTAGGAATCAAGAGGGCCAGAAGTGGGATGGTGGGAGAGGGACACTGCAGATGTGCTGAATACCCAGGTTCGCTTGAAGCCAACTGAGCAGAGGAAGGTTCTGTCCTGGAGGAGCTTGGCTCAGCAGGGATCAGCTCCCAATTGTTATGCACTTAGTGAAAATACACTCATGAGAGCCTACATGAAGGATGCCTCCAGAACTCTAAGAGGATTCGTTCCTTTCTTATGTCTTTTTTTATGGAAAGTGTCTTGGCGATGCTTACTTCACCTTTGTGTGTCCACAGTTCTTCCTCCCACTAGTTGTGTTGCCATGAACCTCCTTACATAGCCCTTGCTCCCCTCCTAGACCATGTGTTCCTCATGGGCAGGGCTCACCTTAGCCATCCGTGTGTCATTACTACAGTGCCAGCCATGTGCACAGGACCCTGTACATACTGAATGAATGCAATGTGTTTATGGGGTTTCAGTTCCCAATTTTTACAGAAGAACTAGCTGTCTCACTTCAATTTTATGTGTAACAGCAGCACTCTATACTGGGGATTCTCTCTCACATTCTCTCTTTTTACAAACACCTGCATAATCAACTTTTGATGAACTCTTACCCTTTTGTGATCAGATGAATTGGGTGGAACCTTTGCCATCTAGACCTACTATCTTATTTGCAACCCAACACCACTTCAATTCCCTATCCTACAGTAAATTCTTGCTTAGCAAGAAGCACTATAGTTCAGTGACTAAGAGGGTGGCCCCTGGAGCCAGGGTGCTTGGCATCTAAAATCCTATTTTGCTCTATTTCTAGCAGCAGACCTTTGGACAACTTACTTTTTCTCTTTGTTACTCAGTTTTCTCAGCTGTAAAATCAGGCACAACCTAGCACCTTCACCACAGAGCTCTGAAATGAATTCAGTGAGGTAACAAAGGTAAAACACTTGGAATAATGCATGGAACCCCCTTCACTGCGAGTCAGTAAACACTCGCCTTTATTAGTGATGTAACTACGTTTTTGACAAAGTCGCTGCTTGCTTACTTAAAACCTCCACATTGTCTGTGTTGAATGTACAGAAGAGGTGAACTATGGAAGGCACCATGTCAGAGTCAGGCTTACTTGGTAGAATGAGGTCCAATTCCCTGATGCTGGTGATTGCAAGAGGATACTCAAGGGCACATAGAGGCACAGAGAGGCACAAGGCCCTCGGTACAAACCCATAACAAGATGATCAGAAAGCCATAGGAAAACAGAGGGAACAAACTAATTTTCCTTTAGTTCCCACCATACACCAGTACAGTTCTCTGCAATTCACACACGTTTCCCTCTCAAGCAAACATAACAGGCCTGTGGGAAAGGTATTATTATTCCCATTTAACACGCAACTAGACTACTGCTTAGAAAGTTTAAATAACTTGCCAAATATCACATCTATGTGGCAGAGCTAGGATTTGAACCAGCATCGGTCACATCCCACTGCCTCTGCCAATCTTTAGAAACATCTTTGGAAGAAGTGAAATACGTTAGTCATAATCATGCGCTGAATAACATAGGACCGGGTACTATAGGCCCATGCAATCCCAAGGCGGGAAAAATATTAATTTACGAAGGCTATTTTGCTTACTGTTATATTTCTCAGAGTGCACAGCGTAAGTGTTCACTCTTTGTGAAATGAGTGAGTTTACGAGGGAATGGACAGAAGTGTCAATACCTATGCTCATACGATTACACCGTGTAGTTTGGTTGAGGATCTCGGGACACTCTGCCTTACATCTTAACTCAGCAGAGTAACGGCAACGTTAGAGCTGTCATAGCAGGTGAAAGAGAAAGTTACTTATCATACCACTTGTCCCAAATTACTCGTAGGCCAGTTTAAAAAGCAGCACACAAACATAAGACAGTGAGAGAGAGCCAGGAAAGCTCAGAGAGAGGGAGAGAGAGAATCCCAAGCAGGTTCTACGCTGTCCGCACAAAGCCTGATGCAGAACTGGAGCTCGCAAACCATGAGATCATGACCTGAGTCGAAAGCAATATAGTCACATGCATAACTGACCGAGCCATCCAGGTGCTCTCACCTTTGTTAAGATTGAAATTCCCAGGTTTTTACGTAGATAAATGACAGATCTTACAAACAACAACAAAACAGATTAGAAGGATGGTTCAAAACCAAGGATTGCAAGATTGCAGTAAGGACATAATATGTGGGAGTAATCGGGGTGGGTGGGAGGAAGAAAGGGCCAGGGGCCAGATGGAGGGTCTGTAAATGGAAGCCGACATTCTAGCAAAGGTGGAGACTTGTTACTTCCACTCCTTTACTCCCGAACGTGTTGTCCCCAGCATGTGGTGTCCACTTACCATATGCTTCAGGGCTGGAGGATGGATAAGCTGCCCACTGTAATCAGGAGAAAACATTCCACCCACAGAATTCACTAATTGGCCTGTTCTATAATGTTTACCCTCTTACTGGCATTGCTAAAAGCACCTACTTTCTCTATACCACCATAGAACAGGCGGATTTTCCCTTGTCTGCCTTTGCTCGCTTGCTTGTCAGTTTATTGGTCCACCTGTGGCTTTATTCACCACTCACCGAAAACTGACTGAGGGACTCTGTGTGCCAGGCTCTGTTCTCGAGGTATACCCCTGCCTCCGTAGTGGTGGTGGGTAATTCTTGACCTCTGGGCTTTCAGCTACTACATCAGGTGGGGCTCTCCATCACCTTCTGTTGCTTTTTCATTGTCATTGGGAAGGTGTCTGCCTGTTTCTTCTCTCTAATTATGTACACGGTAGAAATCAGTGCTTTGGGGATATGGATGACTGCAGTGAAAAGACCCCTGGACGTGTCTTTTCCCTTGGGGAATTTGCATATTTGTGCATATTTGTGTCTCAAAATCTAGTTTATCCTAGAGGTAGACATTTTAAACAAAGCAAACACAGTCCAGAAGGGGCTCAAGAAACAAAATCGTTGGATGTGTCCCTGAGCCTGGTAGCAATGCAGGTGGGCTAGAGGCTTACAGATGTGGAGCTAGACTGTTGTTGGAAGACAGCTTCACTGTGCATCTTCAGCCAGGAAGTGGTACAGCTGGAATGAGAATTCTCATAGTGTGATTCCTGGCCTGGTGTTTTCCTGCTGACTCATTGGCCTGGGAGGGCTGAGACCTGTTGGAACTTTGTTGCGTTTTGCTGCAGAATCAAACACTAGCTAGGTTTGTCAGGTAGTTATAGAATGGGCTTTTACAGCAAGGTAGGGTTGGGGTCAGGGTGACCTGGCAGGAGGGAGGAAACTGCACAGGCAGGAGAGTGGGACTGACAGAGGCTGTTTTCTTCCATTTTGTTTGGGCAGACCTTAGTGAGGATGTCTAGTCCTGAGTACTGGTGAAGTTTATGTACTGGCCATGGAATTGGGCGGGCACCTTAGAGAGATTCCTGACAGTCTGGGGGAAGTGTGTGTGTGTGTGTGTGTGTGTGTGTGTGTGTGTGTGTGTGTGTGTGTGTGTGTGTCAAAGAGAAGGAGAGTGAGAGAGAAAGAGAGAGAGAGTGAGAGAAAGATGGAGAGAGAGAAGTCCCAGTAAGGGAATGTGATATTTATTCGGATTGCCTCTTCAATTCATTTTCAAAGGATTCAAATCACAGGGAATTTCTCTTAATACTAAAAGTATGTACTGAATTTAATCCTAATAACATTAATAAGAAAATAGGATCTAGAATTTGAGGTCCATCAATTTATAAATAAATCCTTCTGGGGCAGAAGGGTCAACATGGTGGAGAAGTAGGGGGAACTGTACATCCCATGTCTCTCAAACAAAGTGCTGAAGCCAAAGTATTTTGAACCCCAAAAGTCTGCGAGTAAAAGACACTGAATACTCCTGAAGGAAATGAGACAACTTGAGAAATGACAGGTGGCTGATTGTGAACTGGGGTACATAAATTGGGCCAAGTAGGAATGGAGGGAAGAGATCCCCTTCTGCGGAGAGACAAAAGTAAGAGAAAGAGTGGCTCCGGGAGTGTAGGGCTGTATGTGGATAAGAGGAGAACCTCGGACTGGGACTGAGAGGGATCTTATCTCTAACTGTGGGGCTTTCTTGGGGTCTGGGGCTAGGCTCCCTGTTTGCGCACCTGGGGAGGAGAGGAGCCAGCATTGGTTTCAGGGGTAGATCAGGGGCACAGTCCACAGAAGGAGACAGTAGCCCCTCCCTGGAGGGCTGTGCAATAGAACAAAGCCTGCCTGCATCCACCACCCCCCGGATCAGTGGCTGGGTCTAGGGCGCAGTCTGCAGTAGGAGAAAGTGGCCCCCTCCCTGGGGGCGTCGCTGTGGGACAAAACAATGCCTGCCTGCATCCACCATGCCCAAGCTCAGCAGTGAGGTCAGCAGGGCAGTCCAAGGCAGGAAAAGGCGGGGCTCCCTGAAGCACAGCAGCACAAAGATAGCCAGGAAGACATTTGTAGCAGCACAGAGAGGCACTTCCCCAGTGCCAGAGCACACGGAACGGGTCTGCGAATCCTAGACAAGCGCTATGCCAAAGGAGTCAGCGGAGCAAGAAGGACCACCCTGCGTGTGCCCTGGGCACAATGAGGACAACTGGAACGGAGTACACCAGGTCATGGAGAAGAGGCTGGGCATCACCGTTTCCCCACCACCATCACCACCACCACCACCACCACCACCAAGGCGGGGCCTCAGGGATCAGTCCGAGGGTCCATAGTGGAGGTGGGACCAGCCTACCACAAACCACGCCCCTCTGTGCTGGGTACCTGCTTATCTGATGGAGCAGGGTAGGCGCTGTGGAACCAGGCAGGTCCATCATCCGGACCAATGATGTTGCATAGACTGGATTAATTCCAGGACAACTCTTGTTAGTTAGACATATTCTCCCTTCCTTTCTCTTCCCTCTTTTAGGTCGATAACTCTGCTTGTTGGTTCGTTTAAGCAGACATTTATAATCCATTCCCTGGATACATTTCCTACCTATATTTCTATAATTTTCTTTCTCTGTCTCTGGAATCATCAAGCCATCTAGTTTCTCCGTCTGGGTAAACTTATCTTCCTTTTGTTCCCCCATCTCCTTCCTTATTTTCCTTTCTCTCTCTCTGCATTAAGCCATTTAGCCTCCCAGTCTGGTCAATATATATATTTTTTCCTTTTCCCCACTCCTGTCATTTCCCTCTTTATATGTGTTCTTCCAACAGCAACGCCTCTACCTTGTTCTTTACTTGTAGCTGGTGTTTCTGGTTTGTTTGTTTTGTTTCGTTTTTGATTTCAGACTGTTTTTCTGTGTGTGTGAGCGTGTGTGTGTCCATTTATTTCTTTTAGTTGCACGTTTCCTTCCATGTCTCTGTTTCCTGTGTGTTGGTTTGTTTGTTTTCCTTTCCAGGGCTACTTCAAGGGACAAATAAAAGCACACCTTGTGGAGTGTCAAAAACATCATGACGAGTAGAGAACTCAAAGAGCCAATGCCACAACAACAGAGAGCCAGTAACACTCTCCACGAAACACTACCTGCAGGGCTAGAACCTGCAAAGGGTGTGACCCCCATTTCATATAGCAATTCTTGCAGGTGCAGAGCAAATAACAAGCTTGTAAACCTCATAAGAGAGAGAAAACTAGCCAAAATAATGAAACAGAAGCATTCCCCTCAAAAGAAGTTCCGGGAAGAAGTGGACAGCTAACGACTTGATCAAAACAGATATAAGCTACATATCAGAATTTAGCATAACAGTCAAAAGATGAATCATTGGGATTGGCAAAGGCATAGAAGACAGCATGGAATCCATTATTGCAGAGATCAAGGAAATAAAAAGTAGTCATGATGAATTCAAATGGTATAAATGAGGTGCAATTTAAAATGGAGGCAGCCACAGCGCGGATTGAAGAGACAGAGGGGAGACTAAATGAATTAGAAGATAAAAATATGGGGAAAAGGAGGTGAGAAAAAGATGGAGAAAAAATTGAGGATCGAGAGGGGAGAATAAGAGAACTAAGTGATGCAATCAAATGGAACAATATCCATAGCACAGGATTTCCAGAAGAGAGCAAAAAGTGGTGTAAAGATGACCTTGAACAAATCATAGCTGAGAACTTCCACAATCTGGGGAAGGAAACCGGCATTGAAACCAAACGGGCACAGAGAACTCCCTTCAGATGTAACTTGAGTTGATCTTCTGCACAACACATAATAGTGAAACTGGCAAAATACAAGCATGAAGAGAGAATTCTGAAAGCAGCTAGGGATGAATGGACATTAACGTACAAAGGTAGAAATATGGGGATAGGAGCACACCCATCTACTGAAATCAGACAAGCCATAAAGGAATAGGGGAATCTTCAATGCGATGAATAGGAAAAATATGCAACCAAGAATCCTTTATCCAGCCAGCCTGCCATTCAGAATCAAAGGAGAGGTAAAGGTCTTCCCAAACAAACCAAAACTGAAGGAATTCATCACCGCTAAACCATCCCTGCAAGAGATCCTAAGAGGGATTCTATGAGGGAAATGTCACAAGTATCACAAAGTGCCACAGACACCAGTACAATCATGAAAAGTACAGACATCACAGTGCCTTGGAACCATAGCTCTCCATAATAACACTGCATGGAAGTGGAATAAATGCTCCAACCAAAAGACATAGGGTATCAGAATGGATAATACAAAACAAGACCCATCTATTTGCTGTCTTACAAGAGACCCCTTTCAGACCTGAGGACACCTTACTATTGAAAGTGGGGGGATGGAGAACTACCTTTCATGCTACTGGGAGTCAAGAGGAAACTGTATTAGCCATACTTATATCAGACAAACTTGACTTTAAATTAAAGTTTGTAGCAAGAGATGTTTAAGGGCATTATTAAATAATTACTGTGTCTGTCCATCAGGAGGAGCTAACAATTATAATGACTTTGCAGTGAATTCGGAAGCACACAAAGATTTAAAACATTTAATCACAAACATTAACAATCTCATTGATAAGAATATGGTAATTGCAGGGGGCTTTAATACTCAGCTTACAACAATGGACAGAAAATCTAGACAGAATCAGGAAAGAAACAATGGTCCTGAATGATACATTGGACCAGAAGGACGCGTCAGATATTTTAGAACTCTACATCCCAAAGCAGCAGACCATACTTTCTTCTGGAGTGCACGTGGAACATTCTCCAAGAGAGACCACATACTGGGTCACTAAAAGCCTTCAATAAATATAACAGAATTGAGATGACACCATGCACACTTTCAGATCACAATGGTTAGAACTTGAAATAAACTACAGGAAAAAGTCTGCTAAACGTCTAAAAGCATACAGGTTAAAAAACATCTTACTAAAGAATGAATCAATCAAACAGAGAAGAAATTAAAAGACATAAGGAAACAAATGAAAATGAAAATAACAATCAAAACTTTTTGAAAACAAATTTACTTAAAAAGATGGTAAAAGGGTTACTGAAGCCGAGTTTTGCATACTTGAGACAGCATGTAATGCACTAAGGAGTCAGAGTGCTTGGGGTAACGGCCATTTCCATAACTTTCTTAGTTCTGTGACCTTGAGCAATTATCACATCTCCTTCAGCCTCAATTCCTTCTTCTGTACACAGGGTCAATTGAGATGCTTTATCAGGTAACCGTGCTTGCCACAGGGAAGTGATTGGTAGCTGTAAGTTCATTGCTTTGCCCCTGATATTCCCAGGACTCCTGCCAGGGAGCCTGGAGGCCTGTGTGCTGGCCTGAATCTGCAGCATTTTCAGGCAAATTGTTCACTTTGTGATTAAGTCTTCTGTTTCACTGAGCCCTTGATTCACCCCATGTGTTCTGGCATCTGCCGCCTTGCTTGGGTTCCCTCCTCCTTTTTAAGACCCTTACTTGGTTTTGTGTGATACAGTGATCACACCACCTGAGCATCAGTTATTTGCAATAAGCGTGACTCCTCTGAGTAGCTATGGTATTCTGATTATTCCCACATAAAGCTAGTTTCTGCAGCTCTGATTATCTGCTAAATTATACCAATGCATATTTTAGAAGACTCTTTTGTTGTTGTTGTTGTTGCTGTTTTTGTTGTTGTTGTTGTTGTTGTTGTTTTTGTTGTTTAGAAATCATTTGCTTCAGGTTCATCTAGTCTATCCAGTAACACCTGCAATAACATTGAGATAAACCTTGGTTTTACCTGTTTTCACTTTTTAACGCCAGTGGATTTTGTTTTTGGTTTTCTTTTTCAGGCTCCCTTTGGGAAGTTCTATTTCTTCCATCTTCTCGCTCATGTTTCCTAAATAGACAACGGATTGTTTGCTAGTTGCTGTCTCTGGGACGTTGTTGCTGTTTGCCAGGTGTTAGTATTGGCATGCCAGGCCTGGGGTGTTCATTCTTTCACGGATTTTTGTTCCAGGTCTTCATGACAAAGGCAACAGAATGAAGAAGGTACTGAGTTGAAGCAGTTAGAAATTCACTTCAAGTAGGACTGCCAGAGGAAGTGGGCACTGCATTTAGAGGAGGAGACACAGAAATGAACCACAAGTGAGCAAAATGAGTTGGGTGTAAGAGAAAAAAAAATAATTCCAGCATGATAGTCAAGTTTTCTCTGCTTTTATTTGATCTATGGGATAAATGTGTAACGTACTACAAACCCTTATGATTTGGGCTGCTTATTTTGATTTTAATGTTTGTTCGTTGGTTGGATGGTTGGTTGGTTGGTTGCGTGGTTGGGTGGGTGGGAGGTTGATTTGCAGTGTGTGTGAGGAAGGGGAGGGGATGAGAAAGGGGGAAGAGAAAATTCCAAGCAGGCTCTGTGCAGAGTGTGACCTGGGGCTTGAAACCACAAATGGCGAAATCATGACCTGAACTGAAACTAAGATTAGGTCACTCAACTAACTGAGCCACTCAGGCTCCCCTTGGCTGCTTATTGTATTTGCACATTGGGTCTTCGTGTTACAAATACCATAGGGAGTGGTGTACATGCATGATCTAAGGAAGGTGCAGCTATTATTTTTTTTCCTTATAACACTTTATTCAGGAGTAATATTTCATAAGTTTATTAGAAAGACAGTGTGAAGATTGTAATTGGGAGGAAATCAGGTAAGGAGTCATTGCAGTTGACCAGGAGAGGTGAACATGACAGGAATTAGTGTGGACGCAGGAAATGGAGAGATGAGGACAGATGTGGTATTTTTTTGAAAATGCTTTTTGTTGTGTAATTAACATTATATAAAATAACTCTTTTGGTGCATAGTGCTTTGAGTTTTAAAGATTGTATATACTCATGTAAATGTCACCCCAGTGATAATACAGAAGAGTTCTGTTCCTGGGGCACATAGGTGGCTCAGTCACGTAAGCATCCCACTCTTGATTTCGGCTAAGGTCATGATCTCACTCTTCTTGAGTTTGAGCTCCTGCTCACGAACTTCCCGGAGCCTACTTGGGATTATCCCTCTCTACCTCTTTTTCTGTGCCTCCCCCACTCTCACTCTCTATCTCCCCCCCCCCAAAAAAAATTAGACACAAAGAGAACAATTCCATCAGCTCCCAGAATTCCCTCATGTTGAATCACTCTCAGCCCACCCCTGAGGCCTGGCAACCATCTATCTCCAACTTTAATAGCATATAAATGGATCCTTATTGTAGGTAACTTTATGAGACTGGTTTCTTTCATTCAACATCATGCCTTTACAATACATCTGTTTCTTAGTGTTTCCCTGTACGGATATACCAGGGTTTGTTTAACCATTCATTTCCTGAAGGAAATTTGTGTTTTTCCATTTTTGTCAGTTATGATTAGAGTTGCTGTAAACATTTGTGTGCATGTGTTTTTGTTTTTGTTTTATAAACATAAGTTTTCACTTCTCTAGAGCAAATGTCTAGGAGTCAGATTTATGGGTCACATGCAAGTATTAGGTATTGTCTTTAAAAAATAGATATATTTCATGGGCTCCTGGTTGGCTCAGTAGATTGAGTAGCTGACTTCAGCTCGGGTCATGATCTCACGGTTTGTGAGTTCAAGCCCCATGTTTGGCTCTATGCTGACAACTCGGAACCTGGAGCCTGCTTTGGATTCTGTATCTCCTCTCTCTCTGCCCCTCCCTGCTCACACTCTGTCTCTCTTTATCCCTCAAAAATATGTAAAGATTGAAAAAAACATTTTCAATATGTGTATAGCAGTATCTCAGGGCAGTTTTAATGTGTTTCCCTGAAGCCTAGTGTTGTGGAGCATCGTTTTGTGCACTTCAATATATGATATTCTGGACACAAGACCTTTTCTGGCGCCATGCGGGGGACACGGATTAATGCTGTGGGCATGAATGAATGCATGGGCGAGGCGGTGAGGAAATCAGTAAATCGCCTGTGGTGTTCATTTCAGTGAAATCCACCCTGGAAAAATGAAGGCGATGGTAACAACAGCCAAAGAAGAGCCGCAAAGGCATGCAAGTTACTACGGGCTAAGCACCATTTTCAGGGCTTTCCACTCGGTAACTCATTTAAGCCTGGTCAGCACCCTATGCGCCAAGCACTAGCAATATCACATTCTGAAGACGGAAACAGCGAGGCATAGAGAGGCTGCGTCACAAGCCCAAGGTCACAGAGCTGGGGAATAGCAGTACAGGACTGAGAATCCCGGGGCGTCCCCCACCCGGAGGCTGCGCTCTAACCCTGTTCCGTATTTCCTCTCTATTAACGTGATATGGGGGTACCCCGGTGGCTCAGTGGGTTGAGCGTCCGACTTCAGCTCGGTCATGATCTCACGGTTCGTGAGTTTCAGCCCCGCGTGGGCTCTGTGCCACAGCTCGGCGCCTGGCGTCTGCTTCCGAATCTGTGTCTCCCTCTCTCTCTGACCCATCCTCACTCACGCTCTGTCTCTCTTTGTCTTAAAAATAAATAAAAACATTAAAAAACAGTAAAGTGATATGGCATTATTTGCTGTACCTAAACAAGCCTGGGTTCTGCACAAACACGGATTGATTTGTTTACTTGAGTCGTGAGGTCTCCTCTTGGTGGTTTATCACAATGAGCTAGGAAGTGTCTGAAGCAGAGCGAGTGTATGTTCCCTCAGCCACCTCTGGAAACTCACTCGGGAAAGCAAAACCGAAGTGTACAGATGGGCAAGCGGGGTTCAGTCTGCTAAAACTCGGTGTGCGGGCGTCTGCATATCCCTGCGTAACATGACGAATGCATTTCCCATGGAGGGTACCGCCTGGATTCGGAAGCCTTGTTTGGAGCACGTAACAAGCCGGGTCAAGAAGAGAAACAGCTTCCAGGGCAAGATATGCCGTGGCCTCCGGGCCCTCCGGGCCCTCGGCAGCAGTTGCTATCGAAATGTCCGGGCACATGTTCTGGTGAGCACGATGGGAGTGAGATTAGTCACGATCTTTACTACTGGTTTAGGGCTCCAGTCAAAACCGTGTCTCCATAGAAAGGAAACCAACCATCTCCATAAAAGTTAATCCATGATTAAGGGGGTGGAAAAAGCCAGTATATTTATAGTGACACGAGAATCAGGAATGGAACTTAGAGGCCTTCTGTATTTTGCTCTTTCTGCTTAAATAATGCAGCAATGGGAGAGTTTTTTTTGTGGGAATGTGTAATTTAATATCATTGAGTGAGGGGATTGGAACGCTTCACCCGCTCTACTATTGAATGACACACTCTCAGGCCAGCAGCGGACTTGTGTCAGGGCCGAGCTGAGATCTCCCCGGGAGCCCAGCGAGGAAAGGGAGGCACAGTAAAGGTTGGGCACAAAGGGCAGGAACGAGGACTGTTTTGTAAATCCGAGCCTGAGGCACGGGCCGGGCGGCATGAGTGCGGAAGTTTTTCTGGCTGAGGGCAGGGGTGAGACGCACCTGTGTAGACAGTCCTTCCACACTCTGCGGTCCCTCCTCGGCGGTCAGCATGGGGCCAACCCTTTGCTGACACTGTCCGGCCCCACAGCCGGGGTTTGAATCTCATACTGGAAGACTTTTCATTTTGGGTAGAGGATTCCCAGCCCCATCACATCTCCCCAAACCCTGTGAGTTTCCTATCGTTGCTCCTGCACAAATTTCTGTAAACATCACACTTTGGAACACCACTCGTAGTTGCCACACGCCTCAGCGTCGGGGTCCAGGCAGGCCCTTCCTGTGGTCAGGGTTTCCTACGGCTGCAGCCAAGGAGCAGCTGGACCGCCCAGCTCCTATGGAGCCCAGCTCCAAAATGTGTTCACTTGCTTGTGGCCCCGGCTCCTGGCAGATGGCCCTCCCTGTGGGCCATTCACAGCCTGGCTGTTTGCTTCTTCAGAGCCAGCACAAGCATCTTGTTCTACTGGCAGTCTCTGATGTCAGAGAAGGATGAGATGCTCTTATAAAGGACTTTCCATCCCTCGGTTAGATCAGGCCCACCCAGGTCGAACTCGATTTAATTATAGCCAGCGAAATAGGGACCTTAACTGCACCCAACATCCCTTCACCGTTGTCATATGATATGATGTGCTCATGACAGTGACTCCTCATCCCCTTTGCCCTATTCTGCTGGTCAGAAGCAAGTCTCTGGTCTGCCTGCTCTGGAGGGGAGGGGATTTGTACAAGGGTGTGACTCATCACAGGTCACCTTCGGGGAGGTAGGTCTGCCACACCCTCTCATCCCCGGCTCCAGATCCTTTCAGGGCACAGCGATTGGAGGAGGCCTGGAAAGTTAGAAGTGTGTGTGTTTTGTTCAGCTCTGGGATTCCCAGCACCCAGGCCCGGGGGCCCCAGATGGTCCATAAGCCTCCTTCCACTTTGCTTCCCTGCTTAGGTGCTCCAAGGAGGCAGGGGCTACATGTCCCATGGAGGGTGCCCTGGACCTCTCCCCCCACCCATTCATCCATCCGTCCGGCTGTCATGGCTGACTGTGTGCCTACAGTGTCTCCATCCCTACCCTGGCCCGGAACACCACACTGGCCCCCAAGTTGCTTATAGTTCAGTGCATGTGGTGGTGAGGGGGGACCGAGCCTGTCTTAGTTTCTGTGGGTATTACCCATGTCTCCTGGCCTGGCTCACAGAAAAGAGCAGTCTATTGGTTGTCATAGCTCGGAAGTTAAGGGATGGCCTGTCTTCAGGCACAGCTGGGTCCAGGGCTCTCAGTTGTGAAAAATACGCAATCAATAAAGTTCTTTTCTGTCCCGTTCTGCTCTTCTGGCGGGTAGACTGAGCCTCCTCGGCTGTGGGCTCTTAGCAAACACCACACAGCATCTACAAACTCCCCTGCCAGCTTGTGACATCCTCATGCACAGACTAAGTTCACACACTCCTCAGCAGGGGACGGTGATTCACATCACCCCCCCTTGTCCCCTCGTTTCAGCCAAGGCCTCGCTTTGTACCCTGTCACTTGCTGCCCTCCACTTGAAGGTGCCAAGTCAGTTTTAGGGACAGAACACCAATTCAATGCATTAGCTCTATGACCAGAAACACAAGCTGCAGGCATGGCTGGCTCCAGGAGCTCTCATGATATCACTGGGGTTCTAGCTCTCTCTGTGTCTTTGCGCCATTTCCATCTCCTTCTCCAGATAGGCTGTCTCTCCGTGGAAAGGAAAGATGGCTGTGAGGGACGATGGCCCTGAGGCACCAGGACCAGGGCAGGGCAAATTTGCACAGAATCAAGGAGACGCTCACTCTCAGGGTCATGCCTGAGAGCTACATCCCCCCTTACACTTTGTGTCCCGGCTACCCCCCTCCCTGAAGCTAGAGCCAGCCCTGTGGGCACTTCAGCAGTGGGGCAGAAAGAGCTTTTGGTTCAAGCAGTTTCCATAGATGATAAGGGAACTCTGGTAACAAGTTTGACTGGCCCTGCTTGGGCACACGATCCCACTTGCAGTACCGCTGAGCAGACAGGACCCCTGGGCTCCCGGGAGCAGGTCTTCTGCATCACAGTCCCTTGGGAACCACAAGTACCAGAGGGTCAGCTCCCAAAGCACAAGCTGGATGGGCAAATATAACACATGGTCTCTGGGGTTCCACCCGAACCCGCGAGCACCTAAGTGTACCCTATCTTTTATTACCTGGTACTGCTGCGTGCTTACAGATCTCAGCCCTTCAGTCAAACTCGGAATCCGTGAGGATGAGGGCCATGCCTTACGCCCCCACAGCGCTGAACAGAGAGCCTCGTGCCTCCAGGTGCCCACGGAATCTTCCTACTATGACTTGATTCTGCACTTGGGCTGCCTAGGAAGTAGACTCTTAGGATGCCTGGTGGGAAAGCTTGACAGCTCCCCCGACTGGCTAGGCTAATCCACATCAGGATTGGGATGACGCTATTTCCACAGATGGCCTCTTATGGGCCACATGTGCATGCGAAACGCGGCCTCCTCATGGAGCTGCGAGAACCTGACTCTCTCTCTCTCTCTCTCTCTCTCTCTCTCTCTCTCTCTCTCTCTCTCTCTCTGTGATCCCTGCTTCAGAGAGCTCGGCCCGGTGGGGGAAATGCTGGATTCTACCTTTGTGCTTTGGGAACACCAAAACTGGGCCTCATACATCCTGGAGACCCCTGCTTCTTCTAGCCAATGGGAAAACTGGGTGAATGGCAGCGTGGCAGGCCTCTGGGCCTCCACTCCAGAGCGCTTGGATCAAGGAGGAAATATCACTGCCTGCCTTTGCTCTCGCTGAGCAGCTTGGGGTCTCAGCGGGGTCCCAGGGAAGGCTCTCCTTCCTAAGGACACCAGGGTCGCAGTATAACAAAGGACGGGTCTTGTTGGTGGGAAGCAAGGCCAGAAGACAGCATGGTGGGGAGCTTGGCAGATGCCTCCGAGCTCCGCCTTTTACGTGTCGGGTCGGGGAAGCTTCTTTGAGAAAAGACTGGAGTCAGAAAGAGTAGAGGTCTCCTCCCAGGTACCAAAGGGTATGAGCTCTCAGCGGGCAGGACTCCCTGCGACATGCAGACAGGCCTACTGAGGCCCTACTGTCAAAACGCCCAACAGCTGAGAAACAGTGCTCTTCTGACGGCTCCTCAGAATAAGTGGGATGATGCCCAGACTGGGTGGGCCTGGTTCCCACATTGGCAGGAGCAGAGTCAGACAGGCACCGTGTACAACTGAGGGGCTTGTTACAGGAAACAGGGAGCATCGAAAAGCAAGGGGGAGTCCAAAGACGACAGAGGTGGCTCCACGGCTGACAGATTTCCTGCCCTGCGTCCTAAGGGAAGGATGGACTGAGGCTGTCTGGAGGTCGATACCTGAGGCTTTTGTTTCTGTCTCAAAATCTCAGCTCAAATGCACCCTCTCTCTTTTCAATTGTTTTAAAGGTGAACAAAGTTTTCATTTGCTCTAACTTTCTCGTTGATGGTCTCTGCACACGCTGGAGCATCTCTTCTGTAGGACAAGGCCTCCCCAAAGTGTGTTTGCTGCCACATAGTCCCAAGTGGTGTCTTAGATGTTTTGTTTGTCTGTTTTTTCACCAACGGGGTGCCTTGTCTAAAAGGTCCAGGAAAAGAGGGTTAAATGAAGCAAAACCAGGGTTTGGAAATAAGAGGTTGGCAAAAATAATAAGAAGCGTGCTGGCAGGAGAATTAGAAGTAGCCGTGGTTCAGACGTGTGATAGTGAGGAGGACACTCAACATTCCACCGTCCTCCTCGGTCACCGACTTCTATCCCAAACTTGCATCGTTTGCCAGTCAAAACAAGCATTTGCCAAGAGCCCCACTAACTCAATCACATCTGAGAATCAAGTCCTGTCTGGCCGGCAAGAAAGACACCAGGGTCAGCCTCTCCTTGGCTCCTGGGCTGTGGGTGTGCGGGGCACAGGAGACTCGGGTGTTTTCCCTTTTCTTCTTATCACAGCTTTCTGTCCAGGAGATGCTCTAGAAATGGGGCCCTTTTTGTGTCCATGCCTCCAGGTGGAGAGGCGTGCTAGGTGCAACTCGTGATTGGATAGATGAGCATTTTGGAGCCACTGAATATTTGATTTCTCTTTTTGGGGATGACACTTTAAAGTTCAGATGATGTTCTGAATACCTGCCCTCAAGCTCACCCTGACACCCGTGGTCCTTCTGCATGTGGAGTGGTCCTGGAGCATCGATCTTTCCTAATGCTCTCCCTCTTCTGCTCCCTCCCTCCTCCCCCGCTTCCTCTGTCCTTCTGCCTTTCTTCTTCTCCTCTCCATTTCTTTTTCTTTCTCTCTTACTACCCTAGCCAAAAATGGCCAGACTAAGGCACTCATTGCCAAAACAAGGATGGATGGACCCTCTGAGCCGGCCAGCAAGCACTGGGTGGAAGAGTGCAAGAGCGCTGGCCGGTGGACGCCTCCCACACGAGACAGACACCCACAGGCCAATCCAGTCCTGTATCTGAAGAAGAAGAAAGCTAGTTTGTGGAGGCCCAACATGTCACCCAAAGTGCCTCATACTTTCTACATAACAGGATTCTCAACTTCATAAAAGTGGCATTTGAAGCTGCCAACAAAATTAAAAACACCAGCTCTAAAACCGAGAACGATCGTGACTCACTGTGCCACAGTGGAGTGGATCTGGAGAAAAAAACAGGAAGTAGAATGGAATTATCTCGGTGTTTTGTGCCATCAGGGTAGATGCCATCCACCTTCTTCATGGAATGTGGTTATCCTGGGAAGCAGTATGCGGTCCCAACGGTGCTCTTACCATCTCCGCGAGCCAGCGCGACCTCCCCCCAGGTGAATTACGTGGACAGGACACGGCAGCCCCTTCCTCCCCTAGCTGTGCATTTGCCCTTGTCCCCCGCACACAACTTCAGATCCCAGCAGATACCAAATGGAATGCCAACAGTCCTCAGAAGCTTGTTTGGCAAAAGCCGAGGACTTTTAATCATATTGTCAAAACCCAAATAAGCCAATGTATCAAGTTGTGTCTTCACAGTGTGGCCTAATTCCCCGAGAATCATCCCCACCACAAAAAATAATAGCTTGAAAAAGCACTTTTCTTAATCACATCAAACCCAGTTGGTAGGATTGCCTTGCTCATTAGAAACCAACAGTTAATAAGAAGAGGTCCCCAGATGATTTAGGGGAGAAAAAGAAATCCTTCACCCGACTTGTGTAAGGTAAAGCTAAGGAAGGCCACTGGAAATCTGGGACCAGGGCTGTGGGAGGAACCATCATTTGTAGTGGCTGCTAAGGACAGTCAGAGCCGACCCACCATGGATGGTTCTCCTGTTCTCCCAGCCCCATTAGGAACAAGCAGGAGAATTGACTCTTTCTCCCACACAGTTCTGCTTCTAGCTCCAATATCTGTACACAGGTTTTCTGAGCATTAAATGTAACGGAACTTCACCTAAGACAGGTTTGGGAAATTCATACGAGTGAATGTGTTTTAAAAATATTTCATAATGAGGGAATGTTGGGGCACCTGGGTGGCTCAGTCAGTTGAGCGTCTGACTTCGGCTCAGGTCATGATCTCACAGTTTGTCAGTTCGAGCCCTGCGTCGGGCTCTGTGCTGACAGCTCAGAGCCTGGAGCCTGCTTTGGATTCTGTGTCTCCCTCTCTCTCTGCCCCTCCCCTGATCATGCTCTCTCTCCGTCTCTCTCTCAAAAATAAATAAACGTTAAAAAATTTTAAATAGGAATATTTCATGATGGGGAGATATATATGATATAATGTTAAATTAAAAAGCAGACTGTAGAGACTGCTCATCAATGGCACAAAAAAATACATTCTTACCCCACAATTTCCTCCAAACCTACTGGAAACAAAAAGAAAATTAAAAAAATAATAATAGTAAGAGAAAAACAACTACATTATCAATGAAAAAGGAAACGGACCAAAACAAAAACATGACACTTAGCTGCCAAATACTTTGAAATCTGGACAGAGGCAGGGAAGACAGAGAAAGCTCACAGACTTCCTAAGACGGGGGTCCCCATGAGGGGTGGTGGAAATCATCCACCAAAACCCACCAGCAAAGACAAGATATCCAGGTAAACTTGAATCTCAGATAAAACACAGAAAAACAAACAACAATGAATATCTTTTGGTATAAATATGTGCCAGATATTGTCTGGGTCATACTTTCACTAAAAATTGTCTGCTGCTCACTTGATATTCTTGAACTGGTGTCCTGAATTGTACTAAATTGTGTCAGAACAGCAAAAGAAATCCGGCTGACCCATCAGTGAGTTTTGTTTGCTTTGTGCGGTGTTTTCAATTTTCTAACTTACCCTCAATATATGTAAGTAAGGAGATTTCACTTAAAAATTTAGGTCCCAGTGGGGGCGCCTGAGCGGCTCAGTCGGTTCAGTGCCCGACTCTTGGTTTTGGCTCAGGTCACCATCTCACAGTTTGTGACTTCGAGCCAGAATCAGCCTCTGTGCCGACAATACGGGGTCTGCTTGGGATTCTCTCTCCCTCTCTCTCCCTCCCCAACTCAATCACCTCCCTCCTTGAAACAAATAAAATAAACATTACCAAAAAAATTTAAAAAATTTAGATTTTTGGTTCCTCCTGACAAATCTGATGATATGCCCACATGGACCCCAATTCCCATCTGGCAAGACTAGGCTGGGGGTTTTCCCTGTCCGCTCTGGATGCTCAGGTTTATTGGTTTGCTCTTATCGCACATAAGCCACTTAATTCACTGATATCACTGCTTAGGTCCTGGAAGCTTTGCTTTGTTTGGTGTTTGTGTTTGTTCATCTTTCCCTAGCACCTGAAGATGCGGGTTTGCGGTACATGTAAGAATGTCCCTTTAGTGACTGGCTAGACAGCCGAGGGTCACCGTGGCCACGGGTTGAACACTTCTAAGTATCCGACCATTGTTGTGTCTGGGATTGAGCCACCAGACTTAGAGAATCTGCTGGAAGTCAGGAAAAGCAGGATGTGCGGCTGAGGGCCTTACACGGAGCCCTGTTGCTGCCTTGGAAGATGCGATGAGCTGACATGTCTCAGCACAAAGAAGAGAAAGCCAGGAGAGAGAATGGGCGGAATCTCTTAAAAGAACCAGTGTGGCCCCTGGAAACAGTTTCCAGTAGTGCCACAGTCCTTCAGCCTTGTGTTTTGTCCTTCTGGTTTGTTTATTTCCTTACCTGAAATTACAAAAAAAAAAAAAAAATTTTTCCATTTTTGCATGAAAATAGCCTACAATCATCCATTTTTTGCAGAAGGTAATTGTTCTCTCTCTGAGAGAGCACATAATTAGCCCATAAGCTGAAGGAAGATGCAGGATGGTTAACTTCCCTGGGTGAGAGTTCAGGGGCAAGTTTGGTTTTTTTAAGTTTATTTATTTATTTTGAGAGGGGGAGCCAGGATCAGGGACGAGGCAGAGAGATGGAGAGACAGAATCCCAAGCAGGATCCCGGCTGGCAGCACAGAGCCCATCGGCTGGGCTCGAACTCGAGAAGCCGCGAGATCATGACCTGAGACGAAACCAAGAGTTGAATGATCAACCCACCGAGCCACCCCGGTGCCCCCAGGTGAAAGTTTTTAAAACCTTTCTTTGCATTTTTCTGTATGGCTTGAATTTTATATAATAAGTTGTATCGTTTTTACCATAATATTAATGCCATCATTCTTAAGTGAACAGAATAATTTACGACTATCCAAACATATAATGTACATACCCAGAAACACTTAAAAACCGAGTTACCCCAAAATGTTAATAATGGCTGTCTCTGGGTGACAGGATTATGGATCGGTTTTGGTATCGTTTCGCCTTTTTTGGTGAGTGTTCCATACTGTCTGCAATTAGCATGCATTACACTTACATTTAAAACACGAAAATGGTATTTCTTCACAAGAGACTGAGAACTGTTGCCACACTGAGATTCAGGCACAGCCTCTGGGTCTGACCTGGCTGTAAAAGGTGGTGAGCAGGGAAAACTTCTCGGTTCTTTGTTTCCTTTAATGATCCTGCTGATGGCTAAGACGCCCAAGTCGCCCTAAGAACCCATTACCGATTCTAAATGGCCCCACATAGATCAATAAATATGTCCTTTTTACGAAATTTCTTCAGCTTTCTTCCCACCTACCCTCATTTTCTTTGGAGAGACCAGAAAGCTTCTGAAGCCGTCCGCCCTCTTGAAGTGAATGTATTCTTTAGTTATTCATTATAATTGCCTTCAGAATGTGCTCACTAATCTTAGTCTCCTAGCTACTTAATGGTTTTGATTGGCTGGAGAACACTTTTATCTGGGTTAATTTACTATTCATAGTACAACGATGGAGTATTCATTTTGCTACCCAGATTACAGTGGTAAATGGAGTTATATATCATCCACAGGAAAGCTACATGGGAGGTTAGTGTTAAAACGCCTTTCAGGCATCTTAAAGTAGAAAACAACATTCCTGCCCAAACTTTGTCACGCGCCGCATTTCCTGCCCGAACTTGAAGCTGTCCGTGGCCCTTCTGTGAATGCATGTGCTTCTCAACGCCTGGGAAGTACTTGCCCTGACCCTTTAGAGCAGCTGTCTCTGATTCCAGCAGGTGTGGGATCACAGGGAAAGCGTGTCCCGAAGGAGGCAAAGACGGGAGCAGCCAGAACTCCTGGGAATGTCCAGGTTTTCTTCAACATATTCCAAATGCTCTTGGAATTTCCTGCAACCCTTGCTCAGAACCTGACCCCCTGCCTACTAGGCTGTCCAGAGTCTGGACCCCCATCCCAGTCCAAAATATCATTGCTACCTTCCTGACTTCTGATGTGCGGACTCTATTTAGGGATTCCATTCTGCCAGGACTTAAGACCTGTCCTGGTCGTATCTAAATGTCACTTTCCCCCCAAACCCCAAAGGACTTGGCCCTCCTGCCTGTGCTCTGAAATCAGAATCCTCTACCTAAAATTCTTTAGAAGAATGGAGACAGACGGTGTGCATAATGTAACCGGTTGAAACCGGCTTTCTCCAATCCCCACCGGAACTCCTAATACTTCCACTGGAGGCCACACCATGAAATTATGACCCCCTTCTGCCTGTCCGCTATATCAATGTCTGGACCCAGGAACCCTGCCTCCTCCTGGCCCTGGAAGGCTATCTGCTTGATGTTGTGAAGCTAAACAGGAATGGGGAGAGGTCTACTTGCAGAGGTAAACAGAGGCTGGGCATCCAGGAGGGACCTAGACACACTTCTACGGACTGTTCTCCAACACAGAGAGTCAGTCACTCATTCCTGGGGACCTCAGCAAACCGCGAGAGATACGGCTGATACGGGCTGGGAAGCCAAGAGAAAATGGGTTGGGAACTGAGAGCCTAGCACATCTGAGAAGGTGACCCCAGGCCTGAGGTGTCTTCTGTCCAAAGGGAACAAACTCTCTTCCAGGACAAGGTGGCAGTGGAGCTGAAAACAGCATTTGCTTTCCCAGATATAGGCTCTGCAAACAACCACTTGCGTTCCTTATCAGTGCCTAGAAGCCAGAGTTCTCTAGGAGTTAAAGACTGAGCTGGTGCATGACGATAGGTATGTACATAAAGCACATTGTAGCACTGCTGCCTGGCCTGTAAAACCCCCACCCACCAAAAACAAAAAGAACTAGAAACTAAGTGGATGTTCGTCACTGGGGCAAAGGTTGCTAAGTTATTATATAGCCACAGAGCAATGAGTGTCCAACAATTTTTGTAAAGGGTCTTGACTTGGAGAGACTCCTAAATGCATACGCTGTCCAGCCCATCCCTCAAAGAGATGGTGGAGAGAAGTGGAAAGAAATAGTAAGTCGAAGGATTTGAATAAAAACGTCGAGTCCCCATTTGCCACGGGTTAGACCAGGCCAACAGGGATTCAAGAGAGTTTTACTTCCTTCGTGTTATTTTTGTGTGCTCTTATGACTTTTAAGTGATCAACACAAATTATTTATAAGCAGAGGACAGCCACTGAGGGTGTGGGAGTAAACACAAGATGTATCTAACAAGAGGGCAGAGAGGAGCCCATGGACGGGGTCTTATGCCCCTCAGGCTGGGCCCCCAGAACTGTGTTGTAGACACAGGTGTATAACCTGCCTGTCTCTTCCAGAGTGAGGCTCTCCGGAATTCTGAATATTCAAGAGACAGAGATAAAGGGCCGGAGGCCCATCACGAGAATACAGAATGTTCACTGACTGCAGAATGACCATTTTCCCATCCAACCTCTTGCCCTGAGCCGTCAGCCTCTCTACCAATGATCTGGGTATTTGGGGGACCTAACATCTTGCACAAACTGAAGTACGGTCTTCATTTTGCAAATGAGAAAGCCCAATTCCCTTCGGGATAGCAATCTGAAGCAAACAGAAACATCTGTTTGAATAATGAGCTCTGTTGTTGGCATGTTCAGGAGGAAGGAGGCAGTTGGTGATCAGATACGGACATCCTGGACCCTGGCTTGGCCGCCGCAAGCAGTATGGGAGGGCAGTGGGTGGGGGTGGGGGGTGTTGATTGGCATCTGGGAAGCCTGCACACATCTCCCCGAGGCCTTCCAAGATCCCACGCCATCTCAGTGCCAAGATTAGCTCACCATGGTGAGAATGATGGTGCTTTCTTGATTTTCCAGAAACCGCCACCTCAGACCCGACTTGTCCGAGGTCCCCTAAGCCAGCCCTCCCACCTCGGGGGAGCGATTATGGGTCTGAAGATGCATCTCAGTGGATGTTAACTGAGACAAATGTTCCGCTCTGTGCATTTTCCAATTTTAATCGAAGGAAAGTAACTAATTATCTCGGAGAAGCAGCCATTATACACTGGCTGCAGGCTGACCTTTAGCAGGAGATGCCTTAGGGCTTGTGGGGGCAGTCGATATGTTAACCAGTCATTAAAGCTCGAGATTTCCAAGGGAAGCAGAACATCTCCAACCCAGGATGGGCCCCAGCACTGGCTGCAGCTGGAGGGGAAGAACGAGCCTGTCATATTCCTGGAGAAATTGATCAGACCCAGTGTTGATAGGTAATGACGTACAGCATCTCCCGGGGCCCCCATGTACAGCATCTCCCGGGGCCCCCATACCCGAGGGAAGCGGGAAATGTGTCTGTGCCCTGCAGTCAGAGTGGCATGTCAGCTCATTTGCACAGCGGCCTTCGTTGGCCCAAATCAGACAGGTGTGGGGGTATATGGAGAACAAGGCACAGCGTAAACAGATGTCTCTGGCACTTGGAGAGGCTGTGATACTGCGTGCGTGTGCAATACTGTACGCGCACATACATTTGTGATGCAGGTGAAGGGCCAGACCCTCCTGCCAGGCCCATAAAACACAAGTGAACTCACACAGCCTGGAAACACACCACCAGGCCAAAATACAGAGTCACTTCTAACACTCATGAGACCAGTATTGCCTAAAATGATTTCCAAAGCAGAATTCCATGATCGCCGCAAAGGACAGCCTTAACAACAATAAAAACCGGGGGACTGAACATCAGCAGAGCTCATGTGTCCCCTTGAGTGATGCGAGCCCTCAAAGGGGGTGACAATGGGTGGGGAATGAAGCAGAGCAGTGCCAAGGCCTGGCTGGTTTGGCAACGGGCGACAAGTTCAAAGGGTACTCTTGCCTGGATATGGGATCTACCCAGTGACCAGAGCCTCCCACCCCATAGTCAGCAACTCCAAGGGAGGGTCCCCAGGCTTGGCGCTTTCTTCTGAATGAGGTGAAATATTTCCCCCTCCTCCACACAGGTAGTGCAGGCCAGACCTTCCATGAGAATCACCTGCTTCTGAACCAAACCAACCATTCAGAATCACCAGAACCCCTCCCCTCCCCCCAGGTCCCTGATCACGTGGCCCAAATCAACCAATTAGAATCGTGGGAACCCCTTTCCCCTCTCCTTTAGAGAAGTGATTATATTTTTCTCTCCCTCTTTGCTGTCTGGACAAAAGCCAGTCTCCTTTAGCAGAGAGGGAGAGGCACAGGGTAGGGGGAGTGGAGGGGGTAGATATAAACCCTTATCCGAGGGAGGCACCACACAGGAGCCACAGCCCCTCAGCCCAACTCCATCTGTAACTGCTGGGGCCGCTGCTCTGTTTTCTGGGGCCGGATGCCCCTGATCCCTGAGCGACAGGACTGGGTCTGTCTCTTACATCTAAACTGACCCCAAGATGCTGAAAGAAAGTGGAATGTCGTCAGGTTTGTCTTCATCGCTCGTCTGTGCTGCGCAAACCCTATCCAGGAGTTTTTAATCCAGCTTTTCTTTTCTTTTCTTTTCTTTTCTTTTCTTTTCTTTTCTTTTCTTTTCTTTTCTTTTCTTTTCTTTTCTTTTCTTTTCTTTTCTTTTCTTATTTATTTATTGATTTTAAGAGAGAGAGAGCAGGGGAAGGGCAGAGAAAGAGGGAGAGAGAATCCCAAGCAGACTCCATACTGTCTGCACTGAGCCCAACCCAGGGACTGAACTCACGAACCCGGAGATCATGACCTGACCCAAAACCAAGAGTCGACCACCTAATGGACCGAGCCACCCAGGTACCCCTAATCCAGCCTTTCTTGTCCCTGACAAAGCCTCCAGGCCTTACTGTGTTCGCCCCACAAATGAGACCTCCCTCCGGGATGGGAAAGAAAACACAGGAAATAAAAGACAGCTAGTAGCTGTGGGAAGGGAGCAGGTAAGTGTTTCAACACTGTGGGACCACAGAGGGCCTCCTGCCCTGGGGGCTCTGTCAGGTCAGGTGCCAGAACCCCCTGGTTGTGCCATGGGATGCAGGCCACTAGACCTCTCTGCTGACTGGTTTTCTTCACTGCTCTGACGGGACTGGACCTTCCTGCTTAGGCCAAGTGCACAGCTTTCCCGAGGGAAGTTCTACCATGACGTGGATTCTCAAGTACCAGGAGTTCACGTGGTCTCATTTTTCTCACCGACCGTTTTACTGAGACAGGCTGTGTATGCCACCCCGACCCTCACCCTGCAGGAGACAGGCAGGTTCGTCATCCCCGTCACACCAGAGGGGAAGCAGGCTGGCCCGAGCTGTTGCAGCATTCGGTGTCTTTCCTGGTCACGATGCAGAAACGGTGGTGTCTGCTCTGGCCACTGTCCTGCCCAGATCGGCACCAGCAGGTGTGGCCCCTGCACACAGTGGCCAGAGATGGGAGTCAAGATCCTGTATCTGACATAACGTTATCTCCCCCAAATTAAATCTGTGCATAGCATGCTTGCCCTGGTTGCAAAACTGTTTCTACAAGCGTGCGTTCGAATCATGTCTTCCCCTTACAAAATCAAGAGCAGCCTTTCTCTTTCATCAGTAACTAACACTTGTGACCTGAAGCGGTGCACAGTGCTTGGTTAGCTAACTGATGAGGAAATGAACAATAGTAATATCTGACCTTTAAAGGGCATCGGATGCGTCATAAAAAACATTCAGCAAGAAAATACAGCACCAACCTGTCTGCCTACAACTTCACCCCTTTGTCTGTCTTTCACTGTCTCCTTCATTTGGAATGCAAAACAAAACAAAATGTATTCTCGGGTGTGGAAATGTGCCAACAATCTGCCAGATCGGACGTGTTCCGCTGCCTAGGGACAGGCCGGCCGGGGAGACAGGGGCCTGAGGGGTGTGGGCTCCAGGCCTGATGCTGCAGGACTCAGGGACTGTGGTGTATATGTCCCCGGCACAACTGTGGGTTCCTACCCTGTATGGTGATGAGGACCCGGGTGCTTGTGGCCGAGCAGCGTCATTTGCAGAGTGAAATGAGGCCGTGCAGAGTCAGGCCCCCTGAAAACATGGAAGCCACGTGGGCTTCCCGACATTCAGACCCCAAACACCCATGGGAGGGCCCGGGACTCCCAGCTGGAGAGCCAGAGCCCAATCCGTGCCTCTCAGCCCATGGGCTTGGGAAGCAGCTGGGGATCTTATGAAAATGCAGATTTTGAATCAGAGGCCAGGGCAGGAATGAACGCAGGAACCGAGAGATCGTGACCTGAGATGAAGTCAGTTGCTTAACCGACTGAGTCCCCCAGGCGCCCCTGGGTCCAAATATTGATCCCACACTCTTCGTGCTGTGTGTCTTGGACAGTTCCTGAACCTCTCTGACCTCTGCCTTCACTTATAAAATGGAGCTAATAGGTCGGTGGGAGGAATAAGTTAGAAGGTGGGGGAAGGACTTAGCACTCTGAAGGCACATGAAGAAAACCCTTACCGAAAAGAAGTTCTCCCTGCAATTCTTGTCATCGTCTGGCCAGGTGCCTCCCAAAGCACTAGGTCCTTCCTGGGTGCCCTGCACTCTGCTCACCACAGAAACACCAATTCAGTTAAACTGCCTGTAACATGGGAAGCCTGCGTGGCAAAGTCAGGTAAGCGTCCGACTCTTTATTTCGGTTCAGGTCATGATCTCTCAGTTTGTGGGTTCGAACCCCACATCGGGTTCTGTGCTGACAGCGTGGAGCCTGCCTGGGATTCTCTCTTCTTCTCTCGCTGCCCATCCCCTGCTCATACTCGCATGTGCAGGCTCCCCCAGCCTCTAACCCAAACCTAACTAAATAAACACAAAAATAAATAGCCCGTAACACTGAAGAAGCCACTGAGCACTGACACAATTCCCATCCCACGACCTTCCAAACTCAGCCGTGCCTGTGGCCGGAGTTTCCATGTCAGGCTCCCCGGCCTCCAGCACTTCTGCCCACGCTGAGCTGGCGGGGGGCGCAGGACAGCCTGTCGGGAGAGTGGCAGGAGGGCTGTGCAGGTGGGGATGCTCTGCCACTGAAGACCTGGGACCCTCACTCATACAGGCGGAGCCCAGGGATCCACACCCAGGGTGGTCTGGGCCATGCAGAGGCACCAGAAGCGGTGGTGGGCGGTGCAGGGCATCTGGCCCATGAAAAGCCTCCATCACGCTCCTCCCTGAGGCCTCCAGGGAATGCAGTGGCCTCTGTGCTCCCACTCTGCTGCCTTGCTGGGGTGAACAGGGGTGCGAGGCCCTTCTCCTGGAAGGACGGGGAGAATGACGCCATGCCTGGGTGGCTCCTGCTCCGGGAGCACTAGAAACTTCCACCCAAGGGCCTCCGAAGTCAACAACGAGTGAGTAGGCCACCTTGGGATCACCTGGATCCCAGATACGTAGTATGAACAGCTAGCTCTCAGCTTCCAGGGACTCTCTTGCCTGTGAATAAAGAGGCCCCCAATCCAATGGCAGCCATACAGAGGGAGTCACCGGGCCCATCTTCCTGCACGTCTGGCTTTGGAGCACCCTTCACCTGTCCCCTGGGCTGGCCTCCACCAGCAAGTGGCTGCAGCATGTCGCTGCCCTGACACACAGCAGAATCCCAAAGGCGAGGCTGGGTGTGAATGCTTGTGGCAGAACCCAGGAGGCCTCATGTCTCCAGGACCCCCGCACACGTGCAGGCATGTGCCTGGCCCCCCAGGTGCGGCTGGCGCCCCTGGAGCCACGTGGACCGCCAGGCGGAGGGGCGGACACGGGGGGAGACTCTGCAGGGAGAGAGAGAAGGGGAGGTGAACGTGGGACAGGTGGTCAGCAGTGCCCAACGGCCCCTTTCACACCCGGCTGTCGGAGTCTGTGTTTGGATTGCGGGTGGTTCAAAGCGAGTGCCTGCTTTCCCTCCACTAAGTCATTTGAAATTAAGTCCACAAAGTGAGTATCAATCTTTGACTTCATCGTGACAGGCTGTCCGTAAATTTAAGGCGTAAACGTGATGGTGATTTCTTTTTGTTGTTGTTGTTGTTCTCGTATATTTTTTGGCACACCCTCACAGAAGCATAAAGGATCCTCTATGTACTGGCCCCAGAAGAACCTTTTTTTCCAAGAGAAATAGAACATCTGGAGGCACCCAGGATTTCTGGTCCCTAGAAAAACCCACCCCAGTATCCTCACAGCACATCAGAGACAGCCAGCCATGCTCGTGGCCGTGACTCTCAGCCACATGTTAAAGAAGAGCAACAGTGAGGTGCCACACAGAACTGTGGGGACACTCGTAACCTGTTGCCCAGCAAACCACAATGACCCTCCACTATCACTCATCAAACCTTCCTCTTACTTGCTGAACTTGTATTAAAGCTCCTAAGAGCCATGGTCTGGGAACAAGAGACAGAGAGATGGGCCAGGTTTAGGAGTTCCCTAGAACTACTTATAGGGGTCACTGCTTCCTTGAGAGGAGTATTGGCTTTTCAGGAGAAACTCAGACAAATGTTCAGAGAGAGGGAAAACAGGAAACACCGAGGGCAGAGGGTGAGGCTTTGTGCCACACAGGCGGTGTCAGTGACACATCTGTAGCCCGATTCCATGTCCAGTAAAGTGAGTCCCTCACGCTGCTGACCCCCTCTTTGCAGAAACAGTGTCAGGACCCTGGCCATCCTTTTCTTAAGTTTTGTATTTATTTTTGAGAGACAGAAAGCATGAGCACACGTACATGAGCAGGGAGGGGGCAGAGAGAGAGAGGGAGAGAGAGAAACTCAAGCGGGATCCGTGTGCTGTCAGCACAGAGCCCAATGGGGGTCTCCAACCCACGAAGCTGAGACCATGACCTGAGCCAAAGTCAGATGCTTAACTGGCGGAACCACCCAGGTGCCCCGACCCTGGCCACGTGGTTAAGGGAAGCAGATAACAATCTTTAGTGATGTTGTTAGCTTGTCACCTAACAGGACACTCTGCAGACCCAAGGTCCCCAAAGCTGGGGTCTGAAAGAGCAAGGGGTCTCCTCACAATCCCGCATCCTGCTCAGCACCAAAGCGGCATTCCAAATCATGGGCGTGCCCACCCTCTGGCTCCACTCCCCACCTCCTCCGGGTGGCCACCTTCACGGGCTCCTTCCTGCCTGTCCGGCCAGAGAGGCCCTCTCTGCCCCAGTGTGCATCCTCTAGACCTACGTCCTCCTGTGAGGTCAAAGTTGAGCCGTATTTGTCCACTAACCGGCCCAGCATCAGCCCCAAGTTTTGGACCAATACATGTTTTTAGAATCCTGTCTTCCTTACGCCCATACCTATCAGCGCAATTCCACGCTTTCAAAATGCATTTTCAGCTCAAGTCTTTCTTGCTCTTAGTAAATCCCTTCCCACCCCCACCTTGTGAACTTGAATTTGCGTTTACATTCTAGCAAGGTGCAATGTAATCCATTTCACAGACTGAGTTCCACCAAATTTGAACCCTGGGTCAGTTTCCACCATTTGGTGGGATCACACATCCTCATAAAAACCACTGTAGCTTTCAGCAAATCACAGACGGGGTGCCCACTGGGAGGGGCTGGGGATGGAAGGAATGTCACACAGTTTCCATAAATAAGACCATCGGGGAGACTGGGGGGCTCAGTCAGTTGAGCATCTGACTTTGGCTCAGATCATGATCTTGCTTTCGTGGGTTCGAGCCCCGCATTGGGCTCTGTGCTGACAGTTCAGAGCCTGGAGCCTGCTTCGGCTTGTCTCCCTCCCTCTCTGCTCCTCCCCTGCTCAAGCTCTGTCTCTCTCTCTCAAAATAAATAACGATTGGAGAAAAATTAAAAAAAAATATCTTTGGTGTTGTCTTGCCCATGTTTTGGCCCGCTCCCCATTACCACGGCGAATTGAAAGTCTTTGGAAAGGGTGGACACTGATGTCATGCAGTTTTGTTCCTTTCCTGGAGAAGCATCACATCAGGCACACTGTGGTGTGCTCCCCGAGTCTGCAGCAGAGGGTCACGTTTTGGTTTGTGGGGAGATGAGTGCATTGTACATCCCACAGATGTGTAAGAAGACTATTGTTAACAGGTGCATTTTCTCCTACATATGTTGAAATCGATGGGTCCTACATCTGTACATGTGGCTCGAGGGCACCAGCCAGGAAGATTCATTGACGAGGGGACCATGCTTGGGTTCTCAGGGAGTTCTGAGGTGGAATCAACTCACAGGGGACCATCTTATTCTACAGGTTAATATTCATCAAATAGAAGCACCCAGCTCTATCTGGACCAAAACTAATGGGTCTTGATTTTTTTTGCATCTTTCTTGCTATGAGAAAAGGCAGTTAGTTTCAATCTGGGAAACACCCCAGGGTGACAATTTTAGGTGCCTTCAACCACCAAGCTCACCTTCCTCCCCATTGTTTCCAAAATGGGGCAGGATTAAGCAGAGTGCTCCCCAGTGGCTCAATGCCAACCCCTGTGTCCTCCCTGTGGGTTGGATACCGCCTTTGCGCTAACCAGCAGACCTCCCTGGCTTCGCTCTGATAGGTACACGACATCTGTCAGGGCAGGGGCCCTCCCGTGTAAGGATCTTAGCCACAACAGGCCTGGAGAAGTGTGGACACGGACCTTCGTGGTGTGGGCACTATGATCCGGGATCATGTGTTACATCCATAGCCACTGCTGTTTCCAGACAGAAAGATGATATTGCCCAGTGCTGGTAAATCTTCAAAGGCACAATTGGATGTAAATTTCATCGAAACGTCCATATCCTCTGAATGATAGCACCACTCATGTTGCCTTAAAAAAAAAAAAAAAAAAAAAAAAAAGACGTTCCGAGTGCAATGTTCCCAGATTAAAATATAGTATCTATCTTTCTTCACAGGATAGTTTATCTCAAAAAAAAAAAAAAAAAAAAACCTCCAAGCTGCATTTTGGGAAGCAGACTCAATGGCAGGCCACAAAATGTATCTCTTAGGAGAAAGACGATGAAAATACAAATAGAAGTTGTCGCCATCAGCACAGAGGAGGAGGGCTTCACAGAAGTGCGGCCATCAGCAGCTTTGAAGTCTGGGCTCCTCCAGGCACCCTGGATGGCTCTCGCACTGCGCGGCTGCACTTGGCAGACAGAACTGCACCCAAACAAACATGCCTTGACTCTCCACTACGCTCACCTCGCGCCAGGCACTTTGCCGAGTGCCTCATTGCCCATACCTAACGCAGAAATGACCGGCAGCGTGAAGCGCGCGGGATCGAGAATAGAAACGGCAACGCTGCCTTAAGTGGAGGCACAAAGCAGCCGGAGACCACTGTGTCTCTGTCTCTGCTGTGCGGTCTGCAGATCTTTGTGAGGAATGATGCTTTTAATCTTCAAAGCCTCTATGGCATGCACACCACGACTGTCCCCATTCTGCATGTAAGAAGCTGAAGCACAGGAAGGTTGAGAAACTTGTCTGAGGTCACACAGTGGGAGACAGAAACAGGGTTGAGATATTGGGCCAGTGCTCTTCTCACTCTGCTAGCATGTCTGGCAGACCCGCACAAGGGTATGAGTGCACCCCCAACACACACACACACACACACACACACACACACACACACACACACACAGCAACAATTTGCATCTCCAAGGCCCAGGTCTGGTAACATCTCTCCCCCTGTGGTCTCTAATCAAACCCTGAATCTTCTTTTAAACAGTGTTGCCAAAGCCAGTGGGGACCACCTGACACTGCTCTAAGAATCTGATGAAAAAATTAAGGATCCTTTCCCCCCAAAATGCACACACCAGCTGGCTTGGAATCCCATATCCAGGACTACACGGACCCTGTAATGCTGAGCTGTGAGGCCCCAGCTAAGAACTTCTACCCTAAAGGATGCCCTTGTCCGACCTCTCTGGTAAAGGCGTGAAGCCTTTATTGGTTTGATTTAGCTTGCCTTGTGCCAGTTCATCTTAAATGACCCCGAGATCCACCATGGCGAAATTCTATTGATTGCTATTAGATTTGTTCTGTTTTCATCCTGATTCATATTCAAAACTGAATTAAGTTCTGTGGAAAAACACCCATCAAATGCTTCTCAAGGAGTAGAAAGCCATTACTATGGCCCTGAGATTCCACCCTACTATTTTTCTCCACTCCCCCCACCCCAGCCCACTCAGCTGGAGAAGGGAACATTAACTAATTGGATAATCAGCATGCAAATGAAGGAGACCAGGATTCAAGCAGCCAGCAGGGCTGAGTCTGCACTGGACCCAGGCCTGGGGCGGGACTCCGGTGACCTCACAACTCCCAGAATCTGAGGGAGCAGGGAGATCACTCCACCTCTCCACCTATGGCTTAAATTGCCAACTTGAGAAATTGCACTCCTGGGTGCGTTACATCCAGATGAGACGTCTGATGTGCTCACAAGCCCTGAAGGTGAACGCACGCCCCATGCTGCGTGCCTTCCAGAGAGAATAAAGGAGATGACTGCCCGCGGCGGTGGGAGGAAGTGGGTGCAAGCCTGACTCACCCCTGCTGCACCGCCAACCACTCTGGGAGCAAATTCCTGCTTGGCTTCTGTTCAGGAGCTGAGCTGCTCTCTCCCTCTTTTTAATCTCTAATTTTTCATCTTTTAATTTATCATCACTGTGTGATCGCTGCCTTGCTGCTAAATTTGTAGTGAGGTGTTGCAGACTTGTGCCCTGTGTCTGAATGGGCTTGTCCCCACACACACCCCCGCCCCCACCCCCCACCCCCCGCACGCCCCGAGCCCAGAGAGGAGCCTGGCTGTGCATCCCCAAGAGGTCCCACAGCAGCTCACGTTCTCTCCCCTGAACAGACACAGTGCATTCACCGTCTAAGGATCTGCCTTCCCTATTCTCAAATAAGAAATGAACAGTGGTTGAAATTCAGCTTTGAATCTCTCTGGTTCGAGTCAGCTGAGCCACTTCAAAAGGCTGTGAGTGCAAAGGAGGTGTGTGATTTGGGGGAAGCTTTGCAACGTTTCAGACTTTGAACTGAAACACTTCTCCAGCAGGCCTCATTAGCCCCCCTCTCCCCATGCCACCAGCCAAGGCACTCCTTAGCCACGGGGGAGCAGGGAACAGGAGGACTGGGGGAAGGTCCCCTGTCCCTAAAGCACCACCCCTTTAAGATTCCTAATGAGGACACCCTTGGGGCTCAGGCTGAGGCTGTGAGAAGGAGCCTGGCTTCCTAAAGGGGGAGCATGTGCCGGCGAGGCGCCACGGTGTGAAAGTCCCCGGAGACAGGCACCTCCCTGGGAAGGCAGGGCATCGTCCATGTCCCAGGTGTAGAAGGGGCATCAGGCCACAGCCAGAGGGGGCCGTGCCTCCCTAGCCTATGGTCTCCCTCTGTCCTCTGCCACCAGCAGGCCACAAGCTGTGCCTCTACACCCACCCAGCCTCAACCCTGCAGTGGGACAGAGGAATGTGACCCAAGTCTGAAACTTTACATGAAGAGACCAAACATGCTAAACTAAATGCAGTAAGTCCTTGGTGTGTGAGCCTAATTCGTTCTGGAAACACACTTGGAATCCACAGCACTCATAGATCAAGGTGAATTTCAAGAACCATCGGCTCAGTTGTGATCATGGAAAGTTCAGTGCCACCTACGACTCGTATGGCAACACATCGCTCGTTTATCAAGCTAAAATTTATGACAAGTGTTTGCTCGTCTTGCAGAAGACTCACAGCACAAGTCACTTGCAATCCAAGGTTTTACCAGATGTAAATTCTTTCTTCAGACCGAGCTCACTGGGCTGGGCTGAAGCTTCCCCCCTCTTGCTACATGGCAAATGGGGGACCCCCGCGGACACTGGAGCAGCCTCTTGCAAAAACAGAGCAACCACATGGTGTGTGCACATCTGAGTGAGGTGTGAGACAGTCTGAGACCCAACGCCCACACACCGACCAGGAGCAGGGCCAGCGGGGACCCCCTCACCGGGAGGGCACAGGCCGGTGGGCATCTGTCCTCACATGCCTGGCTATGCTCCTGTCCCTGGTAACAGTGGAGACAGGGGGCATGGGAGGGGTTGTAGGGTACTTCTCCCCTCTGCCTACTGGGACTTGAGCTAACTTGTTATTGTGAAACAACAAGCCCCACCAGGGCTCCAGGTGGAGGAGGAGGGGTTGCTCGGTCACATTTGTAAGGAAGCAGCTGTCGTTTTCACCGGGCTGTGGTTTCCCCAGACGTGCACTGTGCCCACCCACCCCAGTCTCCAGCTCAGTGCCAGCAGGGAGACTGCAGGGCGCCTTCCGATTTCCAACCTGCAAAGGCCAACGCCAGTGAGGGTGAGGAGGAGAAGTGGGGTCAGACCCCGAGGGAGAAGAAACCTAGGCATCTGGGGGGTAAATGCATCAGGATAAGCTTCACCTCCGAGAGATTTACACCAAGAGCAGTTACGGGGAATAAGAGAAAAGAGCTTCCCAGGGAATTCCAGCAGGGCCTGAAGCAGCCATGATCTAAAGTAAGTTTGTCTCCGGGGGCCACCGGGCTTGGCTGCTGGGGAGATGGGGAGAGATGTGCGGGGAACTCAAATGGAAAGGGAGGGCGCTTTCTGTCTTCTCACTATCTTTAGTTAGTTTGCAAAGAATGTATCGATACCACCACTTTTCACAGCACAGGTTTGAAGGAGTCAATGTTACTGCTGCATCACACAGCCATGGTTGGGGTCCTGTCTCCTCTGCTTCTGTTCAACTCAGGGCAAGCATCTGGGCCTCTGTGAGCCTGAGTCTCAGCTGTCAAACAGGCACAATAATGACACAGCACTGGCCTCCTAGGGCTGCTTTGAAGATGAAAGGGACAGTGTCCATTATGGCCACTATAGCACATGGCCTCATAGGCCGGGAGTGCTACTCGGGTGTTAGCCCTTGGTACTGACGCCCTTTGCATCGAGTTTCCTTGCCTCTTATGTTAGCTTTGGCTTCAAGTTTGCTAATCGGTGTCTCTTTGCTCTGGGGAAGTGTTTGGTCTGAAGCCCAGGCAACGAACGAAGAGCCCTCTGTCACCTAGGCTGTCAGGGGACATGTCACTGCCTCTCAGAGCCGAATCTTGCCAGCCCTGTCATGCACTTCTCCAGCGTCCCCGGCACATGGGCCTCCTACGAGGCCAGCTGTCGACACACACTGTAGAACATTCACTCAGCTCTCAGAAAGGCCTCCTGAGTGGGCTTCTCGGCAAGGGTTCCACTCTGTAATTCCAGAGCAGATGGAGAGAGCCCTCGTCCTTCAGCCAAGGGTTGGAGGCCATGGAGGCAAACTCATCTGATGGTGTGACTCAGAGACTCGTTCATCCACAAGCACTCTGGGTGCAGAAGCAGTCTCTTGGCTGCTTCCAGCCCTGGGCCCATCTGCTACTCCCTGGCCAGGTTCCCGACCGTGAGGGTGGAGGTGCCAAGCCAAGGGCATCAAGCGTCCCCAGCCAACCCAAAGCCCTCTTCCCCCTAAATTTCTCTGTGGTGACCACAATGCGGTAAGCAGGTGCACCTCTCCTAATGCCTCATCAAACGTCTGGATTTCCGGGAGACGCTCTCTTGCAAAGAAGAAAGATTGAGGGCTGGGTCTAGTGGTCACCAAGAGAGCATTCGAGCGCCCAGAGCTGTAAAATACTGAGCTCAATTCCAAGAAGTTGTCTGTACCTTTGCCAGATGTGAATGGACTGTTGCCTGGACAATCGTTTCCTTTTATAAGAAGGGGAGAGCCTTCTGGAATCCTGGAATTCAATCTCTACAAGGAGCCTCAGACCCGGAGAAGGTCCAGTCTCTAAGTTGGCAAAAGACATCATTCAGGACCCCGGGCAGTCACAGGGCTTCCTGCAGCAGTGCTGTTTTTCATTTTCCATGTGGCCACCCAGCAAGTAAAGGGATGAAGGGGAAAATTCTGGAGCAGACATCTGAGGCACGTTCTCTCTCTCTCTCTCTCTCTCTCTCTCTCTCTCTCTCTCTCACACACACACACACACACACACACACACAGATATATATATCTGTATTTTCTCTCTCTGTGTCTCTCACTTCCCACCATGTGCCCATGTGACAGGCAAGTGCCTCATGCTCCTGCTGAAGTTGAATGGGAGCACGTGTCTAGAGGGCAGGAAGCATAACTCAGCATTACCTCCAGGAAGGATTGCGTTTTATAAAAATTCCACCTTCCCTGTCTTTCACCAGCTTCTTAGAACGTGCAGGAGAGAAAGGAATCTCCCAGAAGTTTCCAGGGCACAAAGCTATGAGGAGCACATTCACTATGAATTTGTTAAATGCATCAGAGATCAAGGCCAGCAAGACAAACTGCATCAGTGTTAGAATACTCCCGACAGCATCCACTAGGCTCTGCTGTTTTCTCAACTAGATACAGACGTGGGCTGAATGGTCTGGCCTGACCTTGCTGACTCACGTAGCCCTCTGCTGACACCATCCATCTGTGCTGCTATGTTGGGAAAAAAGGCTCTCGAACCAGCAGTGGAAAGTTTCTGTGGGTGGTGATGTTTCCACCAGGCGTCCAGAGGTGCTGGTGGGAGACATCCAAGAGCAAAGAACAGACTTTGTGAGTTCAAGCTGTGGTGATTTGGAGTGACCCAGGATCATTGCACCCCAACCACTCAGTGTCATTTCCTTCCTTCTGGTTAACCTTACCTGGCTCTGATGTTTTTATTAGATGCTCTTTGTTGAGTGTCTGTGGTCTGGTAAGGGAAAGAGGGGACACGGTGTCCCCACAGACAGATGTATGCTTGAACTAGGAGCCTTTTTCTGGCAAAGGTAAACCTCTCCCTGAACAAGGAAATTCGTGAAAGAAAAAAAGGGGAGAGCCAGGATCACTGAGGTTCTAGACCATGCCCCTCCCTGCAAAGGGTGAGCACTGTAAGTCCTTTCTAAGTCCTACCTTGGAGAGGCCTCACCTGCCAGTGGCTCTCCTGTTGTTACCTTTTACAACTGCATAAGAAGCAAAGGCCCTTGGCCAGGCACTCAGAAGTAGGCCTTTTTAAGACAGTGATCTGGACTTAGGGCTTTTGATCTTACAGCACAGACTTACCTACTCATTCTGGGAAGCTCATCAAATTTTCAAGGCATACTGGGCCATACTAGAAATTCCTCTGTAGCCAGCACAAGCCATGAGAACACATTTTATAAATCTGTGAATGACCTTACAATGTCTTCCCTTGGAAAGAAGCCGAAAGGATCACTGAAATAAGCGTCCAGGCTTTGTACTGGACTTGATTTGAAGTAAGACCACTGGGAATTCCATCAAATGAAGCTTCTCTGACTGTTCACAAGCAAGACTTGCTTCTAGATTTAATTTCCAAAGGAAGGAAATGCATCCTGAAGACACACTTGTTAGTGGAGAACATAAGATTATATAGGTGGTGGTCTTGAAACAGTATTCTTCATCCCTTGCCTCCAATGACATGCAAATCTAAATTCAGGTGGATAATGGAGCGAAATGGAAGGGGGATGTCATATAAGCCTAGGAATAAAATACAAAGACATATTAAAAACTAATACTAATTATTGGGGAGGGCAAGCCTTGCTAAATTAAGTCATAAAGTACAGAAACAAGGAAGGAAAGAAAGACGTGTTTGGTTACATGAGATTCTTAAATTTCTCTATACTATGCACATAGTTTGACGGCAAAAGATGTGGAAATAAACTGAAACATACGCAACAGAAAAATAATTGGTGCCTGAGTTAGAAAATTTTCTATAACTCTAAGAAAAATCCATTCAACACAATAGAAAAAAATAGTCTAGGAATGATTCTTCATAAAACCAATCTAACTTGGACTGAAAACTTCAGCTTAAGACCAGGCAAGGTGGCCTCCTGTGCCCTCTACCAAACCCAACTAAGCCAATGGGGAGTGATATTGAGAAGCCACCCTATTGTGTCCCTGTGGACAGGGAGAGTGCAGCACTCTAATTGGAAAGCCTCTGTCCCATGAGCGACACCCCAGGAAACACATACAACTGCTTCGATAATCCTCCAACATCCAGATTATGTGTCACATTTCGTGTAGACCTCAAGGAACGCAGTTATTTCTACCTTGGTGTGACTCATTTGGGTTTAAAGACATCATCAGAGAATATCCTGAAGTCTCTGACACTGATGGGCAGTTGAAATGAAAGCGTCAATGGAGCGCCTGGGTGGCTCAGTCGGTTAAGCGGCCGACTTCGGCTCAGGTCATGATCTCGCGGTCCGTGAGTTCGAGCCCCGCTTCGGGCTCTGTGCTGACAGCTCAGAGCCTGGAGCCTATGTCAGATTCTGTGTCTCCCTCTCTCTGACCCTCCCCCATTCACGCTCTGTCTCTCTCTGTCTCAAAAATAAACATTAAAAAAAAAAAAAAAAGCGTTAAGAAGGACTTCTGCCTGGCCCCCGTGCCTCCAGAAACACAAAGAGGCTCAGCACAGCAAGACCCAATGACTGGATGTTCTCATTCCATGAACTGTGGGGAAGAGAAAGTGCTGCTTGACTATGAGAGACACATTCACCGCAACCCGTTCTCTACTTAGTCTCTTCTCTGTCAAGGCATTATCCATTTTGCATGATGGAACTGTCATCAACAGATTCAATAGAACCTATTTTGTGGTCTGCCATATCTATTTTTCAGGGACACAAACCATTCAGGATAGAGTTTTGATGCCTTGGGCACTATTTCACACCTGGCTCGTTCCCCCCTCCTACCACCCATCCACTATTTCCATCTTTTAGATTCCTGAATGGCAAATCCAAAGCCCCTGCAATACCCAAATCCAGCTGGAAAGTGAAAAATTGACACTGTTTTCAAAATGTCGAATGGTTTTTGTGTGCCATGTGCTTAAGGCTTGCAGCTATAAAGCTTGGGAAAGAAATAACTTGGACACAACAATGTCTATAGTGTATTCCGACTCTAAAATGTTAGGATCTAGCCAACAATAGAAATTGGCTAAATAAAGTATGTTACAACCATAAGATGGAATGCTATCTGGCCATTTAATGTGATGCGGGAGAACATGAAATGACAATAGGAAAATGCTCATGATATAGCAAGAGGGAAAGCAGATTATAACAGCCTATGTAATGCATAATAACAGTTTTGTTAAAAATGCAAATAACAGCCATGAGTGTGTGCACACACCCTTATGCCCGTGACAAAAAATCCTGGAAGGATTGACATTAAAAACTCACTGTGGCTACTTGTTAGTAGTGGGAACACGGGTATGTTTTATTTTTCCCATAGTGCTTCTGTGTGGCTGAAACCTTACTAGTAAACAAATACTGTTTTTCTAATCAGAAAAAAAATAGGCATTTAAAGTATGAAATTGCCAAGATGCATAATAAAAAAATAATTTCATTGCTTCGGAGAAACTGGCCATAATAGCTCAGCTTTTTACTGTGGTAAAATACACAAAACATAAAGTTTATCATTTTAACCACTTCAGGGTGTACGACACAGTGGCAGTGAAGTACTTCCACACTCTTGTGCAGCCACCACCACCATGTAGCTCCAGAATATTTTCATCACTCCAAGAGGAAATCCCGTACACATTGAGTTCCCACCCTACTATACACCTGTCCCCTAAAATCTACAAATCTGCTTTCTGTATATGGATTTGCTTATTCTGTATGTTTAATGTAAGTGGAATAACACAACATGTGGCCTCTGTGTCTTTGCTCACTTAACACAAAGTTTTCAAGATTCATCTGTGTTATAGCATGTATCTGTACGCCATTCCCTTTTATACCAGAATGCTATTCCGTTGTATGGCTATACTACACTTTCTTTATCTGTTCATCCCTTGATGGGCATTTGAATTGTTTCCACCTTTTTGCTACTGTATTTAGTACTGCAACACACATTCGCATAAAAGTTTTTGGTTGAACACCTGTTTTTGATTATTTTGGATATATACCTAGGAGTGGAAATGCTGGGTCATGTGGCAATTCTAGGTTTAACCTACTGAGGATCATCCAAAGTGTCCTACAGAGTGGCTCCATCACTTGAAATTCTGATCAGCAATGCACAGTGTTCTAATTTCTCCACATTGTCACAAACACTTATTTCCTATGGATTATGATTATGATTCTAGATATCCTAGTGGGTGTGAAGTGGCATTATCTCATTGTGGTTTTATCTGCATTCCTCAAATGACTGTTCATGTTGATATCCCATGCATTAATTGGGCTTTTAGTCTTTTTGTTGTTGAATTGTAAGTGTTCTTTATATATACTGGATACTAGACCCTTTTCAGATATGTCATTTGTAAATTCTTCCTCATTCTGTGAGTTCTTTTTCTCATTCTGAATAGTGTCCTTTGATGCAGGAAAGAGTTTTGAGATGAACAAGTATAAGTCCTCCAACTTTGTTCTTCTATTTCAAGATAGAGTTGACTATTCTATGTGCCTTGAATTTTCTTACAAATGTATGTCCAGCTTTAGTACTTTTACAAAACGCCATTGAGATTTTGATAGCTATTAAAAGGAATCCTTACATTGTTTGGGGGAGTCCTACAATCTCAACACTATTGTCTTCTATCACATGAACACAGGGTGTCTTTATATTTAGCTGCCTTCATTTTTTCAGCAATATTTTGTAGTTTTCATTGTACAAGACTTGTACCTCCTCAAATTATTCCTAAGTACCTAATTCTTTTTGATACTGTTGTAAATGGAATTGATTTCTTAATTTCTGTTTCAGACAGTTCATTACAGAAATACAACCGATTATATCCTCTATAAATAGAGACAACTTTCCTTTTTCCTTTCCAATGTTGGTGTCTTTTTATTTCTTTTTCTTGCCTAATTGCTCTGGCTAGGACTTCGCGTACAATGCTGAAAAGATGGTGAAAGTGTGAATTCTTGTTTCATTCAGGTGTGATTTTAGCTGTGGATTATACATAAATGTTGTTCATTACATCGGGGAAGTTCCCTTTATTCCGTGTTTAGTTTAGTTTTTGTTTGTTTTTACCTTGAAAGGGCACTAGATTTTACCAGATGCTTGTTTTTTTTTTAATCTGCATTTATTGAAATGATTATGTGATTTCTTTTCTTTCTTCATTCTATCAATGTGAGGTATTACACTGATTGGTTTTGGTATGTTGAACTACTCTTGCATTCTTGGAGTGAATCCCACTTGCTCATGGTGCATATTGCTACTATTGCTACTTGCTTTGGTTTGCTAATGTATTGTTGAGGATTTTTGTGTTTTATTCATGGGCACATTAGCCTTTTTTTATGTCTTTTGCTGACTTTGATATCAGGGTAATGCTGGCCCTATAGAATAAGTTAGGAAGTATTCCTTTCTCTTCCATGTTTTGGAAGAGGTTGAGAAAGATTGGTACTGATTGCTTAGATGTCTGTTAGAGTTCATTGGTAGTCACGTGGTCCTGGGCACTTTTTGTGTGCTTGTTTGTTTGTAGGTTTTTGGTTAATGATTCAAATAGTTCAGCTTTTAAAAGAACCGTATTAAAACATAAATTGAAGATTTTCCTTCAAATGACCAATTCAGTCACTTTTAACTTTGGCCCTGATGTGAAGCCCATGTGATTTTGCAATTTGGATGAAGAACTTCTCATTTAACCAAAGAAATTGCTTCCAAGTTTATGCATATTCCCATTGGCAATTAGTTCAGAAAATCTTGGAAATGTAGGTTTCCTCTGACTTTTCATTGCACATCCAAGCCCTCTTGTATCTGTGGACCCGTTTTCGGGTTAACGGCTTACTTACTACAAAAGAGACAAATAAAATATGAATAGCTTATAATGTCAAAGTATGGAAGGTAAGTGACTAAAAATGTAATTCCAACTTTTAGATGTTAGTAGCTATCAGAAGGACAAAGTCACACTGTAAACATCACTCCATTCATTCATTACGGAATATAGTATTTATTCTATGGAATACCATGAGTGCTCCACTTAAATGCCCGTGCTGTTCATAACCCCATGTGAAGATTATATGTCCCTGGTCTCTGGGGTCCTTTCCACCCATCAGATTTCTTATCCACAAGAGCGCTCTTCATGGGGATGATCTATTAAAATGCCTTTCAGCTTTGCTCACGTTTATTGTTGCTGTTGTTTTGTCATTGCAATTGTTTGGTTGCAGTGATTTTTACCCGTCCATCCCATGTACTTCCTGACTTCAGAAAATTCTTTCTTAGTCGCATTGTTGGGTTCACACTTTTTTTAGTCCAAATAAAACAATTCTGAAAATATATCTTATACCTGTGGCTACAATGGAATGTATGGGAAATTCAGTTTCATTACAGAAGCCGGACTTCCTACAAAACTAACCATTCACCTAGACACCTAGACAGTTGCTCAGAGAGAAGATATGCTTTGCACAAAAACAAAATGCAACTGAAGACACAATTCCCAAATAAGCAAATGAGCTAGTTCATGTGGAGGCTCATGGGTGAAAGAAGTGAGCTCCCAAAAGTCTGCTTCCTAGACGTGGGGGTCACGGCCAAGCCAAACTTCCCCAGACTCCGTGTATATCTCTGTAAGATGGATATGACACTAGTTCCTACCATGCTGGATTGTTGCGAGGATTGAGTGAGAGAAACCAGTTAAATCCGTTAGCACTATCTGTGGCAGGTAGTGAATAGTCAATACATGCTAACTGGTTAGAAGTAGCATCAGTACAAACAGAATCAAGAACATTAATGTTCTGCATTTTTCTGCGTATCAGATCCTCCGCAAATGTAAGCCAGTTACCGCTAGTGCCTTCGTGCTGAGCTTCTCAGCCAATGTACTCACATTCGTTCAATCCTTCCTTCCTTCCTTCCTTCCTTCCTTCCTTCCTTCCTTCCTTCCTTCCTTCCTTCCTTCCTTCCTTCCTTCCTTCCTTCAACAAATGTCCAGAAAATAAATGCCTGTCTGTGCTAGCCCAAGTACTGATGACGGAATAGTACCAGGTCTCTGACCTAACTGTTTACAGCAGGGGTCAGCAAACTTATTCTCCTACTGGCCAGAGAGCAAATATTTTAGGATTTTTGAGCCATACACCTCTGATGGAAGAGGCATTCATTTCAGCCTTCATACTGCAAGAGCAGCCATGTGTCAAAATGAATGGGCATGGCCGTGTGCCAATACAACTTTGTTTACAAAAACAGGCAGTGAGCAGCCTTTGGCTTGAAGTAGACGATTTAGAGATTTTCAGTATAGAATCTAACAAAGGGAATCATTAAATAAATACAGTCAAGTATGAGAAATACTCTGGTGGTCTCAAAGAAGGCCAAGGATGTCTTCCCAGAAGAAGCAATACTTAATCGAGTACCAAATGGATGCACAGAATACAGTCAGTCAAGGAGGGAGAGAACAGCATTGTAGGCAGATGCATGGTGTGTGCAGCGCTGGGAGAAGAAAGAGAAGTCAAGAGACAAAGACGCAGAAACAGAGACGGTTGGACAGGGACGATATCAGAGGGGCACATCAAACTGAACAGGGCTTGAGTGCTGGGGCGTTGGGATGAAGCTATAGAGGGGTGAGGACCAGGTTGTGAAGGGTTCTGGCACTGGGACTTGTCACCCCTCACCACCTGGTGCACATCTCTGATGAGAGCCGCATAGGGCTGGCATCTCTCCATCTGCAGCCATTCCTGGGGCCAGACACCTTCCTGACAGACCCCAGTAAACAACTGTGTATAATACCCCAACTTCTGAGTATCCCGAACATGCCAGTGAAATCTCAAAAGAGATCAATTAAAAGAAGGGCTAAACATTCAAGGAAGTTGACTTCGTTTTCAACAGAAGAAAGCTTTTTGACAGTGAGATAATTGTATGCCATAATCTTTCAGTTTTTCAGGATCATGGACTAAAAAAAAGTTACTTCATGCTCATTCAGGATAAGAAAATAGATTTGCAAGATTAGCATCCTCTACGTTCAGATGCACAATTTCCATGTTCATTATTGGCCAACACAACAGCCCGTTCCCAAGGAAGAGTAATGGTTTGCTTTACTTGACGTTTTGAGCTGTCACATCTGAGGGCCAGGTCCCAGGGGACGCACATTGCCCCATCACTTGGAAACAAACCAGTCTGTCCCCTCAGTCAGTCGGTCACCCCATGAGGCAACTCAGCACTGAGGTGGGCTCACACTACAGTGCCCTTCATCCTTTCCAATGGCTCTGGAAAGTGAGGATGTGGGTGTAGGAACATGAAGAAGACAGAGAATTCAAGAGCAGATAGTCACACTTGGCTTGAAAATAGTCCAGTGGTGGCCGGTCCTGCCTCATAATAAGTAAACACTCAGAAAACCAGCATAGACCTCTGCATATAGACCCATATGAGGGGAAATGCGGAAAAATTCTAGCACAGAAAGCTGGCTTTTCTCCCAAACATCAAAATCTGAACATGTTCTCAAATATATACAGTAACCTATTCTCTTCTGTATTCTACTATTACCTTACATTTTAGCCTGAATTTAATTCTTAGTTCAGGATAGCTTATGAACTCAAATATGCTCGTAAACAAATGTTCGAAGGAGAAGGCACAGCAGAGATGGTTTCAGCTATTAAAATTCTACATATAAAGAGCGATTAGTGCATCGAACCTACCCTAACATTTCATTCTCTTAATAGAATTCATGCTGAATTTTGATAGCAAGAAGTAAGAGATTTTATTTTCATGAAAGCCCATTTCTATTGCATGACACTAATAAATGGCTAAATAAACACAGCATCACCAGGAAATAAATCCCAATTTGAAGTCTGAAAGGGGACTCCTATTTCTTGAATATCCTGAATGTCAACTTTTTGATGGGAAAAATAATACATAGCAGTGACTGTACACATAGGTCTATACTGGGTATCTTGGCCGTGTGTCCCGAGTTTCATCTGTTGAATCTCTATGTTTTCTGTTCCAGAGCGTCTCGTGGCATTTATTATGTTCTCCTAAAACCGCAGCTCATGAAGGCGTTGGAAAGGTCACTGTTTCCTGGTAATGATTTTTAAAAGAGTTTAAGTTAATATATATGTCCTCCAATAAAAGATGATGTTTCATGTGCATTTGTTTCTGAAATTGAGGCATATCTGTTTGTGTTCTCCAGGAGCCATTTTTCAGTTTCTGAATGTTTCCTGAAGTTTCCCTACAGCAGGGTGCTCCCCTGCACCTCTGTAATGAGGGCAACTTTGTTCCCACCTTTGTCTATGGACAGGGACACAAGCAGCGAGGCTCAGACAGCACAGGGCTCTCAGGAGACTCTCTTCTGAAGACAATGGTACAAAGAACTTGCCATGGAGAAAGACAGAAGGTCATAAAAATTAGTGGCCTTAACACCCTTAGTTAAAAATATAAAGGAAATCATTTATCTTCCCTTAAAGTTTTATACTAGTCCGCCTGTTCTAAAACAAGAGAACTCTAACATTGAGCTTCGCAGCAACCAGGAAATGTTGCTATTTATTTTATATTTTGGACTTCTGGTAAGATGGCATTTTTACATACTGGTCATTTCAATTTTAATTGTTGGTGAGATTTTTTTTTTCTCACCGTGGAGGAAAATGACCATCTGTCCTCTGGTTTCCCTGAAAAAGGAGCAAGAAAAGGAGGGCTTCATTTCTACAGGCTGGCTTTCTTCCAAAAAGGGAAAGTTCTCCAAAGTTTTGCACTGCCACTTGGGCAAGAGAAGGCAGGGAAGTGCTGGCAGACACAGGGCAGGGGCCTGGCAGGCTCTGCTATCAAGCAGGGGGACCAGCAGGCCCATACTAGGAAGCTGGTAAGAACAGAAATGCCCAGGGGTGCTGAGGGTCAGGGAAGTGTGCAGGAGGTGGGTAAGGGGATCGGGACTAGGAAATCAAGACCAAGGAACAAGGTGAGGAATCAGGCCAAAGGCTCGGTCACAGAAAGGACACAGAAGAGCTTATAGAGTCTGACCAGGGAGGGGCAGGAGCAGGTGGGAGGCCAGGTGGGGATGCTGAGAGGGCATGAATTTCAGAATCAGACAGCTCATGGTCAAATGTGCTGCAGGGCATGTTTCAGGAGACTCGTGGAGCCCCTGCCACACATCAGCACAACTCAGACTTCCATGAAGCCTTTCCAGCTTTCCTGATGTTCTTGGTCTCTTGCTCTGAGCTGTGACAGTCCTTCACTCTGTAAAACTCCCCCACAGGCTCACCCATCTCCACCTGGTTTCTTCTTCATTATCCCAAAGCTCTTTGATCCCCAGGTACTACTTTCTTCATGACTTTGTGAGCCCAGGGACTGGCCAGGCGCACGTGCAACTGGATCTTCGGTATGGAAGACAGAGGCAAGAAAGCAACACGGTTCCCTCAGGCCAGGACCCAACTGTGTTTTTACACTTTTATTCACTGAAATTGAAAACACACACAGTACCACTTGACGAATTTTCTCAAATTGAATACATTCACATAACCAGTACCCAGATGAAGAAACAGAATGTGATCAGCACCACCCAAAAGCTCCCCGTAGTCCGTCCCCTTATGCTGTCACAAGGGTGACTACTGCCCCAGTTCGGGAAGGCTTTGAGCTGAACCTGCAGACATACCCATAGTGCACTGCTCCCAGAACCACAGCTGAACATCCAGGGGGACGCTGGGGCTGAGATGCCGACCAGCGAGGATCAAGGTGAGCATCAGCCTGAAGACCTGAATCAGGCCTCAAGTGGCATCCTTCTTTCATTACGAGGCTCTGGCTCAAAAGGCAGCTATGCAACACCGAGCTTCACAAGTGCAGGGAAGGACAGCGGGGCACTCGGTCTTGCTCAGCGGATGAAGCCAGGGGGCTGGAGAGTGACTTTTTCTTAGGGCTTCCAATTGCTCAAGACACAGCTTACTACAGCTCTTCCTGAGCCAGCAAACACATTCTACCAAGTCTCCTGCATATGACTGTGAGTAGGTTGTTTCTTGGTGAATTAGCCCCTTGGTGTTCACACTGAACAGAGAAGGAAAATGTTCCTTTTTCTCCCCCCAAGCAAAAGGATGCAGAAAGCATCCTCAAGGGCTTGTGCTTAATATCTTCAAGACAGAGAACAGGTGTACTGCCTTCCAAATGTCAAGGAGCCCTGGACGAGCTGTGGGCCCCCATTGTGCAGCTTTCTTTGGTCCAAGGGATGCTTCAGAAATTCTGAAAACAACACCACATTGCAAACAAACACTCTGCACTTGGAGAAGGGAGTTTTGTTCTCCAGGTCAGGGCAGCTCGCACCAGCCCCTTTGTCCTTCAGGGAAGGGATAATCATTACCACGGTTCCTACAAGTCGCCGTGTGTGATTATCTCAAGGGCACTTGACAATTTCACCGCCTGTGCGTCCCCAAGGACTTTGTGTGCATGAACACGGGCTCCTGTGTTTCCGCAGCCTGTGGATGTGGTCCATTGGAATCAACTGAACAAAATCAGACCTGTGATAGGGGCCCACGATCTGAGCTAGAGTCAACCAGGTGCCAGGGAGGCGGAGGGCCCTGGTGAGGGAGGTCATGTGCAGAGCCACTTGGGAAGGCTGATTCATTTGGCTCAGTGGTCTCTGGGGAACCAGGGCACGTCCATCCCTCACCTTACCAACAATCCTGCTGTGCCACGAGCGATGTGAGTCTGTAACAGAGCCCAGCAGCTCACCACAACTGTGTCAGGCCCTGGAACGCTGTCTCCTTAACCTCCACAACATCCCTACGAGGAAGATACTACTGACCCCATAACATATGGGGAAAGTGTGGCTTTGAGGGATCACACGGAAGGAAAGTGCCTCAGTGGGATCTACACTGGACTCGTCTGCATCCAGAGCCCGGGCTCTTCACAGCTGTGCTGTCCTAGGGGTGGTAACACCAACGCTGATCCTTGCACCCATGTTGGAAGGACCCACTTTCGTGGACCAGTGTCTGCTCTCACGCTCCAAGTCACACTCGGCAGTGTCACCACCTGGCCATGTTGCAATGTCACAGGCGGGAACCTTGGGTGGTAGGAAAACGACACAGCTCTTGGGGAGAAGCGTCCTCTGTTGCTCCTGGTGTGTCAGGCTGGTTGGGGACCTGCTTCTCCGATCTCCATTTACTCTTTTCTATTGAGGTGACATTCACATAACTTAAAACCAACCCTGTTCAAGTGTCTAATTCAGCCGCATTTAGTACACTCATAGTGCTGTGCAACCACCACTCCTATCCAGTTCTAAAACATTCTCACCCCAAAAGGAACCCTGACCTATTACACAGCCACGCCATTCTCTCTTCACACAGCCCCTGCCAACCACTCATTCTTCTGTCTCTGTGGATTTTCTATCAGTGGAATCACAGAGCATATGACTTGGGTCTGACTCCTTTCACTCAGTACTACATTTTCAAGGTCCATGCACGTGGTAGCATGTCGATACTGTCTCTTTTATGGCTGAATAATATTCCATTAGATCGTGCCTCTTAAAAGCGAAGTAAGAGGTAATGCGGTCTCAAAGAAAGAGCATTGACTCAAGAATCTGTGAAACTTTCATTCTTCTCATGGGATTATGATTATCCTTCTGCATCAGATAGACCTACCTGGGTGCACATGTCACCTCCTCTGCCATGTGGCCTTACTTGAGACACCTAATTACTCTGAGCACCAGCGTCCCTGCCCATTGGATAAGCGTAAGTGACCTTCCCTAACTCACAGAGCTACAGTAGTAGCAAAAGAGGAAAACACATATCCAAAGATTGTCAAATTGCCTAACGTGCCATCACGGTACCTAAGATGATACCTAGTTTCTCCACTTATTGGTGGGAAAACTGCCCCACTTACATATATAAGTTGGGAACTCACCTGTACACGGCAGATGTGTGCCTGAGTTGCCCATGTAAATTAAAAGAATCAAATCCCCTATTCACTAAGCAAAGGAATTCTTTTTTTTTTAATGTGTATTTATTTTTGAGAGAGAGAGAGAGCATGAGCATGGAGGGGGCAGAGAGAGGGGGAGACACAGAATCTGAAGCAGGCTCCAGGCTCCGAGCTGTCAGCACAGAGCCCGACATGGGGCTCGAACTCACAAACTGCAAGATTGTGACCTGAGCCGAAGCTGGTGTTTAACCGACGGCGCCACCTAGGTGCCCCAAAACAAAGGAATTCTTAGGTGGGCAAAAACTATTACTGAAGAAAATCTGCTCTAAGTTCCGTGGGTGGGTTAGCCACCTTTTAAATGAACGTTTTCATCCCAGAGTGCAGCACAGTTCTTGGCTCAGAATAGGCACCCAGCATAAGTGTTTGTGTAGGCATTGGCAAAGAAGGAAGAGGTCTTACACCGGACATATTTCGAGGAACGTTCTCCAAAACCCCTGGTTCTCAGACAAATGGTAACTGGCAGCCAAGTTACAGGCATAAGTATCCTTGTAGTCAATCCAAGAACAACCCCTCTGGGGGTGGGCAGTACTGTGGCTTCTGGCTGCAAAGTCATCATCTCTGAGGAGCAGTGCTTATAATGGGTAGGCAATGGATGGCTCAAATCACAAACTCAGACATGGTGAATGAGGGCTGAGCAGCGTTTACAATGAGGTGAGCCCAGCCATGGGGCTCACTTGGGCACAGTCCATCCATGTTCTCTCTTCTGTCACTGGAATACTTAAAAAAAAGAAAACAAAAAACAAAAAAAGAAACAAAAAAAAAAATAACAAAACCAAAACCCTGCCAAACTTAGTTATTGCTCACGCATGAAGGATCCAGAGCAGAGACAGTCTCAATTAGAGGTGACTTTCAAAGAGCCCTTGGGTTCAAAACCAAGGATCTACCGGGACACCTTCTGCCACCACCCAACGCTGCAAAACACATTAAAGAATGCTTGAGGCAGTTCTGGAAGATAAGTGGCCTGTATTTCATTCACTCACAGAGCAATCTGATCTGCGGAATTTCCACCAGTGATAATCCATGCACAACGTCACGTTCCCTCCAATCCCAGCACCATAATCCCAGCAAGCAGCGACTGGGTCCCCTTATGGCAGAGTTCAGGCACATAATAAAGGGAAACAGGAATAAGGAAAAGTATCAGTAACTGAAAAGTAAGGAACAGTGTACCTGGAGGTGCAAAACACACAAAGTACAACAGGAAAGAAGACTTTCTGCAAGCCTACTGCAACAGGAGATGGGTCAGAACTCATCGGAGTGCTGAGGGCAAGAAGCGGAGGGGCTGTTAGCGCTAGGGGCTGATGAGAAGTCCTGGGGGATCGGTGAGGGCTTGTTGATGGACGGGAGGTGTCCGGCATGCGGAGTCCTTCCTGAGTTCACGCATGTCTTCTTGTGTGACTGGGTATCTGTGTTTGACACCTGGAGCCCATCAGCGTCAGGTCCCCACTCTCTCCAGAAGATGCCATCGCAAAGGTCCTCCAGCAATTATTTTCCTGGGTTGGAAGGACATCCATCTCCGTGGGGTAGGGAAAGCATTTACAATGATGACCTGTCTGAAGTAAACTCTCTAAGAGAGGTCCAGTGGCTAGCGCCATGAAGAAGCCTGTCCACGGTTCAGCTGAGGTGACCATTACGGCCACGTTGGCCAAGGGCTTCTGAAACCCTGCTCCCGATGCCAGGGCCCTCTCAGAAAAGGGCCTTCTGAGACTTTTCGGCATGGGCAAAAGTGCTGCGGTCTGGAAAGCCCCAACAAAATTTCTGAATTTTGAATTAAATTTTTGAAAGCAAAACATCACTTTACCAAACTGTTTACCTCTCTGACGCCCCCCTGAAAGACTGAGTGGAGACCCAGTTTCTTCATTTCCTGAGATTTAAATAATGCTACAAGCCCAGGTGAAAGAAAGATGTCCAGATACTGACACCAGTGGACACACGGCATCTCTCAGATATTTCAAAATACTTCTAAAGGCTAGTGAACTATATTGGGCAGAATGAATACATAAGCATCGCCTTTGCGGCTGAGAGCCAGCTCCTGAAAGCCTTCTAGCATCATCAGTATTTAGCATTAATGGTCTTTGGTGGGGCTTTCTGGACAGCAATTAGCAATTCTGGAAAGCAAGACACACTGCCCCCTAGCCACACTGCGGACACCACAGCTCTGCGAACAGCCACACGACGGAAATCCTCCAAAGTCACCAGACGGCAGGAGAAGCAGCGAGTGCCGAGGAAAAAAGGCAGGTTTGGGCCAGGCCGCGTGTCTTCTGCTGTTTGGACTTCATGCTGAAGGAGCACCAATGGGGCTAATTCCCCGAGGAGCTGCACGTACCCATTGCCATTTGGCGTGGCCACCTCAGTGTTCTCAAAATCAGGAGATTTTGCATAGAAATCTGGGTTTCCAGGTTCTCGTGGAACAGCACAGGGATCAGAGGGGGTGCACGCCTCGTGGCCTCACGGTCTCTGCACACCTCTGTTTCCCACACCTGGTCTCCTGTATGCACAGGCTGGATGTTTGCACAATAATCCAGCCCTAACTTGGTGGCATTAAATGACACCAACGATTTATTGCTGTTATTAATTCTCACAGTTCTGGGGATCAGCTAGAACGAGCTGGGTGGTTTTCACTTGGGGTTCGTTAGGCGGCGATGGTCCCACAGTGGCGGGCGGTGGAGAGAAGCTTCCTCACTTACACGTCATGATGGGCAGCCATCCTCCACTGGAATCTCAGCAAGGGCTCTTTGTGGGAAGGTCCGCACTTGGGTTCTGCAAAGCCAGGCTTGCAGGAAAGCAACTTGGTTCTAAGAGTGAGTAACGCGATAGACGGCAGGGATACTCTATTCACTTTCCTAAACGGGCCTCAGTGTCAACCTTGGCTGTATTCCATTAATGACCAGCAAGGTCCTCGACCACCCACGTGAAAAGGAAAGGGGCGTCAGACCCCTCCACTGACTAATGGGAGAAATGAAGAATTTGGGGCCTTGTCTCGAAACCCCTGTGGTCGTTCCTCAGGTCACAAGTTACGTATATTCCTCCCACACGCCAAATCCACGCACTGTCCCCCATACCTGTCGAAAGCTGTTATCATGCATTAGGCTCAAGCTGGAGGCCAGGACCCTGACCTCAAATCAGGTCCAGCTTTGGATGAGGCTGCTCTTGGATCACTCCTCTGGTCCAGCTCTCTTTGCAAAGACCCCTGATCGTGCCCACAGGAGGCACGGGGCCACCACCCCCTCTGCTACGTTCCTGTTCATAGGGTGATGTGGCAGGCCATAGAGGCAGGCTGCCCGGTCCTGCTGCCTTCAGTGGCTGTCCCCAGTCCCTGGCTCTGCCTGTGGGCTCCCAGTGCAGACCTCCCAACTGTCCCTCCCTGGCATGAATATATAGCTCACATCTACAGCAGCTGGTTTCTCTGTTTGCTTCCTGAGCCAACATGTTTGGGATTCAAAACCTTCTTTTCTTTTTTTTTTCACTCCATCTTTTCCTGTTAGTCCTCGTGGGCAGCATTTCTGTGCACAGAATGCTCTTCAATACCCTGAACATCTTTTGTGAACCTTATTGGAGTTCATGCCATTTGACAGAAGACATGTCTGGAAATCTGAGCTGAGGCGGCCTGGTTACGATGCCCTGGGGGTGGCTGGGGACACGACGGACCAACAGGGAGGGCCTGGGAGGCCGTGGTCTGTGCAAAGGGTCTTTAATCTTTCTGCGTCCCCAAGGAAATTTTAAAGTCAGATCCATGGCTGTTTCTTTACACCATGATTTTGAACAACAGGCTCCCGGGTTTGGTTTCCCTGGAAGCTATAGCTTGAGTTGAGATTTGTGGGCTCTCTGAGAGGGCTGGGATGAGAAAGTACTGAATCTGGGACCCACCATGTCCTGATTCCTCTCCATCTGATAAATTATTTTAAAAGCTCATCTCTTCCTTCGTTCCTCTGACTACAGTCAGCTGGAAAAAAAACATGAGGGTTCCTGTGAACACACGGCATGAAAACTCACTTGGTAAAGAACTGCATTAACCATTTTCTGTTTTCTATGAGCAACGATGCTGGCCACGCTTTCTGGGACAACATAGTAAGGGCCTTCTGCCTGCTTCCAATCTCCCTTTATGCCCCCCTGACAGTCTCCTCTAGGTTCTCTGCCTCCCTCGTGCCACACCAGGCTGTTTTATTGAAATACATACTGTACCTTATTTTTAAGGGGTGCACTCTGTTGGTTTAATGCAGGATATATTGTGAAATGATCACCACAGTCAAGGTGGTTAAAAACCCCAACATCTCACGGTTAGGATCACGTGTGAGGCGAGGACACTTAAGAACTACTCTCTTAGCAAATTTCAAGTGTACAGTACCGTTAACTGTAATCACTACGTTGTTCATTAGATTCCTAGAATTTATGCATCTTTTTCTTTAATGTTTTTTTTTTTTTATTTTTGAGAGAGAGAGAGAGACAGAGACAGAGTGCAAGTGCGAGGAGGGGCAGAGAGAGAGAGAGGCACAGAATTTGAAGAAGGTTCATACAAGGAAGGTAACTGTGGTGAAGAGGAAGGTACTTCAGTGTAGAAACAATGACACGGTCCCTGGGTGGCTCACTTGGTTAAGTGTCAGACTTCAGCTCAGGTCATGATCTCAAAGTTTTTAGTTTGACTGGCTTTGTGCTGACAGCTCAGAGCCTGGAGCCTGCTTTGGTCTCTCTCTCTTTCTCTCTCTCTCTCTCTCTCTCTCTCTCTATATATATATATATATATATATATATATATATATATATATATATATATATATATATATATATATATATATATATATACTAAATAAACTTTAAAAATCAAGAAATGATACTTTTTGCCACATTCATTATTACGGTATTACAAAGAAACCTTCTCTCTGTCTTACAGGAACCAGTTGGCTGATTTATTAAGGGGGAACATATGCTTTCAAAGTTAAAGGTTCTGTATTCAGAAGATTACAGGGGACGGAAGAAAGGAAACTCACATCAAACATGGGCAAGAGAATTGGGTCTACTTGAACAGACTATGGATTTCATGAAATCAGGGTCAACATATGACACATGTGTGGGTGGCAAAGTAGATGTCACAGAAGAAAAAATCAGCGACCCAGAAGACACAGTGATACCAGCTCTGAAGAATGAAACACAGGGACTAAAACAATTCAAAACATGAAATGGAGTATTTAGCTACCTAATAATTTTAAGAGCCCTAGAATAAGAAGCAGTTCGAAGAGAAACATATTTGAAGAAATGATGGTGAAAAATTTCTAAATTGGATGAAAACTATAAACTCCCAGATGGAAGAATCTCAATGGCCCTGAAGCACAAGAAACATGAAAACCACACAAAGGTACAGCATAACTAATTTCTTCAAAACCAGTGATGGAGAGAAAAATTCTAAAAGCAATCAGAGATTCTAGACTAAAAATAGCTCACAGGTTCATCATCTAAGTTTTAGTTAACAAAGAGCACAGGTTCAGAGATGGAGATGTTATCTAGGAATGAAAAAGAGAAAACTTCAGATAAATGTACAGATTGTGGTAGAATCTTTAAAAACACACCCAGTTGATGGGACACCTGGGTGGCTCAGTTGGTTGTGCATCCGACTTCAGCTCAGGTCATGATCTCATTTGGGAATTCAAGCCCCGTGTCAGGCTCTGTACCGACAGCTCGGAACCTGGAGCCTGCTTCCGATTCTGTGTCTCCCTCTCTGTCTTCCCCTCCCCTGTTCACGCTCTGTCTCTGTCTCTCTCATAAATAAATAAACATTTAAAAATTTCAAAAATAAATAAATAAAAACATACTAAGTTGAGAAAAAGACACAACATATTTTAAAAAGCAAAAAAAAAAAAAAAAAAAAAGCATTCAGGGAACAAAGAAACATTCCATAAACAGGAACAAAGGTAAGTCTAAAGACCCCAGGGAAGAAGACGGCAGAGAGCATCTCCACTGAGGGAAAACAAACACAAACCTGTCCACTTAGGATACTAATCAGAACAAAAGTATATTTCAAAAGTGAAGCTGGAATAAAGACAATTTATGTGTAAAAGGAAGGCTGAAAGGATTCGTGATGAGCAGACCTGGTACACGAAATAGTAAAGGAAGTTCTTCGGGACCGAGGGAAATGATAATAGATGGAAACAAGTATTTACGTGAACACTAATGAAGACCACAAGTGGGGAATAAGTGAGAAAATATATATTTACTCATTATTCAAGTCTCTTTAAGAGACTTTTAGCTCCTTACAGAAGAATAACAACACTGAGGCGTGGTGTTTGTAACACATGCGGAGTAAAATACACAACAACAATAGCACAGAATCTGAAACTCGACCTGATTCACATCACTTACACAGAAATGAATAAAAATGAATCGTGGGTAAAAAATATAAAGCACAAAACTAAACCTTGAAGAACTATAGTAGGGGATAAACACTTGGGGATTTAGGGTTAAGCAAAGATCTGGACACCAGCATAATTTGCTGGACTTCATCCAAATTAACCACTTTGCTCTTCAAAAGGCCCTGTCAAGATAACAAAATGACAAATTAGAGACTGGGACACATATTTTCAAATTATATTTCCAACAAAAGCCTTATTTTAAACTATATACAGAATCTGTGAAAGTCAACATTTAAAAAATCCAATTAAAAACTGAGCAAAAGATAGGAACAGACATCTCACTAAATAGGATACAAAGATGTCATATCAGCCCATGAAACAATGTTCAACCTCTTTTCCACTAAGGAAATGGAAATTAAAAGCATACTGAAATCCACACCATCAACACAACAGAAATTTTAAAAATAGTGAGTACACCAAAAGCTAGTAAAGATTTGGAGAAACTGAATTGTTCCTACATTGCTGGTGGGAATTTAAAATGGTGGAGTTACTCTGGAAAATAATTAGAAAGTTTCTTTTCAAATTAGTGATGGAATTATCAAAGATCGAGCAACAATACTCCCGGGAAATAATTCTAAACTTATGTTCATGTAGATACTTATAGACACAATTCATAGCTTTATTGGCAACAGTCAAAAATGGGAATTTACCTAAATATCCTTCAGTGGGTTAATTGTTAAACTAACTGTGGTATATCCATACCATGGAATATTACTTGGAAATAAAAAAGGAATACTAGCAACTCCTTGGGATTAATCTCAAGGGATTTACTCTGAGTGCAATAAAACTCATCTCAAAATAGTTACATACTGTATGATTCCATTTATATAACAGTCTCAAAATAACAAAATTATAGAAATAGAGAACACATTTCCAGAGTTAAGTTAAGCAGGCAGAGGTAGAAAAAGAAAAGTGCCTGTAGCTACATCAGGGCAACATGAGGGATCCCTGTGGATGTAAATGTTCTGTACCTTGGTTATACCAATGTCAATATCTTGGTGGTTATATTGAAGTATATTTTTGCAAAGTGTTGCCTTTGGTGGAAACTCAGTAAAGGGTACACGGGACTTCTCTGTATTATTTCTGACAACTGTGTTATTTCTTACAATCTCAAATGTACATGTATCTCAAATACAGTTTTTAATTTAAAAAGATATATTGGGCTTTATCAGAATTAAGAACATTGCTTTCATAAGACCACTATTAGGAAAATAAAATGTAAGCCAAGCCACAGAGTAGGAGGAAGGATTTCCAAAACTTTTACCTGACAAATTATTTGTTTCCAGAATATGTAAAGAATACTTACAATTCAAAAATAACAAGATTAAACAAGCAATAAAGGACACAAACAGGTAATTCACCAAAGAACATGTATATGGTTAAAGACACAGGTAAAAGAACATTCAACAGTATTGATCACTAGAGATAGTGAAAATTAAAACCACAACGAGATACCAGTGCACAACTAACATAATAGCACCAAACAGAAAGACTGAGAATTTCGAATTTTGTAGAGTGTTGGAATACATGAAATTCTTAAATGTTGCCAGTGGAATGGAAAGCATGTCAGCTATGTTAGAAAATTCCTTGTGAATTTAGTATAAACATGCATTCAATCAATGACCCAACAATTCCATTTCTAGGTTTTTAAGAAAAATGAAACTGTGTGTCCACATAAAGAGTTCTACATATATGCTTTATTCCTTAGAGTCAAAACTGTTAAGCAACCCAAATAGATGAATAAATTGTGGTTTATGTACACAATGAAAAACTACTCAGCAATAGGAAACTATTGACACGTGCAACACAGGAAGAATTCAAATGCATATCATTAGGTAAAAGAATCTAATTTCAAAATGCTATATAGTGAATTATTCCATTTATATAATTTTTAAATATATACATTTCAAAAGAATTAAATCATACAGTGTACGTTCTCTAACCACACTGGAATTAGGTGAGAAATTAATGTCAATCATGGATAAAGATGTGGTTTATATACACAAAGGGATACGACTTGGCAATGAGAAAGAATGAAATCCTGCCATTTGCAGCCACGTGGATGGAACTGGAGGGTATGATGCTGAGTGAAATAAGTCAGTCACAGAAAGCAGCATATGTTTTCACTCATGTGAGGAACTTGAGAAACTTAACAGAAAACCATGGGGGAGGGAAGGGGAAAAATAATTTCAAACAGAGGGAGGCAAACCATAAGAGACTCTTAAATAGAGAGAACAAACTGAGGGTTGCTGGGGAGTGGGGGAGAAATGGGTGATGGGCATTGAGGAGGGCACTTGTTGGGATGAGCACTGGGTGTTGTACATAAGCAACGAATCATGGGAATCTACTCCCGAAGCCAAGAGCACACTGTATATACACTGTATGCTAGCCTAATTGACAATAAATTATATTTAAAACAGAAATTAATGTCAATCAATAACCTGATAAAAACTCTAAAATCTTATAAATTGGAGAACACACTTTGAAACAAGCCAGAGACCAAGGAATAAATCACAAGTGAAACAGAGTATTTTGAATGATATAACACTCTACACCCACTAGGATGGCTAAAAGGAAGAAGACAACATCACAAGCTTGGGCAAGGATATGACAAAATTGGAACGATCAGACTTTGCTATGTGATTGTAAAATGGAACCGCTGCCATTTTGGAAACCTTTTGACATTTTTCTCAAAATGCTAAACATAGAGTTCCTAATGACACAAGCAATTAATTGCACTCCAAAGTATGTCTAAGGAAACGGAAAACATATTTCCACACAAAAACTTGTACACAAATTTTCCTAGAAGCATTACTCATGATCGCCAAAAAGTGGAAACAATCTGAGATGTCCATCAACATATCAGAAGATAAAGTGTGATTTCCATACAGTGGAACATAAAAAGAACTGCAGGGCTAATGAAGGAATGCAGGGCTACAACAACATGGATGGACCCTGAAAAAATTATGTAAAAGAAAAGGCCACATTTTCTATGACTATCATATGAAATGTCCAGAATAAGAAAATCCACAGAAACAGAAAGTAGATTGATTAGTGGTTGCCAAGTGTTGGTGGGAGGGGACGAATGGGGAGTAACTAAGGAAATCAATTGACTTACCTGAGGAAATTATAAGTAGGACAGCAATAATTAGTAAAATAGGAAATAGACAAAAGCAGAAAGAATTTTAACAAATTGAAAAGTTTTTCTTTGGAAAGAGTAATAAAATTGCTAGACCCCCCTAATAATACTGTATTAATTTATTTTAATTTAACTTTTATTTATTTAGTTTTTAATTTTAGAGAGAGAAACAGAGCATGAGTGCAGGAGGGGGGAGAGGAGAGAGGAGAGAGAAAGAAAACCTTAAGCAGGCTCCAGACTCAGTGTGGATCTCACTACGGGTCTTGATCCCACGACCCTGGGATCATGACCCAAGCCAAAATCAAGACTCGGATGCTCACCGACTTACCCACCCAAGTGCCCAATACTGTGTTAATTTTAAAAAGAGAGCGAGAAAGAGAACATAAGTTATTGACATAAGGAATAAAAATATGTACATCCTTACAGACCCTACAGACATTGAAAGGACAAGGGAAGAGTCCAAATATCCATCGATGGATGAATGGATAAAGAAGTGTTACTATATATATATATATATATATATATATATATATATATATATATATATATATATATACACACACACACACACACACACACACACACACACATACACACAATGGAGCATTACTTGACAGTCAAAAAGAGTGAAATCTTGCCATCTGCAACTACGTGGATGGAACTGGAGGATATTATGCTACGTGAAATTAGTCAGAGAAAGACAAAAATCATATGACTTCAATCATATGAGGACTTTAAGAGACAAAAGAGATGAACATAAGGGAAGGGAAACAAAAATAATATAAAAACAGGGAGGGGGACAAAACTGAAGAGATTCATAAATATAGAGAACAAACTGAGGGTTACGGGAGGGGCAGTGGGAGGGGGGATGGGCTAAATAGGTAAGGGGTGCTAAGGAATCTACTCCTGAAATCATTGTTGCACTATATGCTAACCAATTTGGATGTAAATTTAAAAAAAAAATAAAAATAAAAAATAAAACACGTCAATAAAATAAATGAATGAATGAATGAATGAATGAATGAATGAATGAATAAATAAATAAATAAATAAATAAATAAATAAATAAATAAATAAATAAATAAATGGACAAGGAAATGTTTAAATGGTTTTATGTCAATAAATTTGACAACTTAGATGAAAAAGAAAACACAACCTACCAAAACTGTCACAAGTAGAAACAGAACGTCTGAATAGTCCAGCAGGACAGCAGTGCTACTTTTCCATCCAGAGGACCTGTGATTCCTCCCATTGAAGGTTTCTACCCAGCCGTGTTGTCAGAGCTGTGCATTTGAATATCCTGGGAAGCTTTCCAAGATACCGAATGTGCGTGTCACCCTTAAAGATTCTGATGCAATTGAGCAGAGTGGGCCCAGACATGGCAATTTTTAAAACATTTCCAAGGTAATTCTCATGTGCAGCCAGGGTTCAGAACTCAAGTGTACAAAAACTTCCATCTTCTAAACAGTTCTGGGTCCCGGCCCCGGCTCTGCCACTAATCACCTGTGATACTGACAACCTCCGTTTCCCTGTTCCCTCGGTTACTCTTCTGCATAAAACAAGGGAGGAGGATTCCATCAGTTTACAAAGTTGTTTGTGCAGTGAGACTTGAAACCATCATGCCCAGGGGACCCCATCGTGGAGGGAGCTAAATTAAGAGTGTCTGTGATTGAGCAGAAACAGCCGGGAACACCCGTCCTCCCCCAATGCTCCCTGGAGGCACTTCTGCAGAGTTCTGGGACCTTGGGCAAGTCACGGGCTTCGTGCCTCTGATGTGCCCTGTAGCCAGACAGTAAGTCTCCGCCCACCGATGGGGTTGACTTTGTAGAATTCGAAGTCGCCTCCAGCTCTCCCCACACTGCCATCTGCACCTCTCCATAGTGAGACCTTCTGACGCCTCCTTGTAGCTACTTAACTGACGGTCAAAGGGGGTTCCTCTCTTTTTCTTCCAGCGGCGCCCACAAGCCATGCTCAGAGGGTGCATTTATTTATTTATTTATTTATTTATTTATTTATTTATTTACGTTTCATTTACTTTTGACACAGGGAGAGACAGAGCCTGAACGGGAGGGTCAGAGAGAGGGAGACACAGAATCCGAAACAGGCTCCAGGCTTTGAGCTGTCAGCACAGAGCCCCACGTGGGCCTCAAACTCACTGACTGTGAGATCATGACCTGAGTTGAAGCCGGACGCTCAACCTTTGGAGCCACCCAGGCGCCCCTCAGAGGGTGCTTTAAAAAAAAAAAAAGTTTTTGAGGGGCACCTGGATGGCACAGTCCGTCAGGCATCCGACTTTGGCTCAGGTCATGATCTCCAGGTTCCTGGGTGCTAGCCTTGCATCCAGCTCTGTGCCAACAGCTCAGAGCCTGGAGCCTGCTTCGGATTCTGTGTCTCCTTCTCTCTCTGCCCCTCCCCCACTTCCTCTCTCTCTCTCTCTCTCTCTCTCTGTCTCTTTCTCTCTCTCAAAAATACATAAACATTAAAAAAAATTAAAAATAGATAAAATAAATTGTTCACTAGAATGCCCTGGAAGAACAAGACGATGAGGTTTCAGGCCAGCGGGGAAATTTGGTTTGGCTCTGGCCAGCAGGGGTCAGGATGAGCTGTTCCACAGGGGCCCAGTGAGGCTCCTGGTAAGTCCTGTGTACTTCTGCTGCGTTCAGAGAAAGTGCGGGCTCTTAGTCAGCAGCTCGGTGTCCAGTCATCTGTCATGCGGAATGCTCACACAAGTGTGCGAAAGACAAGAGAGGCAGGGATGCTCAGGCAGCTTCTGCCGCTATGCCCCTCCTATCACCATCACCCACACGGACCGTGACCTTTCCCACCCTCGGCCTCCACTGGTTCTTGACTGGAGAGCTCTTCTCATTCTTCATCCAGAGAGCATGTGTCACTTCCTCCAGGAAGCCCTCCCTGATATCCCCGACGAGGCCATATCCACAGACACATCTAGCCTACAGATAAGAGTGGACGCATTAATATACGACTCCCCTTCTGGGTAGACGCTTAGGAAGGATGCTGCCTCTGGCCAAACATAGCCCTGGGGACTTATGGCTTGGGGAGGGATGGTGGTGCCCCCAGCAGGTGGATACAGCCCTACATTAGGGCGCAGGGTTTGGTCAGCAAAGTGTGGGCTAGATTTCAATCCCCTCTCATTGTACCCTCTTGAGAAAGCCCTTGGTCAGTACACAGACCACACAACCGTGCAGGTGGCCCCCTTCAGAGCTTCTGTGACTCATTCCCATAGCACGCTTTTTGTGTGTGCTATGAACACGTATTTGCAGCGTCTTTGCAGGCAAAGACATGTTTAATTTTGCTCATATTCTATTCCTAGCCTAGTTCTCGATTCTTAGTAAGTGCTCAAAGATGTACACTGGGCAATCAGCAGACAGAAGGAGATTTGGAACACGAGGCATGTGGTAGTTTTGTCTGAACGAGCCTCTAACTTGTGGAGGCTGAATGATTTTCAAACCCATAGGACAGGCTGTGTCCCAGAGGGAAGCCTCATAAAGGAGAGCCTTTTCCTTCAAATATGGAGACAGGCAAGAATCTACTCCATTTTGCTTCTAAAGCCTGCATAGCTCCTCCTTGTAAAAAAATACCACAGAAAGAGCTTCTGGGGAATCTCCTCACTGAGTGTGCACATGGCTTCACATCAGCCCCAACCATCCCCTCGATCTCTGCCATCGGAGAGGTGACTTTAAATTACCTAAGAAAACTGGACATTCTTACGTTATTACAAGAAAGTAGTGAAAATTTGGAGGGGCTGGCTGGCTTAGTCAGCTAAGCATCTGACTTTGGCTCAGGCCACGATCTTACGGTTCGTGGGTTTGAGCCCCGTTTCAGGCTCTGTGCTGACAGCTCAGAGCCTGGAGCCTGCCTTGGATTCCGTGTCTCCCTCCCTCTCTGCCCCTCTCCCACTCCCACTCTGTCTCTGTCTCTCTCACAGAAATAAGTAAATAATAACAATTTTTTTTAAAGTAGTGGAAATTTAAACAAAAGGATGCGTACCCCCCAGCAGCTTTTCAAACATGCAAACGTCCCTTGTTTTCTTTCACTAAGTGATGGGGCTTGGTGATATTCCTGTATTGGCATCAATGCTTTTGCCTCATCACTGACAGCTTACTTATTTGTACTTATTCATCTCATTTGACCTGGACTTGCCCAGTCTCCTGTGCATCAGGGGGCATGGTGGTGGCTATTACAACCGTGCTACGATAAACATCGTTGACTGCCCATCTTCGCATACATACGTAAGTATCCCTTTAGGACACATAACTAGAAGTAGAATTTCTGCATCTAACTGTGCAGATACCTTTACATTTGAAGCAATAGTAGGCAAGATCTACGGCTTTAAAGCACTAGCTTGACGCATACAATTATGCCGTGTGTGTCTGTGGGTGTCTGTGCACACATGCTCACGCACCTACCTATTTATACACACATTCTTCTTCCTCCTCCCCATCACAGGGCCTGATGCAGGCACCTGACCCAAGCACACTAACAATAGACACTGCCTCTCAGAAATGGGGATGGTGGCCTCTTTCCCTGGGCTCAGGGGACCCATTTCTGCCTTCTTAAATGGTCGTAGGCAGCATCCTTCTGCCGCCTCAATCTCCACGGCCTCAATGTCTTCAAAAGTCACCCTCATTCTTCACAGACATTCTTGATCTTCAGCTCTCCTGCCCACCTTTACTCCACAGGGTTCACGCTCCAAAGGAGAACAATGTCTCTGCGGGAGAAATGCTCTAAGCAGTTCAGGAGGGAGCAGGTGGAGAGGAGAGGGAAGCCCCAGGGGGCGTCCACTTCAGAGAGCAGGAAAGGAGGGACAGGGGTCGGGCCTAGAGGCACAGCCAGGGCAGGGCTGGGCTTCCAGCACAGGGGAAGGCTGAGCTATTCAAGGCAGAGGGAGGACACAGGAAGAGGGTCTCCGACCCACCAGTGCAGGGCACATGCAGGCACACCTGGGCACAGCTCCCAGGCCGATTTCCGTCTTCCCTCAGGAAAGAGCTCAACTCCGCTCTCCTGGGAAGGCCCCTTGACTCCCTTGGCTGGAATCTGTGAGCTCTGATTAAACTTTGTGCATTCGTTCACTCATTCACTCATTCACTCCTTCACTCATCCTACCAATGCCCACTGAGCACCTCCTGTTTTCTGGGTGTCGACATCATAGATTGAAAACAGAGTGTATAAATGTGAGGGATTCTTACTCCAGCTGCACCTTCTAGAAGGGAAGCAGGGCAGGGGTGGAGCGGGCAGTGGGAGGAGCCAGAGATTGGGAATCAGAAATAACGTGTCCCCCTTTCTCCTTCCTTAGGCACTAAGCAGCACCCACTCACTGCCAGCCATGGT
>NC_138358.1:16677409-16844909 GCF_046562875.1 Panthera onca
ACTCCTTCTTTCTTATGAAAGTTTTATAATTTTGTACTTTACACTTACATCTATGATCCATTTGGGTGAATATTTGTATAAGTTATGAATTTAGGTCAAGGCCTCTCTTAATTAATTAATCAATGAACCGATTAATTAAACAAATAATTACTTAGTTCATTGATTACTATTGCATACGAACACTTAATTGTTCCAGTAACACTTGATGAAAGACTATATCCCTTTTTCTGTTAGGTTGGCTATACGTCATTATCAGAAGTTGGGTGAGGATGCTTGTGTATGGGCTCAGTTTCTGGATTCTCTGTTCTATCTCTTGACCTGTGTCTCCATCTTTCTTCACTATCACACTGCCTTGATTACGGGAGGTTTATATTGAGTCTTAAAATTGTGCAACATGAGTTCTCCAACTTGGTTATTTTTCAGAGCTGTTTGGCTGTTCTAGTTCCTTTGTCTTTTCACACACATTTTAGAATCAGCTTGCTGATATCCACAAAACAATCCTGGGATTTCGACTGGGATTCTGTTGAATCTCTAGATCAAGTTGAAAATTGGCATCTTACTAGCGAGGCTTCCATGGATAGATATGGCATATCTCTCCATTTATTTATATCTTCCTTGATTGATCCAATCAGCCTTCTGTGGCTTTTAGCATACAGATCCTGTGCATGGCTGTTAGATTTAAATGTAAGTATTTCAATGTTTGGTGTGATATTAAATGGTTCTTTAAAAGCATTTCATATTCTAATTGTTCATTGCTTGTGTATAAAAATAAAACTGAGTTGTATATATTGACCGTGTATTCTGGGGCTTATTTAATTATGTTTGAGTTCTAGAAACCTGATGTATACCCCTTAGAATTTGTTTCATGTTGATAACCCCATGATTTAAGAGTCGCGGCAGTTTTCAGGGCACCTTGATGGCTCCATCAGTTGACTACCAGACTGCTGGGTTCAGCAGCTCAGGTCATGGTCCCATGGTCAGGGGATTGAGCCCCATGTGGGGCTCTGTGCTAAGCATGGAGCCTGCTTAAGCTTCTCTCTCTGTCTTTCTCTCTGTCTCTTTCTCTCCCCATCTCTGCTCATTCTCTCTTTCCAAAATACAAATTGAAAAATAAATACATACAAGAATTGAGATAGTTTTTATTTTTACTTTTTCCAATCTGAAGGCCTTTTCTATGCCTTTTTCTGTACATGCCACACTTGTAATCAGGGGAGGTACTGGTGTTTATGTCGATTTGTACACAGAACTGGCAGATTCCTTGCTTTTATTGTCTCCTTCCTTGGATTTCTCCCAAACTTTCCCCAATCAAAATAGGATTCAGTGGGACCCTATTCTAGTTTCGGTTCAAGATGGCTGTGTAGGAAGGCCTTGAACTCAACTCCTCCAAGGTGAAAGAAGATTTCATCTACCTCCATATTGACCTGAAACTTTCCAATTGATTAACTTTTTCTTTCCAGCTTCTCTCCTTCTTTATGATTCTTTGTTTTTGAGACAGAGGGAGACAGAGCGCAAGGGGGGGGGACGGGCAGGGATAGCAGGGGACATAGAATCTGAAACAGGCTCCAGGCTCTGAGCTGTCAGCACAGAGCCCAATGTGGGGCATGAACCCATGAACCATGAGATCATGACCTGAACTGAAGTAGGATGCTTAATCGGCCGAGCCACCCAGGCACCCCCTCCCCACCCTCAGCTTATCTCTTAATTCAGGATCCTGAAAGCAAAGTATCACCTGATGGGAACTGAATCTACCGCTCTAGCAATAAGGACTGCCTGAGCCAATAAGTCTCCACCCTCAAGCCCAAGACAATGACCAGCCTGACCTTAGTGACCACCTGTGTATACCTACCTCTTTTTGTCCCACATTTTCCTTACATAAACCTGGAAGTATTTTCAGCGCTTTAGAGAGAGTCTTTGATGTGAGCCTGCTGCATTTCTGGTGTCAGCCTCTGAATAAATTTCCCATTTGTTTCACCTCCACTAGTTCCTTTGAATTGCGATCTTGTCAGTAATGGGTAGCCAAACCTCACTTTTTTTGGGTCCCTTGGAGATAGGTGCTCTTGTGCCTGAACTCCCTGACTACGTTTCTGGTGACCCAGCCAGAAGGTGTACTTCCAATTTGTCCAGCTCCCTGGGGATTGCACCCATTGATATAACAATTCCTCCTGAGGAGCTGAGGACTGAATGCACAGATTGTGCCTAACAAAACATAGAAAATTGAAAGACAACAGCAAGACAGAGAGACAGTAACAAAGGAAACACTCACCCCTAACGTTGCAAAGGGAAGTTGGGGAAGGACCAGGAACAGACTCCTCTGTCTTTGGGCAGAAAAAAGAAAGAAAAAAAAAAAAAAAACACTGCAGTTTGAAAAGAGCAACTGTCATATAAAAGAGAGCATTAGAACTCTGTCAACGACAGAGGAGCCACAGGAGTTCTCTCTGGGTCATAGAGATGGAAGAATGGCAGGGTTACATTTTACATCCACATTTTTAAATGTTTACTTATTTTTGAGAAGCAGAGAATACAAGCAGAGCAGGGGCAGAAAGAGGGGGAAAGAAGATTCGGGAAAGGCTCTACACTGACAGCATCAAGCCCAATGTGGTTCTCAAATTCGTGAACTGTGAAATCATGACCTGAGCTGAAGTCAGATACTCCATCCACTGAGCCACCCAGCTGCCCCACATTCTCCTTCCACTTTAAAAGCATAGACCAGAGGAGGGTCCAGTTGCTGTAGCTGGCCTGGTGCCTCAGTAAGTTCCAGGCACACAATACACACCAGCCCCAATTGCACTGGACACACACACACCCATGGCATGATTTCCCCCCTTAAACAATGCACTTTAAAGAGGAACTAGCATATAAAATGAGCCATTCCTGGACTGTAACCCACCTCAGCTCCCACGGCCCCTTCAGGGCACCCTCTCAGTGGAAAATCCTGGTACACTCTAGTTTATATTCACTTCAGCTTCAACTATATTGGCAAGGTATCCTCTGCATATACAGCCCCAGGTGCCTTCAGCTTGTACCCACTTTAGCTTCACCTATCATGCCCAGGAACCATCTGCATAGAGAGATCAAGGACAACCTGTCCCCCAGACTGCTTATGTTCTAGCCACCCTGTACAGGGAACATATACACAGCACCCCAGCATGCCTCAACTTGCAATAATTTCAGCTTCAGCTGTCCTGCCAGGGTACCCTCAACACACAGAATCCTGGGACACCCCAGTCTGCGTTCACTTCAGCTTTAAGTATCCTGACAGGGCGCCTGTTATGTAGAAAGCCCCAGGATCCCCAGTCCATGCAAGCCACGGCTTCAGACAGCCAGCCAATGTCACCAACTAGCACACAGAGTCTACCCAGGGGGACAATCATATATAAGACAATTCCTTCAAGTGTAGGAGCAGTAGCTGCTCTGCATCATCTATAGAGACAAATGCAGAAAGGTAAGCAAAAGGAGAGACAGGGAAATATGCTCCAAAAGAAAGAACAATAAAAAACCCAGAAAAGAGCTGAAATGCAGGTAAGCATTGTGCCTCAATTAAATAAAGAATATAAATTAATGATGGTCAAGATGCTCGCCGGGCTGCAGAGAAAAGGAAGAACTAAGTGAGCCCCTTAATTAAGAGATAGCAAACACACACAAAATCAGAGTTCAAGAATATAATAGCTGGAAAAAAAAAAAAACACTAGAGGGAATCAACAGTAGAAGATGGCATGCGGAAGGACATATCAGTGATATGGAAGAGAGATTAAGGGAAAGCACCCAAAACAAACAGCAGAAAGATTTTTTTTTTTTTTTTTATTGAGTATAGGTTAAGGGATACTTTGGAAATATCAAGTGAGCAAAAATCCACATAATAGGGATTCCACCAGAAGGAAAAAAAGGACCAAAATTATTCGAAGAAAAGATAACTGAAGACTTTCCAAAACTAGAGAAGAAAACAGACATCTAGGACAAGAAGCACCGAGTTCCAAACATGATGAAACCAAGGAGCCCCACACTATGACACATCAGAATTAAAACGTCAAAGTTTAAAGATTAATGAAGAATTTCAAAAGTTGTAAGAGAGAAGCAAAAGTTACCTATGATTTAAAAAACAAATCAGAACAAACAAACACCTAAAGCTGTCAGCTGATATTTCAGCAGAAAGTTGGCATGCTGGGAAAGAGTGACATGATTTCTTCAAAGGCCTGAAAGGATAATCCCATGGCCAAGAAAACTTTACCTGAAAAGATTATCATTAAGATTTGAAAAAAAAAAAAAAGATAAAGAGTTTCTCAGACAGAAGATAAAGAAGTTTATCACCACTAATCAGCAATGCAACAAATGTTAATGGGGGAAAGTCATAATTAGATATTACAGAATTATGAATAAAAAGATGTAAAATATGATACCATACACATAAAATTTGGAGGAGGGACTTAAAAAAGTTACTCTTTGTATTTTATTTTACAAAAAAATATATGTTTTATTTCATGTTTGAGAGAGAGAGAGACAGAGTGTTAACAGGGAGGGACAGAGAGAAGGGGAGGTACAGAATCTGAAGCAGGCTCCAGGCTCTGAGCTGTCAGCACAGAGTCCAACGTGCGGTTCAAACTCACGTATTGTGAGATCATGACCTGAGCTCCAAATCGCACACTTAACTGACTGAGCCACTCACTTGCCCCAAAGGTTAGTCTTTTTAAATTTCTCAAATGTGTTTATATTTAAGTGACCGCCAAATTAACATAGACTGCCTTTTCCTTGGGATGTTATATGTAAGCCTTGTGATAACAAACTCAAAACACAAAATACATGAAAAATAAAGAAAAAGAAAGCCACGTAAAGCACAACACAAATCCATCTATGAGAAAGAAAGAGAGTAAGGAAAAAAAGAAACAGAGACCTACAAAAGCAACCGGAAAACAAATAACAAAATTACAATTAGTACATAACGGTCAACAATTACTTTAAAAATAAATGGCTGAAGTGCTCCAGTCCAAATACATAGGGTAACAGGATGGACAAAAAACAACCCTCATCCGTATGCTGCCTAGCACAGACTCACTTCAGACCTAGACACATACAGACTGAAAGTGAAGGGATGGAGATACATTTCCCGTGCAAATGAAAGCAAACAACAACAAGGACAACAAAAACAACATCAAACAACAACAACACCTCAGAACCAGGTAGCAACACCTATATCAAACCAAATAGACTTTAAAATCCTCAATAAAATATTAGCAAACTCCTCTCAACAACACACTAAAATGATTAAGTGGCTTTTATTCCAGGGAAACAAAGATGGCTCATCCAATCAATCAACATAATATCCCAACTCAACAAAACGAAGGGTAAAAATCATATGTTTATACCAATAAATGCAGAAAAAGCATATGACAAAATTTAACAGGTATTCATGGTAAAAGTTCTCAACAAAGTCAGGGGGGCGGACATGCCTCAACACATAAAGATATTATTTTATATATTGTTTATATTAAGTTCACACCTAACATCTCAATGGTGAAAAACTGAGAGCTTTCCCCCTAAGATCAAGAACAAGATAAATATGTCTACTTTTGCCACTCTTGTTTAATATAACACTAGAAGTCCTAGCCCCAGGAATCAGATAAGAAAAAAGAAGTTAAAGTCATCTACCTTTGTAAAGAAGCTGAACTGTCACTATCTACAGATGACATAAGAATATGCTAGAAAACCCTAAAACTTTCCCCCAAAACTATGAGAAGTAATAAACGAATTCAGTAAAGTTGCAGATACGGAATTGATACACAGAAATTGATAGGGTTTCTATATAATAATAATGAAGTCACAGAAAGAGCAATTAAGAAAACAACACCGTTCCTAATCACACCAAAAAAAGAGAGAGTAAAATAGCTAGGACTAAACTTATCCAAAGAAGTGAAAGACCTGTAGTGTGAAAACCATAAGTCAATGATGAAATTGAAGATGACACAAACAAACGGAAAGCTATCCCATGATCATGGATTGGAAGAATCAATATCATTAAAATGTCCATATTACTCATAACTATCATAACATCATAACAGAGGAGGCAAGAATAAACAATGGGGGAAAGACAGTCTCTTCAACAAATGGTGTTGGGAAACCAGGAGATCTACATGCAGGTAGCTAGGACCTAACCCTAACGCTGGCCTGGGCTCTGGCCCTAAAGGCACCTAGCATGGACGTCTGAGAGAAATAACGGATTGGGGCCAATTACCATTGGGGAAAATCCTATGTGGAAGTCACACTCTCTCCATGACATTTCCATGGCCATGATGGAGATGGAGGAGGAGATCCTGAGACAGTTTCAGTCTGGCCCACCCATATGTTTGGCTCCGCTCTTCCAACGCTACCCCTGACCCATAACCGCACATGGGCCCTCATTTCAGTCCTGCAGGGAAATCACATCACTGTGGGTTGTTGGAGCAAAGGCACTTCAGGAGAACCAACCCTAACCCTACCCACTGCTCTGCCTCTAAGCGGGATCACCTTCTGAGGCTGCGAAAAGAAGCGGTGGGGCATGGATTCCTCCTTTTTCTACCCTGTGTTCTCTTCAGGACCTCAGGACATTGAATGCTGCCCACACTCACTGGCGACGATAGTCTGCTTTACTGAGTCCACCAAATCAAACACTAGTCTCACCCAGAAACACTCTACAAATATCCAGAGAAAAAATGTTTAGTCTGGGGCACCCCACGGCCAACTCAAGTAGACACGTAATAATAACCATCACACGGTCATTCCTGTTTTGCTTCCCTTCCCTCATTCACCTCCTATTGCTAACTTTCAAGTTCTGAAGTCGTTGCTTTTTATATTCTGACCAGTGTATAGCGTTAAGAGAAATTTGAGGAAACTTGTCTTATGCAGGGACTAGTGTTTCAGTTAATATGAAAATGTTTCCGGTCAGGTAAGGGAAAAAGATCTTAGCTAGGGCACCAACATACTCCATGGTACTTTATCAGGGTTGGCCCTCAGCTTTCCAAACCCTTAACATGCTAATGGGAAGGCAGTGTAACATGGGTGAGAGCATGCATGTTGGCATAGGAGCAGAGCTGGTGCCCATCTCAGCCACACCACTTGTGTTTGTGTTATCTTGGACCAATTACTTAACATATCTGAAAGTCAGCTGCCTAATTTATAAAATGGAAATAATAACAAAGCGTCAAAAAGTTTAAATGACAGTATTGGCAAGGTGCTTAATCCAACACCTGACAACACGGAACAAGTGCTCCACCGATGATAGCCATCATTATCCTCATTTGAACAGCTAAGACAGGCTAATATTCTGTGAGGGGTCAGATACCTACGGGTGGATCTCAGGTCTTCTGACACTGATTCTTTAATTTGGAGGGAGCCCAGGGCCAGGATGGCTGAATGAGTACAAGGAGGTACACCAGTAAGCCAGTCCTCTATCCACCTCTTATTTGATAGTCCAGTTGTATAGTCATCTCTTTCCTTCCACTAAAAGAAATGCAAATCCCTCCCTCTAGAAGAAATAATACACAGTCGCTTGCATGTAATATTAAGTGTTAGGCTCTGTAAAACAGGCACATGCATCATCTCATTTAATCTCACAATGGCCCTTCATATGGGAGTCCTTATTCCAATTTCCAGGTGAGGAAATTGAGACCTAGGAAAGTCAAGTGCCTTCCCCATAACTTGTTTATGACTGTGTTAGACAACAACCCTAGACTCTACTCCATGTCCAGTGTGTCTTCTTCTGTGCCACAGTTTGTTCTCTTCCAAGGCGAACACTGATAAAGAATCACTTGAGCAAAGCAGTAAAAAAAAAAAAATCATTTAAGACGTCTAGTTTTCACCCAAGCACTGCTTTCTGGGTGAATTTGGTGTGTTTTCTCTCTGAGAAACAAAGGTGAGAAATTCCAAACCTCGGCCTTTGTTACGGAGTTATGAAGACCAGTAGAAATTAGTAAAGCTCACTGGCAGATTAAGGTTTCCAAGTTGAAGACATTAGTTTGAATTCTCATATTGTGGGTGTTAAAGTGGAAGCTGGGATTTCACATGGCTTTGACAATCGCCATCAATTCCTTTCTTCAAGATTTGACTGCATATTCTCACTCTTTCCTTTTTTTTCTTTTTTAACTATACTTGCAATCTGCCAGCTCATCCCTAGTTTCTCCCTATGTCTAGCAATGGCCATTCTCCATGTGTCCACATTAAATCTATCATCAAAGAAGAATAAAAAGATAAAAGAACAAAGCCAGAGAAGTAAGACTCAATACTAAAATGTAAATTGGTGTTAACACTTCTACTTCCAGTCAAATGCAATAACAAAAACTAGATTTATACTCCTTATGGAAGCAGCTAAAAGCGTAGACAAAATATATAAGAAGCTGTTCTCAAAACATCAGACATCAGGCAGTGAAGAGCAGTGATCCCTGATATTGGGAAATAAATGAAATGGTTCCTACAGTGTCCTAGCTTATTGACTAGTCGGGGATTTGAGTCTGTGGTTTAGAGAGGAGGAAGCTGGCATAGCCCAACATTTTCCCTGAATTGTGGAGGGGGTAGTCACTGATTCAGGAAGACTGCTATATTTCACAGAGCAGAGTACCAAAGAAGAGAAAGTTGTTCACAGAGAGAACTCCAGAGATCAACAGATTGCCTGCCTTGAGTATTCAATTGGATATTGATAAACTCTTGTGTATGAGGAAACTGAGACCAGGGGAAGGAACAATACCCACTGCCATACAGGGTCAGGAATAATGCCTGACAGCCAGTGTGGAAGACCTCACAATTTACATGCCATTTGGAAAATACTTGATTTTTGTGTCAGTACTGAACAAAAATTATCCCTAAACTAAGTGCTGCCTGTGCCTTGCCCAAAGTATATTTAAAGAAAGACCTGAAAGGATCAAGCTATTTGTAAGTAACTAAACTATGTCCCAAAACAAAAACCAAGAATGTTTTTAGGCATCTAGAAGTATCCAGCCTCTGACAGGCTAAAACTGACCATGTTTGGCAACCCATAAAAATTATCAGGCATGCAAAGAAGCAGGAAACTAAGACACGTAAGGAAGGGGAACTCAACTGACACTGACCCAGAAATTACACAAATGATATAATTCATACATAAGAACATTCAAATAATTATTATTACTATTATCAGTATATCCAAGAAATTATAGGGCAGAATGAGCATGTTAAATAGAGACATGCAAGTGATATGTAAGACCTGAACCAAACTTCTCATGACAAAAGCAATGGCTAAAATAAGAAATCTGGTCTATGATTACTGAATGGAATTAAAGGCATATAGACAGTGAAGGAAAAAAAAAAGTTTGATGAACCTAAAGACATAGCAATGGAAATCATCTGAAATGAAACACACGGAGAAAATGTGACGGCAAATCATCCCATATACATGTAATTGTATCTCCAAGGAACACAGACAAGAAAACTAATTTCAGTAAATAATGAAACTAATTTGAATTTATAGTTGTTAAGGTTGATGCAAACTAAAAATATATAGTTCCAATAAATTCAATGAACCTCAAGGACAGGAAATAGGAGGAAAACTACACCAAGGCACCCCACAATCAAATTGCTTTAATCCAGAGAAAGGGAAGAAAAAGACTTCTCATCAGAACCAGTGCGATCTAGAATACAGTACGATAGCTTTTTAAAAGTACCTAAAGTAGGAAACCATTATGATCTTGGATTAGGCAAACATTTCTTAGCTACACCACCAACAATATGACTCATTACAAGAAAAAAATATGATTGATTGGATTTTATCAAACCAAAACTTTTGCTTTTCAAAGAACAAAGAGTGTGAAATAGAAGACTGAGACTGGGAGAATATATTTACAAATCACCTATGTAAAATGGGACTTATATCTAGAACATATGGGCAATCCGCAAGAGTCAATATTCTGAAGCGAAATAATCCAAAAAAAGGCAAAAGATTTGAAAAGACACATTACCAAAAAAGACATATGTACAGCAGATACACACATGCAAATGTGTTGAGCATCATGAGGGGAAATGCAAATATAAACTACAATGAGATAAATGAGATACAATGAGATCAACTACTACGTCATACCTACGAGATGTCTAAAATCAAAAGACAGGGCTCCAAAGTGTTAGCTAGGATATGAAAGAACTGGAATTCTCACATACTGCTGATGAGAATGTAAAAGTGATAAAACTACCCTGGCAAACAGTTTGACAGTATCCTAAAAAGCTGAACATGCAACCTATTCTATGATTCAGCCAAAACTACTCTCAAATATTTTCCCTAGAGAGATCAAAGTTTACGATCATACAAAACAAAACAAAAAAAAAAAAAAGAGAGAGAGAGAGAGAGAGAGATGAAAGAAAAGAAAAAAATGAATGTTTATAGAAGCTTTGTTTTTAATAGGATAAGGAGCAGCTGGTGCTTCAGTTGGTAGATTTCTTGATTTCTTGATTTCTGCTTGGGTCATCATCCCAGGGTCGTGTTATTGAGACTCACATTGAGCTCCACACTAAGCATGGAGGCTGCTTAAGATTCTTTTTCTCTTTCCCTCTGCTCTCTCTTTCTCTTTCTCTCTCCCTCCCCCTCTCCCTCTCCCTCTCTATCTCCCTCTTCCTCTCCATCTCCCTTTCCCTATCTCTCCCCCACCTCTCCTTCCACCCTCCCCTCTCCTTCTCCCCCCCTCACTCTCTAATAAAAAGAAATAAATACGCCGAATGTGGAAATAATACAAATGTCCACTGAAATGTGAATGGATAAACAAGTAGTAACAGACTATTGGAACACATAACACTATGGATAATATTCAAAATACCAAGTGAAAGACGTCAACTCCCCACCCCTAAAAAATAAGGAGTATGTCTTATATAATTTTATTTGTATACTATTCTAGAAAATGCAAGATAATATGTAGGGACAGAAAACAGACTAGAGATTGCCTAGGAATGGGAATCGGGAAGACGTGGGGGACGGAGGGATATCTAACGGATACAAGGACATTTTTAGTGGTGACACACATATTCTTTTCCTTGTTGTTATGTATACATTGGTGTATATGTAACCAAAATTTACCAAATTATGCAATTGTATTTATTAGTATTAGTATTAATTATTAATTATTAATTAAGTAATTTATTTATTAGGGCTTTTTAAAAAAATTTTTTTAACGTTTATTTATTTTTGAGACAGAGAGAGACAGAGCATGAACAGGTGAGGAGCAGAGACAGAGGGAGACACAGAATCTGAAACAGGTTCCAGGCTCTGAGCTGTCAGCACAGAGCCCGACGGGGCTCGAACCCACGGACCGTGAGATCATGACCTGAGCCGAAGTCGGACGCTTAATTGACTAAGCCACCCAGGCGCCCCATAGGGCTTTTTTTTCAGAGAGAGAGCTGAAGCATTCATAACTGGGGGAGAGAGGCAAGGGAGAAAGAGAGAATCTTAAGCAGACTCCATGCTTAGCATGGAGCTCAATAAAGGGCTTGCTCGAACCTGGGGTCATGACCTGAGCCAAAATCAAGAGTCTGATGTTCAAGTGACTGAGCCACCCAGGTGCTCCACTAATTACATACTTTAAATATGTACAGTTTGTGTATATCAGTTAAACATTAATGAAGTTGTTAAAAAAAAAAAAAAAAACATGATTAGATATTGTGTCTTTTGACCTCTGGGGCTGCTATTTCAAACATGGTCCACCAGCATCTACTGATTCTCAGAATCCCCAGTATCTTTCATTAACTCACATAAGTTCTTCAAAATAAATGTAACTTGGGAAAAGGGGAAATACCCTGGCAGTTATCACGTGTATCAATTATAAACATCACAACACTTAGAACTATGATCCATATATGAGGTGGGTGATATAACATATGTTTCCTTTAGACAACTTGGAGCTGGTTGAGTCCCAGCACCCCATTACCCTTGTACACTTGTTAATTACTTGTTTACCAGTTAATGGTCCTCTGCCTCCTTATACTGTATAAGAAGGGACTTGGTCTGCCTTGGTCACTTCTGTGTTTATAATGTTACAAAACCAGGCTGGAACGCTGGCCAAAAAACCAAGCGGCACTCAGAGATCTTCTTTGGGTTGCAGAACTTGGTGGAACGGCGGGCTCAGAGGACCCTGTTTCTCCAAACTTCTGAGCGCTGAATGCAAGTGGAGCAGGAAATTTACAATCATCAGCTGCCATATCTGTGGGGGTTTTCCTGCACACAGAAAACAAAGGAAGAAGAATCAGGAGGAGGGGACTCTAAGATACAGACCAGAGTTCGTTTTAGTCCCACTGGCCATCTTTCACTTCTCCAACGTTATCCTATTTTTTGCCTTTTAAAACACCTTTTTAGTAGGTATCACCTTTCAGTTTTTTAGGTCGGTACCCTCAGAAGGCTAAGATGCCTGCAGTACTTTGGCGAGCAACAGTGTTTTCAATAAAATGTACCATGGTATTCAGTATACAGGGGCCAATGGATACAAGTAAAATTAGGGAGAAGAGGGGCCCTGCCAGGGCAGGAAGCCAGGATCCCAATTTGTGAGATCTCATTTGTTCCATTGATTGGCACTTTCCTGTTGTCAATGTTGAATTATTATTAATTATTATTATTATTATTATTATTATTATTATTATTATTATTATTTCTCATTTTTAGTTCCTTAACCTTAGTTTTAAGTATTTCTGACTGTTTAAAAAATAGCAACATTCCTCCCCCAAAAAGATGCAAGTCCCTCCATTTTCCGAAGTGAGGAGGTCGGGGGCTTGTCTATTTTGGGGGGTTACTGCCACCAGAGAGTTTATTTGGTTTTCTAAGGTTACCAGAGTTCAGCCACCCGTTCCATGTCTTCATTTAGCTCTTGAGATAGTCTATGGTACAGTCCTATGCATAAACCTATGCCCCCTTATCCAGTTCCTATTCCTGTCACAATTTCTGAGCCTATCCGAATGGCTAACAGGACGGCCCGTTTTGCCTGAGACTTGGGGCTAAAGGTTGTTAGGAACTGATCTTCAGTGTATACAAATATCCCTGGGGTCCAGAAGATGGAATAACATTTCTGAGTCCAGTTGGCCTCTAAGCATCGATAGGTTGAATTAGAATACAGATAGAACACCCCAAGGGTGCAACCTCACTCATTTCCATCTGCAATCTGGTGTAGGTCTCCTGGGAGCTTTCCTAAACGTGTGTGTGTGTGTGGGGGGGGGGGAGGGTCGTCCATATAATAACTCAAAAGGGGAGAATCCAGTGCCCCAGGCGGGCATTGGGCACACAGGAGGGCCAGGCAAAGTAAATCTGGCCATAGGGGGTGAGTCTCTTGGTGGAACTTGGCCGGGGTTTCCTTGAGGGTGCAATTCATCCGCTCTACCTTTCCCTGAGCTCTGGGGGCGTTAAATAGTGTGCAGTTACCAGGCAATGTTAAGGGACTTTGTTAGGGTTTGTATAATGTCCGCTCCAAATGCAAGTCCGTTATTACTGTGTGTGGTTAAGCCCAATCTCCCATAGAAGTACTTTGGCCACCTCGTGACTTCATTCCATTCTGGTCTGCAATGCTTGGACGCATCCCAAATTGGTGCAGATTGTTCCAAGAAGGTACCTAAACCCTTTATTTGGTTGTATGTTGGTAAAGTCCACCCCTAAGTCCATCCTTTGTGAGCCAGGCAGGGGCTGTGGGGCAGAGCAAGCATTGTTTTTGGCACATGTTACACATTATTCACTGACAGCCTGACATAATGCCAGCAGCTGGCTGATATCGTAGTTCTTTTTGAAGAGGACCTCAAGAGCAGTTTTCCCTAAGAGGGTGAGTTAGTTATATTCCTTCACTAGGTGCTTTCACATAGATGATGGGACAAGACTCACCATCCGTCTTTGCTTAGTGTGCCCACTTCTGTCGAGGCCCAACTTCTTTCTTCGCTCGTGTACAGGGGTGGGGAGGCTTCCTTCTGGGGTGCAAGAGTCAGAGTGTAGGTAGGAGCTGCACCTAGGTCACCTCAGGCAGCCACTCTGGCTGTTTTGTCGGCCAGGTGATTTCCTTGATTTATGGGGGCATCTCATTTCTGAGGTCCCTTACAGTGTAGGATAGCTACTTTGTCTGGTAGCCATATGGTCTCAGGAAGCTTTAGTGTTTCTTCCTCATTTTTGATAGTTTTCTCTGAAGTGGTAAGGAGGCCTTTTTCTTTACAGATGGCCCCATGTACATGCACAGTAGCAAAGCCATACCAGGAATCGATGTAGATGTTAACTCATTTACCTTTGCTAAGGATGATGGCTCAGGTTAAGGCATACTGAGTCCAGCCCATTGTGCCGACCATCCTTCCGACAAGGCAAGGCCTTGGCTTCCCGAACTTCCGTGGTTGTGATTACCGTGTACCCTGCTCTTTAGCTGCACTCCTCTAAATAGCTGCTCCCATCGCTGAACAGGGTGATCTCTGGGCTTGTTATACCCTGGTCTTGGAGTTCTGGGAAGCTGGCGAAGACTTCATCCACTACTCCAGAACAGTCATGGTCAGGTTCTCCCTCCTCCTGTGGGAAGGAAAGTGGCCAGGTTTAGTGTTCTTATACTGTTTTGAGAGTGAGCCTTGGGTTCTCATAGAGAAGGCCTTGAGATTGTGTCAGCTGAGAAATGGAGAGGAAATGATATCCTTGGGTGCTCGTGTGGGTTCCCACACGACCGTGTGTGGGAACTTAACATTAAAGGTTTGGCCCAGTGTGAGCTTGTCTGCATCCTTGATGAGCAGGACTGTGGCTCTGATCTCTGAGGTACAGGGGCCATCCTACAGCCACAGGATCAAGTTTTTTTTGACAGCTAGAACACTGGCCATTGCCAAGGCACCATGCTCTGAGTGAGCACTCCTTTTCGTGTATGAAGAAGTTAAAGGGCCTTTCTATGTCAGGCAAACCAAGGGCTGGGGCTTGCCCCAGAGCCAACTTTATTTCTGTGAAAGCGGCCCTCACCTCCTCAGTCCATGCGAGGGTCTCCGAGTTTTGTCCTCCCAACAGGTCATAGTGGAACCTCACTATGGCTGAGCATCTGAGGATTCCCAATGCGACAGAACCCTCCGGCCCCTAAACATTCACACAAGCCTCGTTTTGTTTGGGGCTGAGGCAGTGTGGTGCCACACTTTCTTCCTTTCCGGTCCTCGTTCTCTTTTTCCTTTTGTGAGGAGGGAGCCTAAGTATTGGACCTGCTGCTGACAAATCTGTGCCTTTTTCCACGAGGCCTGGTATCCCAAGTAGGATCAGAGCTGTAGAAGGGCCTGTGTACCTTTCATACAGTCTTCCTGGGTGTCACTGGAAAGGAGGAGGTCTTCTATTGGAGAAGGACATCCCCTGTGGTTTCCTTCGGAAAGTCAGCGAGATCTGAACCTAGGGCTTCCCCCAGAAGAATGGGCGAGTTGTTGTAACCTTGGGAAAGTAGTGTCCAGGTCAGCTGCCTCTGACGCTCTGTAATGAGCTCAGTCCATTCAAAGGCAAACAATGATTGACTTTGTGGAGCCAGGCAGAGGCAGAAGAAAGCATCCTTTAGGTCAAAGCATGCAACCCTTCTGGCTGACCACGGAATTTGGCTGAGGAGAGTATACTGAGGGTTCGGAATGACTGGGTGTAAGGAAACCGTCACTTTGCTAATGGCCGTCAAATCCTGTACTGGTTGGTGTCCTCCTGGCTTCTTGCCTGGCAAGAGTGAGGTATTCCAAACTGATTGGCACTCAGTTAGAATACCTCTTTCTCTGAGCTTGGTCAGGTGCTCTTGTATGCCCATTCTAGCCTCTAGTGGAATGGGGTACTGCCTTGGTGTCTGAGGGTGAGCTTCAGGGATCAGGTCAACAATGATTGGGACCTGATTCCAAGCTATTTCAGGCGGGTTTTCATCAGCCCATAGCGAGCTGATGTAAGCCTGAATTCTTAGGGGCTACCAGGTAAGGCCTGGGCACAGAACAGTCTCCATTCTTCTTCCCTTGGCAGGGGTATCGCCAAGACCAGGGTTTCCTTCTGCCTGGGGTTTCATTGGAGGCTAGTGTGTTCAGTGGGTTCAAAAGGTATCTGGGCCCCAAGTTTGGAGAGTAGATCCCGGCCCAGGAGAGGAATCGGGCAGTCACGTAAGTAGAGGAACTCATGCCCGACCTTGTGACCCCCAAGTGCACCTTTTTGAGCTTGAGAGAAGGGCCGTTGCATTGCCTGTATACCAGTAGCCCCAAGTATGGTTGCCGTCTTTTGGCCTAAGGGTGCTACCAGGGAAGTAACAAAGGAGTATTCAGCCCCAGTGTCAACCATGAAAGTTATTGTTTAGCCCACCACCTCATTTCAACCATGGGTTCATGGGGGCCAAGAAACAAAGAGTCTGGTCCCCCTCAGTCCAATTCTACCCCGGCCAGATCAAGAGGGTTCTCACCTCAAGGTTCCTCCAGATATTGGCTGGGTTTTGAGGTCCCCATCTAATTCGGACATTCTTACAGTTTCCCTTACCTTTGCAGTATGCACACTGGTCCCTTGCTAAGGGGGCTATGGGCTTCCCCCCTTTTTGTAGTTGGGGTTTTCCCATCTTTGCAGCATCTGTTCTTTAGTTCTGCTGTGAGAAAGGTGGCCTTCTTTTTAGTCTTCACTTCTCTTTCAGCTGCAAATTTCTGTTCGTGAAAACTGTACTGATGACCTCTAACAGCTGAGTGATATTCATCTGGCAAGCCCTCCAACTTCTGGAGCTTTCGTCGGATATCTGGGTAGCCTGTGCCACAACAGAGATATTTACCATCTGTTGACTTTCTGGTCCCTCGGGGTCAAACGGGGTGTATACATGGTACACTTCACATAATCTTTCATAGTAGTCTCCAGGAGACTCCCCAGGGTGCTGTGTGACTGATGATATTTTAGTCATGTTCATGGGATTGTTGACTCTAGCTCAGACTCCCTGAAGGAGGGCTTTCAGGTATCATCAGACGTGGCCCTGTCCTCCTTCTGTGGTGAAATCCCATGTTGGGCGTTCTTCATGCATGCGGCTTGAGCCCAGACAATAGGGTCATTGATTCCTGGAGATGTGTGATCTTCTAGGTACTGTCATGTTTCTGTCATTCTTATTTTTAATTAAACAAAGTATGGAGTAACTGTTGACAATCTTCCCAAGTCTGTGAGTAGGTCTGGAAGAGGGACTCCATCAAGTCAACCATTGCGTGTGGCTTTTCGGAGTATGGTGGAGTGTTGTGTTTCCACTTGAGGAGGTCGGTTGTAGAGAAAGGTAGATAACCCATCATGGAATGGCTGGTCTGGACTGGTCCATCCTCATTCTGTCTTTCAGGCTCTCGTCTCCGTTACATGCGTTTGGAGAGTTTTAGGTCTGGGTCTGGGGCACAGTTTGGCTGCTGGCCCATGTGGGGGTGGGTTATCTGGGTCTGAGAGGGGCGGGGAGATGGGCGGCACTGACTGCAGTGGCAAGTGAACTGACTCTGGCTGTGGCTGGAGAGACAGATGCAGGAGGAGTCTCAAGCTCAGGGGGAGGGGGGAGGGAGCTTGAAGGGTTATAAGGAGGTGGAAAGGCAATATCTTCCTCCATATCTCTTTTAAATATTAGAGGAGCAGTGGGTCACTTCTTTGGCTCCCTGGTGAGCCTCCAGATAAAGTGGCTAAAACCTTTGCCTGGCTCTGTTTGCTAATGATGAATCACCTTCAAGGCAGGAAATTTGGGGCAATTTCAAGCCAGGAGTTGATGTACGGAAATGGATCAGGTTGGCCTGGGTTCCCAGTGACTATTAGCCAAACCTGCTGCACTATTTGAGCATCTAATGTCCCTTCTGGAGGCCATCCTACATTGAATATGGGCCATTCTAGTTCACAAAATTTCCTTAACTTCCTGGGTGTCATTGTCACCCCATGGTAACCTGAAAACCCCTGTTAACATTTTTTCATCATGACCTCAAAAATCGTAGGCTTACTCTGTTTTCATCCCATTATTAATTTCTTTCTCATATTTGGTGTCACAAAGACAGACAAAGTTAGGGTATACCGCCAGATGAGAGGACTATTCACATACTCCTCTGGTCGCATTCCTGAGGGAAATTTAGGTGAGGTTTGGCTATAGTGGACTCGGCTTTGTGACTTGTAATGGGAATCTGATCTGATACCGCCCTAGACCTTATACTCTCACAATGACACAGGGGAGCCCATTCAGACTCCATAGACCTTTGGGGACCTTAAGGGTGCCTGTCCATGAAGCCACAAACTCTAACTCGACTGGCAACCCTGGCTTAGCTGCACATTCTCTCTCTCTCTCTCTCTCTCTCTCTCTCTCTCTCTCTCTCTCTCTCACACACACACACACACACACACACACACACATGCACGCACACGCACACCAGTGTCTATTACATTTCCTTCCACAAAATTTTCTACCTCTGGGGATTGATCATGTCCCCCTTCCGCTCTTTTGGGTATGCCTGACTTCTTCGGGGCCCTGGCCTTACCAGTTCCATGGAGCAGGACTTGCCCAAGACAGCGGAGAAGGAGGCGCTGAAATTCAGGCAGAGCATGCACTTTCTCCCTTGGGAGCCTTTGGTTTGCCACCACTTCACCATTCTCCCAAACCAGTGGCAACAATGGGCCAGTGCGGTTGGGTTTCCTGGTCAGCAATCTAGTATGTTATGGAACCAGGCTGGAACACTGGAGGAAAAACCAAGTGGCACTCAGAGAGTTTGGTCAGAGAGTTTGAGAGGCCTGAGAAAACTGAAACTTAAAAGCTTAAGTTACGGGAAACTGAAACCTAACCAAGCCTAACTAGCTTGTTCTGCTTCTGTACAATTGCTTGGCGCGCCCATGTATTCCTGATCAATCATTGTTGCTTGGCATATCCGTGTATTCCTGATCAATCATTGTGATACCCGTACCCCCAGTTGTGGTCTGACCTCAAGGCAGGAACCAATCGAATACTGCTAAGTGTCCAACTTTAAACACCAACCAATCGCAGCTCTGTAACTGTGGAAAATTCCTGATTTCCCCATGACTTTTTTGTACCTGTCTATAAAATGGGTGTAAAAACTTCTCTCGGGGCCTCTCAGCGTCACCGGCAATGAGTGCGCAGAGGTCCTGGTTCGAACCTGCAATAAATGACCCTGTTGCTTAGCTTTGACTCTGGATTCTGGTGGTTCATTTTTGGGGGTCTCTTGGACTCTGGGCGTTTCAAGTTTGGCTCACCAAAGGTCTGAGCGTGGAGTCCAGTGGGGAGGGTAATTTGTAGTCGTCAGCTTCCATATCTGTGGGGGTTTTCGCACATGCACCAAACAAAGGAAGAAGAACCCAGAGGAGAGGTCTCCAAGCTAGAGAGCAGAGTCTGAGCCCCGTTGACCATCTTTGGAGTACTTTATTCACTTCTCCAACAAGAGTAGAGCTCTAAATATCACATAGTATATGCTCATTAAATCTTATTAAGTGAATGAGTTCTATTGCTTTTGTATCGGACATATAACAAGATTTTTGGCAATCTATATAGTAAGAGTCCCCAGACCATCACATTATAGGGATTTCAAGGTTTTCTAGTCTTCACACAATATTAAGGTTTTGTTACAACCACCATACGCTAACCCTACAACCTCCCATCCTGGATCATATAATGCCCCTGTCTCCTCCTCATTCACAATCTTTTGCCACTGAGTGCAGACAATTCAATAATGTAGTCTTGGTTCAGAAAGCCAAATTCCTCAGTTTTTCTCACTCAGACAGAATTAAATCTGACTGTGAACGTCTGCCAGTAATGTTGCAATAGAGATGAAGAAGATCAATTCAAGTTGACTCCCTGAGCTGATCCTTATAATCTCTTTAGGGCATGAGTACAGTTAAATAGAAATGCTGCACTCAGAAATATGTCTACTGCTTATCCAAGGAACAAAAAGCAAGCATTAAAAAAGTAAGCCGTTTCCCTGCAGAGCAGCTTAATCAGGGAGAGTGAGTGGTGCAAAGTGGGTGAATACTTCTCTAGGGCCTTAACTATTGCAGAGACACAGTTCAACCTATGGGGGTGTATAACAGAAACGTGAAACCTGAGAGCTGCCATTGTTGGGTAACAATGTTCTCTAACTGTGCCTTAGGCATTGACATGATAATCCAAGGGAGACAAGCACTAATTATAAGTGGCATAGAAGTGGACAATTTCTACATGATTCAACACCTCTAGATAATAATTAATCCTGTCTGCTCTTTGCACGTGAACATTCCGTTGTTGGTCATTTTCCCCCTGACAGAAATGGTCCCCTGTGTTTCCGTGGGCTTGTAAACTTAGCCTTCCTGAATAGGGTTGGAGACATCAAAAGGGCATCTCTTGGTACCTGTTGTTTCATTTTGTTCGATAGTTATGGACCTACCCCTATAAAAGCATTCAGAATTTTCTTAGTATGTCTTAAGACTGAATTGGAAGCCCGTTTTCTGTATTCAATTCAACTTAACAAAGAGGGTATTACATGTCAGACATTGTGAAACATATAACTGAAGGAATATTACTTCCCAAAGATTGACCCTCAAAATCAGTACACCTTACTAATGATGCCTTGTTTTTTGGAAGGTCATGAAGGTGTGAATCAAGGTAAGAATGGATTAAAATTAAATAGAACCAATAAGAAAATATAAAAGGACATTTACACTTAGTAAGGATAACCAAAATTCATGAAATGTTGTTTACCTCATTTATTTATATGTATGTGTATGTGTATGCTTATACTGGGTTGTGGTTAAATATGTGTTCCTTACAGTAGGTTGGGGATAAAATATTTGAGAGACGCTGTGCTAATGCACCTTATCAGGCTGCCTGGTGCCTCTGTACCTTGGGTTCTTGATAGGGCTTAGGTTCATCCGCTTCATGTGCTTGCATGAAATTTGGAAGATATGATGGCTAGTTTTATGTGTCAACTTTACTGGGCCACAGAGGTCCAGATGCTTGGTCAAACATTTTTCTGGTGTTTTGTGATGGGAAATACTTGAGTCTGTACAGTGAGTAAAACAGATTATTTTCGTAATAAAAGTGCGCCTTGTCTAATCAATTGAAGGCCTGAATAGAATAAGGATGATTCTCCCATGGATACTAGGGAATTACTCTTGCCTGCCTGAATGTCTTTAAACTGGGACATTGGCCTCTTCCCCAGATTCAAACTGAAACAGCAGCTCTATCTGAGATTCAAGCCTGCCAGCCATTGGACAAGAACTATGCCATCAGATCTCGTGTGTTTCCAGCTAGCCAACTCATCCTGCAGATCTTAGGACTTGTCACCGTCCACATTTATGGGAGCCAATTTCTTATAAGAAATAAATAAATAAGTAAATTAATTAATTAATTAATACATAAATATAAATATATGTTTATTTAATAAATTCATATTCATATGAATATATAAATATAAATATAAATATATAAATAAATAAAAACATAAATATATTATATACTATAATATACATTATATATATATGAGAAAGAGAATTTTTCTCTGTTGAATCTTACTAAATCAGAAGGTGAAAACTATTATCTATTGGTTCTACAGCTGTTTTTTTTTTTTTTTTTACAAACAGAATGTGGTAGACATTATTCTAAAAGAAAAAAAATAGCACCCAACGTTCCATACCTTAATGCTGACAACCCATGAAAATGAAGAGATACCATTTCTATAGTCGTGTTGTATTATAGAGAGAGATTTTCTGGATCAACCTAGTATCATCATGAACCCATGCATCATACACCCATGCAAAGCAGAGAGTTTTCTCTGGCTGGCCATCCCACAATCTGAAAATAAAGACCTCAGTTGTATAACTGCAAGGAACTTAATTGTCCAAAACCCAAATAATCTCAGAAGTAGATTTCTCCAGATAAGAACCCCACCTACTGACACTTGACTCTTACCTAGTGATATCCTAGGCTCAGAACACCAGTGAGTCTGCCTGGACAGACCAGTGAGTCTGCTGGGGTTATTCTGGCAAGACAATTCTGCAGTGCTGTCTTTGGATTCTGGGAGTGCAGTGTACACCCCACTTAACTAACACTTCTCCTGATGTTTTGAACACACAATTCCTCATACTAAGTCACTGCTTGGATAGAAGGTAATTTCTGCCATATGCTACTGAAATTTGACGATTGTACTTCCACGTATCTCCTACTAGTTAAATGCAACGATACCTGTAGCTTATTTCAAACTCAAGTAAAGCAAAACACAAAACTCTAAAGAACGGACCACTCCTTACTTCTTGAAAATACCTCTTCTTTTGTTTTTGATAACACTTGACTCTCCTGGTTTCTCTTATATATTCCCTCTACTAATTTTCATTCTATTTTCCTGCCTCATTTCCATTCATCAAGCATGCATTGAGCACGTACTAGGTTGTAGGAACTGTATACAAAGAACAGAGGTCTTATCTAGAACTAATAATGGACCTTGTTACCCAGGGATTTGCCACTGTGCAAACAAATTAACTATACTGAGTTGATAACATCTGTAATAGAGGTGGATAAATGTACCCTGGAATTGCAAAGAAGAAAACACATGAGTCTCTGGGGCACCCAGGGAGTGCTTTGCAAAAATGAGAGCCACTTGAAGTGAGTCTTCTAGAGAAGGCATATTTCAAATCGACAGAGTAAGGAAGGGCATTCCAGGCAGGGAAAAAAAAATAAAGAAATAAATAAAAAAGAGCAAGACACGGAAGTTTGAAAATGTGACACATTAAAGGAGTAGCAAGTTTCCTTTGGATGGATTTCTTGTGGGAATGGGAGGTTGGTAAAGAGTGAGGATTGGTGTAGAAGGTGACATATGAATTGGATCCTAGACAGTTTACAGGAGATAGTTATTGTGCCCGAATGACTTTGATGACTACCCATTGTATTCAAATAAACCTGAAGACACTTCTTGGCTTAGTTAGAAGGTTGCTCATCATCTGTTTAATTCTATAAGGTTAATCTCATCCTATATTCCTCTTCTCAACCAACCATACACTCATTTCCTCATTTATTTATTCAGTCAGAGAGGGTATGTGTGGGGTGCATATCACGAAGAATGTGAAAGTCATTATAAGGACTTTGACTTTTATTTTCAATGAGATGGAAAGTCAGTTGAGTAGTCTAACCAAGTTCATATTTTAGTTTTATTTATTTATTTATTTATTTATTTATTTATTTATTTACTTATTTACTTATTTATGTATTTGTGTATGTATGTTTGTATGTATGTATGTATGTATGTATGTATGTATTTATCTATCTATTTATTTATTTATTTATCTATCTATTTATTTATTTATTTATCTATCTATTTATTTATTTATTTATTTATTTATTTATTTATTTATTTATTTAATGAGAGTGCCCACAGGGGGGTAGAGAGACAGAGAGACAGAGAGACAGAGACAGAGAGAGAGAGAGAGAGTGAGAGAGGGAATCTCAAACAGGCTTCATGCCTAATTCATGCCTAGCATAGATCCTAATGCACGTTCTGACCCCATGAGCTCATGATTTCTGGATCATGACCTGAGCCAAAATCAAGAGTCAGATGTCTAACCACCTGAGCCACCCAGGTGACCCTAATTTATATGTTAAACAAATCACTCTGACTACTGTCTGGGGAGCAGGATGGAGTGGGAAGCAAGCATACAAGCAACAGCAACAACACAATAAGGAGGTTACCGTAGTAATCTTGAAATAACTGTAGCTTGAATAAGGATGCAAGAAGGGCACATAGTGAGAAAATTATGATCATGTGTATATTATAAATGTGGATCAAGTAGGATTGCTTGTGGTTTGAATATAAGGTATGAGAAAAACAGATATAAAAGATGATACCAAGTTTGTTTTTGTTTTTGTTTTTGTTTGTTTGTTTCTTTGGGCTGGACCACAGGTTTGTGGTAGTTTTAAGTTGTCTGTTAGAGATCATGGGTTTTAGGGGAAACATCAGGACTTGCTTTTTTTAACATTGTGAGTTTGAGATGCTTATCAGACATCCAAGCTGCATTTTTGTGAATGCAGTTAGATATAGGCCTCTGGAGTTTAAACTAAGAAGTTTCGTGTGGACTCTAGGCTGGATTACTTAGTATGAGATCGCATGAGATCAGCTAGAGAGTGAGAATGGATGAGAGAGAAGACATGCAAGGACTGAGCTCTGGGGTCTCTAACTCTTAAAGTACTGCAAGATGTGGAAAAACTAGCGAAGGAAACTGGACACAGTGGCCACTGAAGGAGTAGGCAAGACGTGAGGAGGGTCTCGAGTCCAGGAAGCCTGGTAAGGAATGTGTTTCAAGGAAGGAGGTATCAAATTGGTCAAGTGGTGATGGCAAGTCAAATAGGATGAGGTCAAATAAATGATCATCAGGGGTCACTTGGTTAAGTGTCTGACTCTTGGTTTTACCTCAGGTCATGATCTCATGGTTTGTGAGTCCATGCTCCAGGTGGGGCTCCATGGTGACAGTGTGGAGTCTGCTTAGGATTCTCTCTATGCCTCCATCTGTCTCATATCCTCCCGTGCTCACTCTCCCTTTCTTTCAAAATGAATACCTACACTTTAAAAACTACTAAAATATAAATAATCACTGTGTTTTGCAAAGTGGATGTCATTGACCTGTGATGAGAACCGTTTCCGTAGCACCGGGAAAAGCCTAATTGGAGTGGATTCAACAGAGAATTGGAGGAGAATGACTGTAGACAGGGAGGAAGGCAATTCTTTCAAGGAGCATTGTGACAAAATGTGGGAGGAAAATGAGGCAGCAGTGGGAAGGGAAGGGAGCAGGGTCAAGAGAGGGCTTTGGTTTTTCTTTCTAAAATTTGAGAAATAAAAGCATTTTTGTAATTTCCATATTGCTGATGGAAATGATGATATGGCAGAGTGGGGGAGAACTGCTGACAGAAATGTTCTTAACAGGGCGAGAGTGACTTCAGTCTAGTGTCCAAAAGATAATTGGCCCGGAGAGGAATGAACAGATCCTTCATATTAATGTTGGTGAGAGCAGAGCACAAGGGAATAGGTGTAGATGGAATGGTAGATGCGATAGGTGATTTTGCAAATTCTCTTTTCACTGACCTGGTTTTCTCAGTGCGGTAATAGGCAAAGTTATAAGACCAGAGTGAAGAAGCGTTGGGAACAGTTGGAAGTTTGCGGAGAAGGAAGTTGTGAAATAGAGGTCTAGGGGTGTGAGTAAGTAGCCTTCTGACCTCACTTTGGTCAGTGGCCATCAAGTAACTTTTGTGCTGCTTTTCTCCAATTACATTGGATGTTGCTATGCGTAGGAAGTAGATTGAACTCCCTGAGGTTCCCCACTACTTTACCTTTGCATAGGTAAGTTTGCATCTGCCTGAGAAGCCCTGTCTACCCTAATCACTCATATTTCAAATTTGCCTCAACCATTACTTACTTAATCCCACCAGGCAGAGTGAATTAGTCCCTTCTTGGAACTCTTGTGGTACCATGTGCAGTACCCTGTACTGTAATTTTTGCCATATTGTAATAATTTGCGTCCCTGTCTCCCTAGATAATTTGGCCACTCCTTGAGGGTGTCAATTTGGTCATTGCACTTCCTAGTATACAGTTTGACTTGTGGTTAGCCTTTGTTAATTGCCAATTGAATTGAATTGAATTGAGTTGAATTGAATCGAATGTATTGAATTGAATGTACTGAATTGAATTGAATTGAATTGAATTGAATTGAATTGAATTGAATTGAATTGCATGAGAGAATTAGCAGAAGGAATTGGCAGGTAGGAAGGGCAGAGCCTAGAAAGAGTGGTGACATTTAGAACAAGACTTGTCTGATCTATAAGGAGGGGAACTCCTGCTCATGAGAGTGGGAAAGGTAACTGTTTACCCACCTGTAGTGGTGGAGTGAATGGAGCCGAAACCCCAAATGGACTTCTGTAAATTGCGTCAACAATTCTTACTTCTATAGTGTTTGCGTTGAGGACCAAAAGAGTTCATATATGCAGAAGGATTTTGTACATAAAAATGTGCTGCATAATGTAACATACTCTTTCTCACAACGCTCTGTGCCAAGATTAAAGAAATGTGTTGAGTTTACATATTTTACTAAAGGATAGCATGTATAACAGAGGAAGAGAAGGATGGGTTTAAAAAAATGATTATAGTTATACTCGTCTTGTTGACCTTTCTACTCTTCAAAGTCTCTTTGGAAGATATCATCCTGGTCTCTTTCAGTTACAGATGCCTCTTATTGTCTCTGAGACAATAGCCCTAATATGATCTAATTTGCTAAGCCAGGTGGTGTGGAAGACAGAGAAAACGGCCAGCTCATTCTGCAGGAAGCAGCATATAAGGAGCCCACTGATCTGACAGGCTTGTGTCACAATGCACCAGTGTGGGAATTGCCCAGGCTCAGAAAAGGCCAGTTTTTTGCAACATTATACAACTCAAGAGAACTTTCTAACACAGAGGCAATGTTCACAGTTGCACAGAAATCACATGTCTGATTCTTGATGCTGACTAGAAGTCAGCCAGTTATTTTAACACAGGTTATAACTCTTACTGGTTTCACTTCACTTTCCCTTAAGGTTCAGGTTTCTTAAGGGCAGGGACCATGTCCTGGGCTTCATAACCTCTGCCCACATATGTCTACCATGGTATTTCATGGGCGCTCCGTTATCATCTGTTATTCATTGGGTTTTTTAGTAGGTGTCAGGCAGCTTTCATGGTGACCACGTATTGGCAGATCATCAAGAGAGTGGCAATAGTGGAGCTTTCTCTACTATATGAACCACATGTTACTTATCTTAAAATTCCTGGAACATATGTATGATGTCCTGTATGAATGATTGTGAGTTTATGACACTCATATTCTACTCCTTTTTCCCAACAGTTTAAAATACGTTAATGGCAGTTTACCTTCCTTTCATTCCCTAACTTAAAATATTTTACTTCTTTGGCTTTGGACTACCTGCCTACATGCTAAAAGATGCAGCACTAGAAAACATGATTGCATTTTGATGTGTTCTTAGCAGGCTGCCTTAATTGCCAGCTCTGTTGGGTGGGTTGGGTATTACTGTTGCTTCTGGGAGGATCTTCTGAGATACAAGTATATTTCTTGGGCAAAGTAGCATGTTGAGTCCATCATCATTTGGAGTGAAACTCAGTCTACGTCCAGTAGAGTTAGTCCTATTGGTCACATGAAGGAATGAAAAACAGGCCATATTCGTTTCGATGTCATAACATTCTGGGACGTGTAGTGATGCCCATGAGAAAAAAAAAAAAAAAGAATCAGACAGGGGACTCCATTCAAGAGACGTCTCAGCAAGCAGAATCAAGATGCCAGAATGAGGAACAAAGATAAATGCTGTCTAGGTTGTAGAGGTTGGAGACATTGCTCCAGCAGAGAGAAAGTTCCTTCAGGGTTAAGGGAGAGGCTGGATAGTGATCTACAGGCCCCTTGTTACCACCTCCAGGCCATGATCTTTCTACTCCCCTGAAGTTCCTGCCTTCACCTCCTTAGTCCATCTATTCAATCCCAGAGCGCCACCCTATTTTTCATGGACATTTCTGGAATCCCTTCCTACTTTTCTTTCTCCTCATGTTGCTCCTGCCTCTGTTGTGGGCAATTTCAGAATCCTGGTAAAATTGCTCTAGCAATGTAGCTTCAGTGTTCTTTAAATTCTCTGGCTCCCACAACCTTAAGAGTCAGTTTCCTCCAGTAGCTAACTTCCGTGATGGTACTCTGAGCTCTATGATCATCCAGATGTCTCCTGCTAGAATGTCAAACTTAACGTGCCAATATCTCAGAAGATAACCTCCCCTAACCAGGTGTCTCACTACTTGACTTCACAACTTCTCTTCTTCAGCCTGATAGACTTGTGGTCCCTACCTCCTCCCTCTCATTTCCCTGTATATCATCCCTTGTGGCTCCACTTCCCTTCCTAATGCAGTGTATACACCTCAGTATGTCACTTTGTGTTGGAACCTCCTAGTCCTCTGCTGCATCGGCTTAGGTGGCCTTGAAGCTTGGATGAGTCCTCCACTCTGTCAGCCCATCCTCTGTCTCACTCAGCCCAGTGAACTGTTACAGAGACTCACAGTCACTAGGGTCACTCACTATGATTTTATGGTTGCTGATGGCAACCTACCCCCACAGCTTCTTGCCAATCTTAAGCGGTCTTCTCCCCACAGCAGCTATTCCATACCTCCATCATTTCCCTCAACCTATCTTTTTCACCTTTCCCTGGGAAATGACTCTTCTTTCATAGATAGAACTTAGATTGTAGACACCTTCAAACTCTCACTCAGACCTCATAATCACACCTTTCAACACAACTTTCAACCCCCACCCCAGTATGAGAGACAAAAATGTTCCTATTCCCACTCTAGATTCATTAATTCATTCGGCAGTCACGGAGAGCCAACTGAGTCCTACGAAGCACTGTGCTATATGCTTGGGACATTAGAGATGAGGAGGTAGACCCTACTCACAAGGCGCTGACAGTCACAAGGAGCTTACAATCATGTAGGGGAGACAGATATTATGGGGTAATGATCCCAAGATGCATGGAGCATTAGGAGAGTGTGAAGGGAAAATCCATGTAACTCAGCCTTCAGGGGAAGGAGATGAAGTGTTGTAAGGGACTTTTCATGTGGTGTGCTATCTTGAACTAATCCTTAAAGAGTGAGTAGGTATTAATTAGGCAAGGTTGGAGTAGGAAGGACACAAGAGGTTCAGGCATTAAACAGTAGAGAAAAATCACACTGAATATAGGGAGAGTGTATAAATAGGGTAAAAATAGGAAATTGAGTCATTCCGATTCTTGACTGGGTCCTACAATTTGTAAAGAGGTCATCTCACAAAGAACCTCAAATGATCACATTTTCCCAAAATTTGCTTCTGCATGTTTTATTCTTTATCCTAGTGTAATTCCTCTCCTTCCCTCACCAGTATGATTCAATTAGTAACTCACTTCTGTGGATACTATGGCAACCACATTTCCTCTATGCCGCACCCTTCTGTATCTTTGCTTGGCATCAGTGGAGCCTCATGATGGAGCTCATATCTCTACTCCCCTTAGAGTGGACTTTGGAACATGCAAAAGTTATTACATCACTGCCTTCCAAGCTGTGGCTCCCCCACACTCCAGCATGATAGAAAAAACCTTTCCCATCCACATCCTGCCCCCAACTTTGCATCCTTACTGGTCCTGGGCCAATTGCTCATGCCCTTAGACTCCCGCATGATCAACTATTAGCAAATTCCTTAATATGCCCTATTGTTTCATACCTAGATGTCTTTCCCATCACCATGGGTATGTTTTGATGCAGCATCTTAATTGGTACATATTTTAATGCAGGCTAAAATAACTATGAAATATCTAACCTATTCTCTCTTTTTTTTTAATTTCCCAGATAACAAGGGTAATAGATGCTCTTTTTTTTTTTCATTTTTAACAGTCTATTATTGAAGTATAGATTACATACAATGTTATTTTAGTTTCAGGTGTGTAAAATAGCGATTTGATAATTCTATACATTATTCAGTGCTCACCATGGTAAGTGTAATCACCATTTTTCACCGTATCATGTTGTTATAATATCAACTATATTTCCTGTGCTGTACTTTTCATCTCTGTAAGTTATGTGCTTTATGACAGGAAGTTTGTAACTCTTAGTCGCCTTTCCCTATCTTACACACCCCACCCACTTCTCTTCTTGTAACCACAAGTTTGTTCTCTGTATTGAAGAATCTGTCTGTTTCTTTTTTTGTTTTGTTTTTTAGCTTCTACATAAAAGTGAAATTATATGGTATTTCCTTTTATCGGAATAATCCCATGTAGCATAATACCCTCTACCTCTAGGTTCACACTTATTGTTGCAAATGGCAACGTTTTATTCCTTTTTTTACAATGAAATTATATTCCATTCTATGAACACTACATTTCTTTATGTATTCATCTGTTGACAGACACTGGGGCTGCTTCCATAGCTGGGCTATCATAAATAATGCTTTAATAAACACAGAGGTGCATGCATCTTTTCAAACTGGGGTTTCCCTTTTCTTTGGGTAAATACCCAGTAGTGGAATTATTGGATGATGTAGTATTTCTGATTTAATTTCTTGAGGAACCTGCATTCTGTTCCCTAGAGTGGCTGCACCTATTTACATCCCCACCAAGGGTGCATTGGTGTTACTTTTTCTCTTACCTTCTCACCAATACTTGTTATTTCTTGTCTTGCTGATACCAGGCATTCTGTCAGGTGTGAATTGGTGTGTCATTGTGGTTTTGATTCAGGTTTCTCTGATTAGTGATGTTGAGCATCTTTAATGTGTCTGCTGATGTAGTAGACACTCTTAATTCATCCCTTTCCCCTTCCCTTTTGATTCTTTCCAGGGTGATGGTGACACCGATGACCTCTGACAGCTTAACTCACCATTTTAATCTTCTATCAACAGTCATACATTACTTCAAGTGTCCTGCTTTCCTGCTTCAAGTTACATTGTTTCTAATGCTTTACATGACGTCCCTTTCACGAGTCATCCTAGGGCACCCCTACTCACCTTGTATTACTACCCACCATCACTCATACTCTTAGAAAGTTGCTCTAGTTACTTATCCTGATCCAACACTCTCTTTCTATGCCCCGACTCTAATCTCTATACACACTTCAATTGACACCTCTTACACTTAATTTTTTTCCTGTTTGTTTGTTTGTTTATTTATTTATTTATTTATTTATTTTGGGGGGAGAGAGAGACAGAGCATCAGTGGGTGAGAGTCAGAGAGACAAGGACATGCAGAATCCCAAGCAGCCTCCAGCTCTGAGCTGTCATCACAGAGTGCCACATGGATCTTGAACTCACAAGCTGTGAGATAATGGCCCAAGCAGAAGTCGGCCACTTAAGCAACTGAGCCACCCAGGTGACCCAACACCTCTTACACTTTCATGTCTCCAACATAGGACTTAATATTTCTGACGACCGGGACTATCCATTCATTAATTTCTAGCACCTCCTACAGTTTGGGAATAAAGTAGACACTCAATAAAAATTGATGCTCAATTGACAAATAAAGGAAGGAATGGGTCTGAAGACAAAGGGCTCAATAAAGACTTTTGTTCCTGGGAATTCAACCCAGAGTAACACTAGAGCATTTGAATTCAACTGGAGGGTCCTTTAGCCAACACGGGAGAATTTACCATATTCTAAGAGTTGTAAGCTGAGAGACTAAGATTTTTTTGAAGAAATATTAAAGGTAATTTAATTTCCTAAGAGGCCAAGCCTTGAAGCTTAGCTATAAGAACTATAAGATGTAAGAAGATTCTGGATCATGGTGAAACTCAAGTGCAGTGAGAGCCGTGACAACATGGGGAACACACAGTAAGAACCACAGTAGTCCCAGGAAGTGCTGTCCTGTATGAGAAAAGAGGGTTTAATGACCCTGTATGGTGGGAGGGGATAAAGGGTAGGCAGAGTAGAGAGGGGAGGAAGTTGGGATCCAAATTGCAATATTGAAATGTCAGAGGAATGTCATTGTCATATTCATAAACTTCCCTATACGTATCCTAAAGAAAACTTTTTTTTCTTTAACGAGCTTTTTAAAGGTAATATACACATGGTAAAAATTCATATAGTAGCAAAAAAAGTTATTCAATGAAAGTAAATCTATGTCTTCTCTAGGCCTCCATTATCCTTCCCCAGAAGAAGACCACCTTTAACAGTTTGTAGGGTTTTTTTTTCCAGAATCTCAAAGTGTATAATATGCATATTATGGTATATGCATACCTCACATGAAAAAAAAAATATATATATAGCTGGTACCAAGATATTATCTATAGCTCTCCATTTAATAGATACATGATTTTTGTGATTGTTAAAAGGTATGACATGACATTTGCCCTCTTAAAAATTAAAGTGTCTGGTCCAATGGGACATTACTTTTTAAATATACTTCATGGTATTCCTACCCTGGCTGCATTGGAGGTATTTAATCTGTCCCCCGTTTATGTGTATTTAATTTGTTTCTAGTCTACGACTATAGAAAACAATGCTGCAGTGAAAGGCCTTGTACATATGTTTGCCTGCCAGAGTCCACCAGAGTGTGGGTGGTGCCTCTAAAATCTTACTGGGAAAGAGTTTAATGGAGGAACTGTGAACACAGTTGCTGGCGAGATAAACGGGCTCAAAACTAAGTGGTCGTGTCCTTGGGGACTAGCAAGAGAAGAACTTCACCTCTCCCAGGCACCAAGGGACAAGGAAAGGACAAGTGTTACTAGAAGCCAATGAGCCCACAGCTGGGAGAGAAGCCACCTAACAGGAGATGTGGCCATAGACTGAGGAATAAGCCACTGCCAAAATTCCAGAGTTCACAGTACATAAAATGACTGCTTTTCTTTTGCTCTCTGGCTACCTGTTAGTATACCTGCCAACTATGGATGGAAGCCAGAGGACAAGAAAGCCTAAACGATGCAGTCCATGGAGGTCAGCTTACTGGCAGGCATAGGATGATCAAAAATATATCTGCAAGGATGAATGGAGGGTTAGCAGTCCCTGGCTTAATATTGTTTGACTTATAGTTATTGGACTTCACAAGGGTGTGAAAATGATAGCATTGTTTACAAATTGTACTTTGAAGAGCACCTGGCTGGCTCAGTGGTGTAAGCATCTGACTTTAGTTCATGTCAAGATCTCACGGTTCATGAGTTCAAGCCGGCCTCAGGCTATGCTGACAACTTGCATCCTGGGGCTGACTTGAGATTCTGTGTCTCTCTCTGTCTCTCTGCCCCTCCCCTGCTCGCACTCTTTCTGTCTCACTTTGTCTCCAAAACTTGAATAAACATTAAACGGTTTAAAAGATAAGTTGTACTTCAAATTTAAATTTTTGACCTCTCCCAGTGCTAATGAGAGGCGATACGACCCTCTCCTGTGATGCCTGGCAGAGCAGCCAGCCACAGCTCCCAGTCCACCACATGATCATGGTGGTGAACAATCTATATGCTTACAGCCATTCTGTACTCACACAACCGTTGTGTTTATGCTTTCAACACAGTATTCACTGAAATACATGAGACAGTTAAACTTTAATGTAGCATAGGCTGCGTGTTAGATGATGTCTCATAGTTTCAGCTAATGCAACTATTCTGAACACACATAATAGAGGCTACACTAAACTATGATATTCAGCACATTACGTGTGTTAAATGCATTTTTGACTTAGCATAATTTCAACTCACAATGGTTTTATCTAGAGGTGACTCCATCCTAAATCAAGGATGATTTGTAATGTAAAAATCTTGGGAAATTTCCTAGAACTGGAATTGTGGTATCAGTAGGACAGAAAGAACCTCTTCCACATCCATTCCTCCACCTCCTTCCTTTGCTGGTTATTACCAGCGCTTAGCTGTGCCTACGGGCACTCAGAATTAGGACTACATACCCCAGCTTCCCTTGCAGGCAAAGCAATATAAGAGGAAGTGTCATGTGTCAGCTTTTCTGAGAAAGTTGAGACAGCTGTGTGCCTTGTGACCTTTATTTTTTCTTTGATGTCATTCACATGCGGCCTTGGATCCTGAACTCTAGGGCCAAACCATTTGGATGGAAAGTGAACTGAGATTCTTCCAGCAAGAGCTGGTAGGAACTAGATTTCTTTGCACTTCATAGAATATAGCTGCCCAGTCAGACTTGAGCTGTATACCTCCAAATTTCACTTATTTGGGAGAGAAATCCACTTTTACCCTATTGAAATCATAGTTCTTCCTTGTTCTGTGTTGTAGGGAAAAACCTAACCCTCATGAAGGTATACAGATAACAGGTATAAATAGTTTGAATTTTTATGGGTTTTGTCAAGTTTGGTATTTTGAACTGAATTTTTAATACTGACTTTGAATTCAGCTACTCCATTCACAACACATGACTTAATCTTCTTGTGCCTCTGATTTCTCAGAAGGGTAGTAATATAAAGCACTCCATTTGCTTGTTATGAGGAATAAATTAAAATATGTGAAAGAGGTCAGTGTCTGTCCAACATGCCAAACACTCAATGAATGTTATTACTGTTATTTTTACCATTATCATGTTTAACTTTCTTCCAAACAAGAAGTACCAGTTAGCCAAATACATTTCTGAAATGCCTTTTTCCTCTTCCCTTATCTATAGTGTGCATTACCAAAGTTTTTGTCCAATAGATGAGTAGTAGTGTTTCATTTTTATTTGCAATTGCTTTCTAAAATTGTGGTTGTACATCTAGACATTTTGTAAAAGTCATTTATGCTTGTTTTCTGGTGAACTTCCTTTTTCTTTCCTCTATTCCTTCTATTGGATTTGTGTTTTGTTTTACAGTGTGGCTTAAAAAAAAAGCAATACAAGCATTATGGGAATTTGTCTTCTGGGTTTCTATTGGTGGTGCAAATATTTCCACTAATTTTCATTTGCCTTTGTTTTCTTTTTTTTTTCTTTTTTTTAAATTTAATGTTTATTTATTTTTTGAGAGAGAGAGAGTGTGAACAGGGAAGGAGAAGAGAGAGAGGGAGACACAAAATCTGAAACAGCCTCCAGACTCTGAGCTGTCAGCAAAGAACTAGATGCAGGGCTCAAACCCTCAAACCATGAGATCGTGACCTGAGTCGAATTTGGATGCTTAACCTACCAAGCCACCCAGGCACCTCACTTTATTTTTTCTTTTTCCTTTTTTTTTTTTTTGGCTTTATTTTTTTCTTTACAAAATTAAAAAATATATATATATTCAATATAATAAACATGATCCTTCTCTACTATCATTACCTCTGAGCTTAATATACACACCTATTTTAGAAAGATCATTGTCATTCTGTATTATAAGAATAATTCCCCCATGTTTTCTCCTAGGACTTCATAGATTGACTTACATAAAAATAAATCTCCATTTGTAATAAAACTGGGGGAGGCAGTGAGATGAGATTTAAAGTGATTCCGCAGATGACTGTGTTGGAGCGTTGGCAAAAATGAACGCTTTGACACATAAATCTTACCTAAAAATGTTATAGTTTCCTTTGATCCACATAATAGATACTTCTTAAACAAAGTATGTGGGAAGCCATCCTCCTTGCAGGTATAGTTAGGTAAGCTTTCCTCCTGGGCTTTTTTTTTTTTTTTTTTTTTACTCTTGGGGGGAAACGCATCGGTTGTTTATAATGGAATTTTGTATTTCCAGGTTAAGGTGCTACCAGGTACAGCCTAACTAATTTACAGTTTGTAAGACTGCCTCTCACACATCACTTCCTAGTAGTAGGCAAAATTTCTTTCTCTGCAACCAGGACCATACTGCCACTTGTTCACAGGTTAAGTAATGATGCCAAGACATTTTTATGCCTATGCTACCAATGGCCCATCTGTGGACAAATGCAGGCAGATACTGCCTACCTTTTAAGGCCAAGGAGGTATTGAGCCCAGGGCCTTCCACTGGGCTCCACCATTGTTTCTGCTCTCTCTGGTGTTTGTCAGTTGTGATCATCACGGTTGAGAACACACGCTCTAGAGTAAAACTATCTGACTATGTACTTCCATCTTGAGCTATAGGGAAACAAATAAAGTCCCCTTACCCTTTTTGTTCTTTTCTTTCTCTTTTGTGAAACGGGCATTATCACAGTGTGGAAATTAAATAAGTAAATAAATAAATACGTAAGTGCTTAAAATTTCTTAGCAACAAACGCTCAGTAAATATTAACAAGGCTTATCCCAATAGAGAATAGAAAAATAACTTTCTTGTTTTCTCCTAGGATTTTATAGATGCATTTTTATAAGAAAACATATAACATTGGTAACAATATTATAACATATAATAATATGACATTATACAAATTAAGACATGTATAAGAAAAGTACTGAAACTTCATGACTAGTATCATTGTTACTATTATTCGAAAAATGCATTTGCTTTGAAAGGTTCACTTAGTTATATACTAAATTTGCATATGCTTTGAACCTAGTTCTGGATTCTCTATGACGATTCATTTATTGAGCTTAGCCACATTTGCTTTATAACATAATTTATCATCTGGTAGAACTCGCCTAATTCATATGCTTCCTTTTCAGAACATGTTTTCTGGATCAGCTTGAATTTTGATATTTATACAAAAATCTTACAACCAGCTGATCTGATTTAAAAAATCCATATTTTATTGGGCTTGCAACAAATTTACATAGGAATTTAGAGATGGTTGGCATTCTTACAATAATAACTTTTCTTATTCCAACACAAGGAATGTTTACAAGATCCATGTGGCACTCTGTGCTGACAGCTCAGAGCTGGAGGCTGCTTGGGATTCTGCATGTCCTTGTCTCTCTGACTCTCACCCACTGATGATCTGTCTCTCTCTCCTCCAAAAATAATAAATAAATAAATAAATAAATAAACAAACAAACAAACAAACAAATATTAGGGAAAAAATTAAGTGTAAGAGGTGTCAATTGAAGTGTGTATAGAGATTATAGTCGGGGCATAGAAAGAGAGTGTTGGATCAGGATAAGTAACTAGAGCAACTTTCTAAGAGTATGAGTGATGGTGGGTAGTAATACTAGGTGAGTAGGGGTGCCCTAGGATGACTCGTGAAAGGGACGTCATGTAAAGCATTAGAAACAATGTAACTTGAAGCAGGAAAGCAGGACACTTGAAGTAATGTATGACTGTTGATAGAAGATTAAAATGGTGAGTTAAGCTGTCAGAGGTCATCGGTGTCATCATCACCCTGGAAAGAATCAAAAGGGAAGGGAAAAGGGATAAATTAAGAGTGTCTACTACATCAGCAGACACATTACAGATGCTCAACATCACTAATCAGAGAAACCTGAATCAAAACCATAATGACACACCAATTCACACCTGAAAGAATGCCTAGTATCAGCAAGACAAGAAATAACAAGTATTGGTGAGAAGGTAAGAGAAAAAGTAACACCATTGCACTCTTGGTGGGGATGTAAATAGGTGCAGCCACTCTAGGGAACAGAATGCAGGTTCCTCAAGAAATTAAATCAGAAATACTACATCATCCAATAATTCCACTACTGGGTATTTACCCAAAGAAAAGGGAAACCCCAATTTGAAAAGACGCATGCACCTCTGTGTTTATTAAAGCATTATTTATGATAACCCAGCTATGGAAGCAGCCCCAGTGTCTGTCAACAGATGAATACATAAAGAAATGTAGTGTCCATAGAGTGGAATATAATTTAATTGTAAAAAAAGGAATAAAACCTTGCCATTTGCAACAACATGTGTGAACCTAGAGGGTATTATGCTATGTGGGATTATTCCGATAAAAGGAAATACCATATAATTTCACTTTTATGTAGAAGCTAAAAGACAAAACAAAGAAAGAAACAGACAGATTCTTCAATACAGAGAACAAACTTGTGGTTACAAGAAGAGAAGTGCATGGGGTGTGTAAGATAGGGAAAGGTGACTAAGAGTTACAAACTTCCTGTCATAAAGTACATAACTTACAGAGGTGAAAAGTACAGCACAGGAAATATACTTCATATTATAACAACATGATATGGTGAAAAATGGTGATTACACTTACCATGGTGAGCACTGAATAATGTATAGAATTATCAAATCGCTATTTTACACACCTGAAACTAAAATAACACTGTATGTAATCTATACTTCAATAATAGAATTTTTAAAATGAAAAAAAAAGCATCTATTACCCTTGTTATCTGGGAAATTAAAAAAAAAAAAGAATAGGGTAGATATTTCATAGTTATTTTAGCCTGCATTAAAATATGTACCAATTAAGATGCTGCATCAAAACATACCCATGGTGATGGGGAAGACATCTAGGTATAAAACAATAGGGCATATTAAGGAATTTGCTGATAGTTGATCATGCGGGAGTCTAAGGGCATGAGCAATTGGCCCAGGACCAGTAAGGATGCAAAGTTGGGGGCAGGATGTGGATGGGAAAGGTGTTTTCTATCATGCTGGAGTGTGGGGGAGCCACAGCTTGGAAGGCAGTGATGTAATAACTTTTGCATGTTCCAAAGTCCACTCTAAGGGGAGTAGAGATATGAGCTCCATCATGAGGCTCCACTGATGCCAAGCAAAGATACAGAAGGGTGCGGCATAGAGGAAATGTGGTTGCCATAGTATCCACAGAAGTGAGTTACTAATTGAATCATACTGGTGAGGGAAGGAGAGGAATTACACTAGGATAAAGAATAAAACATGCAGAAGCAAATTTTGGGAAAATGTGATCATTTGAGGTTCTTTGTGAGATGACCTCTTTACAAATTGTAGGACCCAGTCAAGAATCGGAATGACTCAATTTCCTATTTTTACCCTATTTATACACTCTCCCTATATTCAGTGTGATTTTTCTCTACTGTTTAATGCCTGAACCTCTTGTGTCCTTCCTACTCCAACCTTGCCTAATTAATACCTACTCACTCTTTAAGGATTAGTTCAAGATAGCACACCACATGAAAAGTCCCTTACAACACTTCATCTCCTTCCCCTGAAGGCTGAGTTACATGGATTTTCCCTTCACACTCTCCTAATGCTCCATGCATCTTGGGATCATTACCCCATAATATCTGTCTCCCCTACATGATTGTAAGCTCCTTGTGACTGTCAGCGCCTTGTGAGTAGGGTCTACCTCCTCATCTCTAATGTCCCAAGCATATAGCACAGTGCTTCGTAGGACTCAGTTGGCTCTCCGTGACTGCCGAATGAATTAATGAATCTAGAGTGGGAATAGGAACATTTTTGTCTCTCATACTGGGGTGGGGGTTGAAAGTTGTGTTGAAAGGTGTGATTATGAGGTCTGAGTGAGAGTTTGAAGGTGTCTACAATCTAAGTTCTATCTATGAAAGAAGAGTCATTTCCCAGGGAAAGGTGAAAAAGATAGGTTGAGGGAAATGATGGAGGTATGGAATAGCTGCTGTGGGGAGAAGACCGCTTAAGATTGGCAAGAAGCTGTGGGGGTAGGTTGCCATCAGCAACCATAAAATCATAGTGAGTGACCCTAGTGACTGTGAGTCTCTGTAACAGTTCACTGGGCTGAGTGAGACAGAGGATGGGCTGACAGAGTGGAGGACTCATCCAAGCTTCAAGGCCACCTAAGCCGATGCAGCAGAGGACTAGGAGGTTCCAACACAAAGTGACATACTGAGGTGTATACACTGCATTAGGAAGGGAAGTGGAGCCACAAGGGATGATATACAGGGAAATGAGAGGGAGGAGGTAGGGACCACAAGTCTATCAGGCTGAAGAAGAGAAGTTGTGAAGTCAAGTAGTGAGACACCTGGTTAGGGGAGGTTATCTTCTGAGATATTGGCACGTTAAGTTTGACATTCTAGCAGGAGACATCTGGATGATCATAGAGCTCAGAGTACCATCACGGAAGTTAGCTACTGGAGGAAACTGACTCTTAAGGTTGTGGGAGCCAGAGAATTTAAAGAACACTGAAGCTACATTGCTAGAGCAATTTTACCAGGATTCTGAAATTGCCCACAACAGAGGCAGGAGCAACATGAGGAGAAAGAAAAGTAGGAAGGGATTCCAGAAATGTCCATGAAAAATAGGGTGGCGCTCTGGGATTGAATAGATGGACTAAGGAGGTGAAGGCAGGAACTTCAGGGGAGTAGAAAGATCATGGCCTGGAGGTGGTAACAAGGGGCCTGTAGATCACTATCCAGCCTCTCCCTTAACCCTGAAGGAACTTTCTCTCTGCTGGAGCAATGTCTCCAACCTCTACAACCTAGACAGCATTTATCTTTGTTCCTCATTCTGGCATCTTGATTCTGCTTGCTGAGACGTCTCTTGAATGGAGTCCCCTGTCTGATTCTTTTTTTTTTTTTTTCTCATGGGCATCACTACACGTCCCAGAATGTTATGACATCGAAACGAATATGGCCTGTTTTTCATTCCTTCATGTGACCAATAGGACTAACTCTACTGGACGTAGACTGAGTTTCACTCCAAATGATGATGGACTCAACATGCTACTTTGCCCAAGAAATATACTTGTATCTCAGAAGATCCTCCCAGAAGCAACAGTAATACCCAACCCACCCAACAGAGCTGGCAATTAAGGCAGCCTGCTAAGAACACATCAAAATGCAATCATGTTTTCTAGTGCTGCATCTTTTAGCATGTAGGCAGGTAGTCCAAAGCCAAAGAAGTAAAATATTTTAAGTTAGGGAATGAAAGGAAGGTAAACTGCCATTAACGTATTTTAAACTGTTGGGAAAAAGGAGTAGAATATGAGTGTCATAAACTCACAATCATTCATACAGGACATCATACATATGTTCCAGGAATTTTAAGATAAGTAACATGTGGTTCATATAGTAGAGAAAGCTCCACTATTGCCACTCTCTTGATGATCTGCCAATACGTGGTCACCATGAAAGCTGCCTGACACCTACTAAAAAACCCAATGAATAACAGATGATAACGGAGCGCCCATGAAATACCATGGTAGACATATGTGGGCAGAGGTTATGAAGCCCAGGACATGGTCCCTGCCCTTAAGAAACCTGAACCTTAAGGGAAAGTGAAGTGAAACCAGTAAGAGTTATAACCTGTGTTAAAATAACTGGCTGACTTCTAGTCAGCATCAAGAATCAGACATGTGATTTCTGTGCAACTGTGAACATTGCCTCTGTGTTAGAAAGTTCTCTTGAGTTGTATAATGTTGCAAAAAACTGGCCTTTTCTGAGCCTGGGCAATTCCCACACTGGTGCATTGTGACACAAGCCTGTCAGATCAGTGGGCTCCTTATATGCTGCTTCCTGCAGAATGAGCTGGCCGTTTTCTCTGTCTTCCACACCACCTGGCTTAGCAAATTAGATCATATTAGGGCTATTGTCTCAGAGACAATAAGAGGCATCTGTAACTGAAAGAGACCAGGATGATATCTTCCAAAGAGACTTTGAAGAGTAGAAAGGTCAACAAGACGAGTATAACTATAATCATTTTTTTAAACCCATCCTTCTCTTCCTCTGTTATACATGCTATCCTTTAGTAAAATATGTAAACTCAACACATTTCTTTAATCTTGGCACAGAGCGTTGTGAGAAAGAGTATGTTACATTATGCAGCACATTTTTATGTACAAAATCCTTCTGCATATATGAACTCTTTTGGTCCTCAACGCAAACACTATAGAAGTAAGAATTGTTGACGCAATTTACAGAAGTCCATTTGGGGTTTCGGCTCCATTCACTCCACCACTACAGGTGGGTAAACAGTTACCTTTCCCACTCTCATGAGCAGGAGTTCCCCTCCTTATAGATCAGACAAGTCTTGTTCTAAATGTCACCACTCTTTCTAGGCTCTGCCCTTCCTACCTGCCAATTCCTTCTGCTAATTCTCTCATGCAATTCAATTCAATTCAATTCAATTCAATTCAATTCAATTCAATTCAATTCAGTACATTCAATTCAATACATTCGATTCAATTCAACTCAATTCAATTCAATTCAATTGGCAATTAACAAAGGCTAACCACAAGTCAAACTGTATACTAGGAAGTGCAATGACCAAATTGACACCCTCAAGGAGTGGCCAAATTATCTAGGGAGACAGGGACGCAAATTATTACAATATGGCAAAAATTACAGTACAGGGTACTGCACATGGTACCACAAGAGTTCCAAGAAGGGACTAATTCACTCTGCCTGGTGGGATTAAGTAAGTAATGGTTGAGGCAAATTTGAAATATGAGTGATTAGGGTAGACAGGGCTTCTCAGGCAGATGCAAACTTACCTATGCAAAGGTAAAGTAGTGGGGAACCTCAGGGAGTTCAATCTACTTCCTACGCATAGCAACATCCAATGTAATTGGAGAAAAGCAGCACAAAAGTTACTTGATGGCCACTGACCAAAGTGAGGTCAGAAGGCTACTTACTCACACCCCTAGACCTCTATTTCACAACTTCCTTCTCCGCAAACTTCCAACTGTTCCCAACGCTTCTTCACTCTGGTCTTATAACTTTGCCTATTACCGCACTGAGAAAACCAGGTCAGTGAAAAGAGAATTTGCAAAATCACCTATCGCATCTACCATTCCATCTACACCTATTCCCTTGTGCTCTGCTCTCACCAACATTAATATGAAGGATCTGTTCATTCCTCTCCGGGCCAATTATCTTTTGGACACTAGACTGAAGTCACTCTCGCCCTGTTAAGAACATTTCTGTCAGCAGTTCTCCCCCACTCTGCCATATCATCATTTCCATCAGCAATATGGAAATTACAAAAATGCTTTTATTTCTCAAATTTTAGAAAGAAAAACCAAAGCCCTCTCTTGACCCTGCTCCCTTCCCTTCCCACTGCTGCCTCATTTTCCTCCCACATTTTGTCACAATGCTCCTTGAAAGAATTGCCTTCCTCCCTGTCTACAGTCATTCTCCTCCAATTCTCTGTTGAATCCACTCCAATTAGGCTTTTCCCCGGTGCTACGGAAACGGTTCTCATCACAGGTCAATGACATCCACTTTGCAAAACACAGTGATTATTTATATTTTAGTAGTTTTTAAAGTGTAGGTATTCATTTTGAAAGAAAGGGAGAGTGAGCACGGGAGGATATGAGACAGATGGAGGCATAGAGAGAATCCTAAGCAGACTCCACACTGTCACCATGGAGCCCCACCTGGAGCATGGACTCACAAACCATGAGATCATGACCTGAGGTAAAACCAAGAGTCAGACACTTAACCAAGTGACCCCTGATGATCATTTATTTGACCTCATCCTATTTGACTTGCCATCACCACTTGACCAATTTGATACCTCCTTCCTTGAAACACATTCCTTACCAGGCTTCCTGGACTCGAGACCCTCCTCACGTCTTGCCTACTCCTTCAGTGGCCACTGTGTCCAGTTTCCTTCGCTAGTTTTTCCACATCTTGCAGTACTTTAAGAGTTAGAGACCCCAGAGCTCAGTCCTTGCATGTCTTCTCTCTCATCCATTCTCACTCTCTAGCTGATCTCATGCGATCTCATACTAAGTAATCCAGCCTAGAGTCCACACGAAACTTCTTAGTTTAAACTCCAGAGGCCTATATCTAACTGCATTCACAAAAATGCAGCTTGGATGTCTGATAAGCATCTCAAACTCACAATGTTAAAAAAAGCAAGTCCTGATGTTTCCCCTAAAACCCATGATCTCTAACAGACAACTTAAAACTACCACAAACCTGTGGTCCAGCCCAAAGAAACAAACAAACAAAAACAAAAACAAAAACAAACTTGGTATCATCTTTTATATCTGTTTTTCTCATACCTTATATTCAAACCACAAGCAATCCTACTTGATCCACATTTATAATATACACATGATCATAATTTTCTCACTATGTGCCCTTCTTGCATCCTTATTCAAGCTACAGTTATTTCAAGATTACTACGGTAACCTCCTTATTGTGTTGTTGCTGTTGCTTGTATGCTTGCTTCCCACTCCATCCTGCTCCCCAGACAGTAGTCAGAGTGATTTGTTTAACATATAAATTAGGGTCACCTGGGTGGCTCAGGTGGTTAGACATCTGACTCTTGATTTTGGCTCAGGTCATGATCCAGAAATCATGAGCTCATGGGGTCAGAACGTGCATTAGGATCTATGCTAGGCATGAATTAGGCATGAAGCCTGTTTGAGATTCCCTCTCTCACTCTCTCTCTCTCTCTCTGTCTCTGTCTCTCTGTCTCTCTGTCTCTCTACCCCCCTGTGGGCACTCTCATTAAATAAATAAATAAATAAATAAATAAATAAATAAATAAATAGATAGATAAATAAATAAATAAATAGATAGATAAATAAATAAATAAATAGATAGATAAATACATACATACATACATACATACATACATACAAACATACATACACAAATACATAAATAAGTAAATAAGTAAATAAATAAATAAATAAATAAATAAATAAATAAATAAATAAAACTAAAATATGAACTTGGTTAGACTACTCAACTGACTTTCCATCTCATTGAAAATAAAAGTCAAAGTCCTTATAATGACTTTCACATTCTTCGTGATATGCACCCCACACATACCCTCTCTGACTGAATAAATAAATGAGGAAATGAGTGTATGGTTGGTTGAGAAGAGGAATATAGGATGAGATTAACCTTATAGAATTAAACAGATGATGAGCAACCTTCTAACTAAGCCAAGAAGTGTCTTCAGGTTTATTTGAATACAATGGGTAGTCATCAAAGTCATTCGGGCACAATAACTATCTCCTGTAAACTGTCTAGGATCCAATTCATATGTCACCTTCTACACCAATCCTCACTCTTTACCAACCTCCCATTCCCACAAGAAATCCATCCAAAGGAAACTTGCTACTCCTTTAATGTGTCACATTTTCAAACTTCCGTGTCTTGCTCTTTTTTATTTATTTCTTTATTTTTTTTTCCCTGCCTGGAATGCCCTTCCTTACTCTGTCGATTTGAAATATGCCTTCTCTAGAAGACTCACTTCAAGTGGCTCTCATTTTTGCAAAGCACTCCCTGGGTGCCCCAGAGACTCATGTGTTTTCTTCTTTGCAATTCCAGGGTACATTTATCCACCTCTATTACAGATGTTATCAACTCAGTATAGTTAATTTGTTTGCACAGTGGCAAATCCCTGGGTAACAAGGTCCATTATTAGTTCTAGATAAGACCTCTGTTCTTTGTATACAGTTCCTACAACCTAGTACGTGCTCAATGCATGCTTGATGAATGGAAATGAGGCAGGAAAATAGAATGAAAATTAGTAGAGGGAATATATAAGAGAAACCAGGAGAGTCAAGTGTTATCAAAAACAAAAGAAGAGGTATTTTCAAGAAGTAAGGAGTGGTCCGTTCTTTAGAGTTTTGTGTTTTGCTTTACTTGAGTTTGAAATAAGCTACAGGTATCGTTGCATTTAACTAGTAGGAGATACGTGGAAGTACAATCGTCAAATTTCAGTAGCATATGGCAGAAATTACCTTCTATCCAAGCAGTGACTTAGTATGAGGAATTGTGTGTTCAAAACATCAGGAGAAGTGTTAGTTAAGTGGGGTGTACACTGCACTCCCAGAATCCAAAGACAGCACTGCAGAATTGTCTTGCCAGAATAACCCCAGCAGACTCACTGGTCTGTCCAGGCAGACTCACTGGTGTTCTGAGCCTAGGATATCACTAGGTAAGAGTCAAGTGTCAGTAGGTGGGGTTCTTATCTGGAGAAATCTACTTCTGAGATTATTTGGGTTTTGGACAATTAAGTTCCTTGCAGTTATACAACTGAGGTCTTTATTTTCAGATTGTGGGATGGCCAGCCAGAGAAAACTCTCTGCTTTGCATGGGTGTATGATGCATGGGTTCATGATGATACTAGGTTGATCCAGAAAATCTCTCTCTATAATACAACACGACTATAGAAATGGTATCTCTTCATTTTCATGGGTTGTCAGCATTAAGGTATGGAACGTTGGGTGCTATTTTTTTTCTTTTAGAATAATGTCTACCACATTCTGTTTGTAAAAAAAAAAAAAAAAACAGCTGTAGAACCAATAGATAATAGTTTTCACCTTCTGATTTAGTAAGATTCAACAGAGAAAAATTCTCTTTCTCATATATATATAATGTATATTATAGTATATAATATATTTATGTTTTTATTTATTTATATATTTATATTTATATTTATATATTCATATGAATATGAATTTATTAAATAAACATATATTTATATTTATGTATTAATTAATTAATTAATTTACTTATTTATTTATTTCTTATAAGAAATTGGCTCCCATAAATGTGGACGGTGACAAGTCCTAAGATCTGCAGGATGAGTTGGCTAGCTGGAAACACACGAGATCTGATGGCATAGTTCTTGTCCAATGGCTGGCAGGCTTGAATCTCAGATAGAGCTGCTGTTTCAGTTTGAATCTGGGGAAGAGGCCAATGTCCCAGTTTAAAGACATTCAGGCAGGCAAGAGTAATTCCCTAGTATCCATGGGAGAATCATCCTTATTCTATTCAGGCCTTCAATTGATTAGACAAGGCGCACTTTTATTACGAAAATAATCTGTTTTACTCACTGTACAGACTCAAGTATTTCCCATCACAAAACACCAGAAAAATGTTTGACCAAGCATCTGGACCTCTGTGGCCCAGTAAAGTTGACACATAAAACTAGCCATCATATCTTCCAAATTTCATGCAAGCACATGAAGCGGATGAACCTAAGCCCTATCAAGAACCCAAGGTACAGAGGCACCAGGCAGCCTGATAAGGTGCATTAGCACAGCGTCTCTCAAATATTTTATCCCCAACCTACTGTAAGGAACACATATTTAACCACAACCCAGTATAAGCATACACATACACATACATATAAATAAATGAGGTAAACAACATTTCATGAATTTTGGTTATCCTTACTAAGTGTAAATGTCCTTTTATATTTTCTTATTGGTTCTATTTAATTTTAATCCATTCTTACCTTGATTCACACCTTCATGACCTTCCAAAAAACAAGGCATCATTAGTAAGGTGTACTGATTTTGAGGGTCAATCTTTGGGAAGTAATATTCCTTCAGTTATATGTTTCACAATGTCTGACATGTAATACCCTCTTTGTTAAGTTGAATTGAATACAGAAAACGGGCTTCCAATTCAGTCTTAAGACATACTAAGAAAATTCTGAATGCTTTTATAGGGGTAGGTCCATAACTATCGAACAAAATGAAACAACAGGTACCAAGAGATGCCCTTTTGATGTCTCCAACCCTATTCAGGAAGGCTAAGTTTACAAGCCCACGGAAACACAGGGGACCATTTCTGTCAGGGGGAAAATGACCAACAACGGAATGTTCACGTGCAAAGAGCAGACAGGATTAATTATTATCTAGAGGTGTTGAATCATGTAGAAATTGTCCACTTCTATGCCACTTATAATTAGTGCTTGTCTCCCTTGGATTATCATGTCAATGCCTAAGGCACAGTTAGAGAACATTGTTACCCAACAATGGCAGCTCTCAGGTTTCACGTTTCTGTTATACACCCCCATAGGTTGAACTGTGTCTCTGCAATAGTTAAGGCCCTAGAGAAGTATTCACCCACTTTGCACCACTCACTCTCCCTGATTAAGCTGCTCTGCAGGGAAACGGCTTACTTTTTTAATGCTTGCTTTTTGTTCCTTGGATAAGCAGTAGACATATTTCTGAGTGCAGCATTTCTATTTAACTGTACTCATGCCCTAAAGAGATTATAAGGATCAGCTCAGGGAGTCAACTTGAATTGATCTTCTTCATCTCTATTGCAACATTACTGGCAGACGTTCACAGTCAGATTTAATTCTGTCTGAGTGAGAAAAACTGAGGAATTTGGCTTTCTGAACCAAGACTACATTATTGAATTGTCTGCACTCAGTGGCAAAAGATTGTGAATGAGGAGGAGACAGGGGCATTATATGATCCAGGATGGGAGGTTGTAGGGTTAGCGTATGGTGGTTGTAACAAAACCTTAATATTGTGTGAAGACTAGAAAACCTTGAAATCCCTATAATGTGATGGTCTGGGGACTCTTACTATATAGATTGCCAAAAATCTTGTTATATGTCCGATACAAAAGCAATAGAACTCATTCACTTAATAAGATTTAATGAGCATATACTATGTGATATTTAGAGCTCTACTCTTGTTGGAGAAGTGAATAAAGTACTCCAAAGATGGTCAACGGGGCTCAGACTCTGCTCTCTAGCTTGGAGACCTCTCCTCTGGGTTCTTCTTCCTTTGTTTGGTGCATGTGCGAAAACCCCCACAGATATGGAAGCTGACGACTACAAATTACCCTCCCCACTGGACTCCACGCTCAGACCTTTGGTGAGCCAAACTTGAAACGCCCAGAGTCCAAGAGACCCCCAAAAATGAACCACCAGAATCCAGAGTCAAAGCTAAGCAACAGGGTCATTTATTGCAGGTTCGAACCAGGACCTCTGCGCACTCATTGCCGGTGACGCTGAGAGGCCCCGAGAGAAGTTTTTACACCCATTTTATAGACAGGTACAAAAAAGTCATGGGGAAATCAGGAATTTTCCACAGTTACAGAGCTGCGATTGGTTGGTGTTTAAAGTTGGACACTTAGCAGTATTCGATTGGTTCCTGCCTTGAGGTCAGACCACAACTGGGGGTACGGGTATCACAATGATTGATCAGGAATACACGGATATGCCAAGCAACAATGATTGATCAGGAATACATGGGCGCGCCAAGCAATTGTACAGAAGCAGAACAAGCTAGTTAGGCTTGGTTAGGTTTCAGTTTCCCGTAACTTAAGCTTTTAAGTTTCAGTTTTCTCAGGCCTCTCAAACTCTCTGACCAAACTCTCTGAGTGCCACTTGGTTTTTCCTCCAGTGTTCCAGCCTGGTTCCATAACATACTAGATTGCTGACCAGGAAACCCAACCGCACTGGCCCATTGTTGCCACTGGTTTGGGAGAATGGTGAAGTGGTGGCAAACCAAAGGCTCCCAAGGGAGAAAGTGCATGCTCTGCCTGAATTTCAGCGCCTCCTTCTCCGCTGTCTTGGGCAAGTCCTGCTCCATGGAACTGGTAAGGCCAGGGCCCCGAAGAAGTCAGGCATACCCAAAAGAGCGGAAGGGGGACATGATCAATCCCCAGAGGTAGAAAATTTTGTGGAAGGAAATGTAATAGACACTGGTGTGCGTGTGCGTGCATGTGTGTGTGTGTGTGTGTGTGTGTGTGAGAGAGAGAGAGAGAGAGAGAGAGAGAGAGAGAGAGAGAGAGAGAGAGAGAGAATGTGCAGCTAAGCCAGGGTTGCCAGTCGAGTTAGAGTTTGTGGCTTCATGGACAGGCACCCTTAAGGTCCCCAAAGGTCTATGGAGTCTGAATGGGCTCCCCTGTGTCATTGTGAGAGTATAAGGTCTAGGGCGGTATCAGATCAGATTCCCATTACAAGTCACAAAGCCGAGTCCACTATAGCCAAACCTCACCTAAATTTCCCTCAGGAATGCGACCAGAGGAGTATGTGAATAGTCCTCTCATCTGGCGGTATACCCTAACTTTGTCTGTCTTTGTGACACCAAATATGAGAAAGAAATTAATAATGGGATGAAAACAGAGTAAGCCTACGATTTTTGAGGTCATGATGAAAAAATGTTAACAGGGGTTTTCAGGTTACCATGGGGTGACAATGACACCCAGGAAGTTAAGGAAATTTTGTGAACTAGAATGGCCCATATTCAATGTAGGATGGCCTCCAGAAGGGACATTAGATGCTCAAATAGTGCAGCAGGTTTGGCTAATAGTCACTGGGAACCCAGGCCAACCTGATCCATTTCCGTACATCAACTCCTGGCTTGAAACTGCCCCAAATTTCCTGCCTTGAAGGTGATTCATCATTAGCAAACAGAGCCAGGCAAAGGTTTTAGCCACTTTATCTGGAGGCTCACCAGGGAGCCAAAGAAGTGACCCACTGCTCCTCTAATATTTAAAAGAGATATGGAGGAAGATATTGCCTTTCCACCTCCTTATAACCCTTCAAGCTCCCTCCCCCCTCCCCCTGAGCTTGAGACTCCTCCTGCATCTGTCTCTCCAGCCACAGCCAGAGTCAGTGCACTTGCCACTGCAGTCAGTGCCGCCCATCTCCCCGCCCCTCTCAGACCCAGATAACCCACCCCCACATGGGCCAGCAGCCAAACTGTGCCCCAGACCCAGACCTAAAACTCTCCAAACGCATGTAACGGAGACGAGAGCCTGAAAGACAGAATGAGGATGGACCAGTCCAGACCAGCCATTCCATGATGGGTTATCTACCTTTCTCTACAACCGACCTCCTCAAGTGGAAACACAACACTCCACCATACTCCGAAAAGCCACACGCAATGGTTGACTTGATGGAGTCCCTCTTCCAGACCTACTCACAGACTTGGGAAGATTGTCAACAGTTACTCCATACTTTGTTTAATTAAAAATAAGAATGACAGAAACATGACAGTACCTAGAAGATCACACATCTCCAGGAATCAATGACCCTATTGTCTGGGCTCAAGCCGCATGCATGAAGAACGCCCAACATGGGATTTCACCACAGAAGGAGGACAGGGCCACGTCTGATGATACCTGAAAGCCCTCCTTCAGGGAGTCTGAGCTAGAGTCAACAATCCCATGAACATGACTAAAATATCATCAGTCACACAGCACCCTGGGGAGTCTCCTGGAGACTACTATGAAAGATTATGTGAAGTGTACCATGTATACACCCCGTTTGACCCCGAGGGACCAGAAAGTCAACAGATGGTAAATATCTCTGTTGTGGCACAGGCTACCCAGATATCCGACGAAAGCTCCAGAAGTTGGAGGGCTTGCCAGATGAATATCACTCAGCTGTTAGAGGTCATCAGTACAGTTTTCACGAACAGAAATTTGCAGCTGAAAGAGAAGTGAAGACTAAAAAGAAGGCCACCTTTCTCACAGCAGAACTAAAGAACAGATGCTGCAAAGATGGGAAAACCCCAACTACAAAAAGGGGGGAAGCCCATAGCCCCCTTAGCAAGGGACCAGTGTGCATACTGCAAAGGTAAGGGAAACTGTAAGAATGTCCGAATTAGATGGGGACCTCAAAACCCAGCCAATATCTGGAGGAACCTTGAGGTGAGAACCCTCTTGATCTGGCCGGGGTAGAATTGGACTGAGGGGGACCAGACTCTTTGTTTCTTGGCCCCCATGAACCCATGGTTGAAATGAGGTGGTGGGCTAAACAATAACTTTCATGGTTGACACTGGGGCTGAATACTCCTTTGTTACTTCCCTGGTAGCACCCTTAGGCCAAAAGACGGCAACCATACTTGGGGCTACTGGTATACAGGCAATGCAACGGCCCTTCTCTCAAGCTCAAAAAGGTGCACTTGGGGGTCACAAGGTCGGGCATGAGTTCCTCTACTTACGTGACTGCCCGATTCCTCTCCTGGGCCGGGATCTACTCTCCAAACTTGGGGCCCAGATACCTTTTGAACCCACTGAACACACTAGCCTCCAATGAAACCCCAGGCAGAAGGAAACCCTGGTCTTGGCGATACCCCTGCCAAGGGAAGAAGAATGGAGACTGTTCTGTGCCCAGGCCTTACCTGGTAGCCCCTAAGAATTCAGGCTTACATCAGCTCGCTATGGGCTGATGAAAACCCGCCTGAAATAGCTTGGAATCAGGTCCCAATCATTGTTGACCTGATCCCTGAAGCTCACCCTCAGACACCAAGGCAGTACCCCATTCCACTAGAGGCTAGAATGGGCATACAAGAGCACCTGACCAAGCTCAGAGAAAGAGGTATTCTAACTGAGTGCCAATCAGTTTGGAATACCTCACTCTTGCCAGGCAAGAAGCCAGGAGGACACCAACCAGTACAGGATTTGACGGCCATTAGCAAAGTGACGGTTTCCTTACACCCAGTCATTCCGAACCCTCAGTATACTCTCCTCAGCCAAATTCCGTGGTCAGCCAGAAGGGTTGCATGCTTTGACCTAAAGGATGCTTTCTTCTGCCTCTGCCTGGCTCCACAAAGTCAATCATTGTTTGCCTTTGAATGGACTGAGCTCATTACAGAGCGTCAGAGGCAGCTGACCTGGACACTACTTTCCCAAGGTTACAACAACTCGCCCATTCTTCTGGGGGAAGCCCTAGGTTCAGATCTCGCTGACTTTCCGAAGGAAACCACAGGGGATGTCCTTCTCCAATAGAAGACCTCCTCCTTTCCAGTGACACCCAGGAAGACTGTATGAAAGGTACACAGGCCCTTCTACAGCTCTGATCCTACTTGGGATACCAGGCCTCGTGGAAAAAGGCACAGATTTGTCAGCAGCAGGTCCAATACTTAGGCTCCCTCCTCACAAAAGGAAAAAGAGAACGAGGACCGGAAAGGAAGAAAGTGTGGCACCACACTGCCTCAGCCCCAAACAAAACGAGGCTTGTGTGAATGTTTAGGGGCCGGAGGGTTCTGTCGCATTGGGAATCCTCAGATGCTCAGCCATAGTGAGGTTCCACTATGACCTGTTGGGAGGACAAAACTCGGAGACCCTCGCATGGACTGAGGAGGTGAGGGCCGCTTTCACAGAAATAAAGTTGGCTCTGGGGCAAGCCCCAGCCCTTGGTTTGCCTGACATAGAAAGGCCCTTTAACTTCTTCATACACGAAAAGGAGTGCTCACTCAGAGCATGGTGCCTTGGCAATGGCCAGTGTTCTAGCTGTCAAAAAAAACTTGATCCTGTGGCTGTAGGATGGCCCCTGTACCTCAGAGATCAGAGCCACAGTCCTGCTCATCAAGGATGCAGACAAGCTCACACTGGGCCAAACCTTTAATGTTAAGTTCCCACACACGGTCGTGTGGGAACCCACACGAGCACCCAAGGATATCATTTCCTCTCCATTTCTCAGCTGACACAATCTCAAGGCCTTCTCTATGAGAACCCAAGGCTCACTCTCAAAACAGTATAAGAACACTAAACCTGGCCACTTTCCTTCCCACAGGAGGAGGGAGAACCTGACCATGACTGTTCTGGAGTAGTGGATGAAGTCTTCGCCAGCTTCCCAGAACTCCAAGACCAGGGTATAACAAGCCCAGAGATCACCCTGTTCAGCGATGGGAGCAGCTATTTAGAGGAGTGCAGCTAAAGAGCAGGGTACACGGTAATCACAACCACGGAAGTTCGGGAAGCCAAGGCCTTGCCTTGTCGGAAGGATGGTCGGCACAATGGGCTGGACTCAGTATGCCTTAACCTGAGCCATCATCCTTAGCAAAGGTAAATGAGTTAACATCTACATCGATTCCTGGTATGGCTTTGCTACTGTGCATGTACATGGGGCCATCTGTAAAGAAAAAGGCCTCCTTACCACTTCAGAGAAAACTATCAAAAATGAGGAAGAAACACTAAAGCTTCCTGAGACCATATGGCTACCAGACAAAGTAGCTATCCTACACTGTAAGGGACCTCAGAAATGAGATGCCCCCATAAATCAAGGAAATCACCTGGCCGACAAAACAGCCAGAGTGGCTGCCTGAGGTGACCTAGGTGCAGCTCCTACCTACACTCTGACTCTTGCACCCCAGAAGGAAGCCTCCCCACCCCTGTACACGAGCGAAGAAAGAAGTTGGGCCTCGACAGAAGTGGGCACACTAAGCAAAGACGGATGGTGAGTCTTGTCCCATCATCTATGTGAAAGCACCTAGTGAAGGAATATAACTAACTCACCCTCTTAGGGAAAACTGCTCTTGAGGTCCTCTTCAAAAAGAACTACGATATCAGCCAGCTGGAGGGACTTGCATCTTTTTGGGGGAGGAATGTTGCTATTTTTTAAACAGTCAGAAATACTTAAAACTAAGGTTAAGGAACTAAAAATGAGAAATAATAATAATAATAATAATAATAATAATAATAATAATAATAATTAATAATAATTCAACATTGACAACAGGAAAGTGCCAATCAATGGAACAAATGAGATCTCACAAATTGGGATCCTGGCTTCCTGCCCTGGCAGGGCCCCTCTTCTCCCTAATTTTACTTGTATCCATTGGCCCCTGTATACTGAATACCATGGTACATTTTATTGAAAACACTGTTGCTCGCCAAAGTACTGCAGGCATCTTAGCCTTCTGAGGGTACCGACCTAAAAAACTGAAAGGTGATACCTACTAAAAAGGTGTTTTAAAAGGCAAAAAATAGGATAACGTTGGAGAAGTGAAAGATGGCCAGTGGGACTAAAACGAACTCTGGTCTGTATCTTAGAGTCCCCTCCTCCTGATTCTTCTTCCTTTGTTTTCTGTGTGCAGGAAAACCCCCACAGATATGGCAGCTGATGATTGTAAATTTCCTGCTCCACTTGCATTCAGCGCTCAGAAGTTTGGAGAAACAGGGTCCTCTGAGCCCGCCGTTCCACCAAGTTCTGCAACCCAAAGAAGATCTCTGAGTGCCGCTTGGTTTTTTGGCCAGCGTTCCAGCCTGGTTTTGTAACATTATAAACACAGAAGTGACCAAGGCAGACCAAGTCCCTTCTTATACAGTATAAGGAGGCAGAGGACCATTAACTGGTAAACAAGTAATTAACAAGTGTACAAGGGTAATGGGGTGCTGGGACTCAACCAGCTCCAAGTTGTCTAAAGGAAACATATGTTATATCACCCACCTCATATATGGATCATAGTTCTAAGTGTTGTGATGTTTATAATTGATACACGTGATAACTGCCAGGGTATTTCCCCTTTTCCCAAGTTACATTTATTTTGAAGAACTTATGTGAGTTAATGAAAGATACTGGGGATTCTGAGAATCAGTAGATGCTGGTGGACCATGTTTGAAATAGCAGCCCCAGAGGTCAAAAGACACAATATCTAATCATGTTTTTTTTTTTTTTTAACAACTTCATTAATGTTTAACTGATATACACAAACTGTACATATTTAAAGTATGTAATTAGTGGAGCACCTGGGTGGCTCAGTCACTTGAACATCAGACTCTTGATTTTGGCTCAGGTCATGACCCCAGGTTCGAGCAAGCCCTTTATTGAGCTCCATGCTAAGCATGGAGTCTGCTTAAGATTCTCTCTTTCTCCCTTGCCTCTCTCCCCCAGTTATGAATGCTTCAGCTCTCTCTCTGAAAAAAAAGCCCTATGGGGCGCCTGGGTGGCTTAGTCAATTAAGCGTCCGACTTCGGCTCAGGTCATGATCTCACGGTCCGTGGGTTCGAGCCCCGTCGGGCTCTGTGCTGACAGCTCAGAGCCTGGAACCTGTTTCAGATTCTGTGTCTCCCTCTGTCTCTGCTCCTCACCTGTTCATGCTCTGTCTCTCTCTGTCTCAAAAATAAATAAACGTTAAAAAAATTTTTTTAAAAAGCCCTAATAAATAAATTACTTAATTAATAATTAATAATTAATACTAATACTAATAAATACAATTGCATAATTTGGTAAATTTTGGTTACATATACACCAATGTATACATAACAACAAGGAAAAGAATATGTGTGTCACCACTAAAAATGTCCTTGTATCCGTTAGATATCCCTCCGTCCCCCACGTCTTCCCGATTCCCATTCCTAGGCAATCTCTAGTCTGTTTTCTGTCCCTACATATTATCTTGCATTTTCTAGAATAGTATACAAATAAAATTATATAAGACATACTCCTTATTTTTTAGGGGTGGGGAGTTGACGTCTTTCACTTGGTATTTTGAATATTATCCATAGTGTTATGTGTTCCAATAGTCTGTTACTACTTGTTTATCCATTCACATTTCAGTGGACATTTGTATTATTTCCACATTCGGCGTATTTATTTCTTTTTATTAGAGAGTGAGGGGGGGAGAAGGAGAGGGGAGGGTGGAAGGAGAGGTGGGGGAGAGATAGGGAAAGGGAGATGGAGAGGAAGAGGGAGATAGAGAGGGAGAGGGAGAGGGGGAGGGAGAGAGAAAGAGAAAGAGAGAGCAGAGGGAAAGAGAAAAAGAATCTTAAGCAGCCTCCATGCTTAGTGTGGAGCTCAATGTGAGTCTCAATAACACGACCCTGGGATGATGACCCAAGCAGAAATCAAGAAATCAAGAAATCTACCAACTGAAGCACCAGCTGCTCCTTATCCTATTAAAAACAAAGCTTCTATAAACATTCATTTTTTTCTTTTCTTTCATCTCTCTCTCTCTCTCTCTCTCTTTTTTTTTTTTTGTTTTTTTTTGTATGATCGTAAACTTTGATCTCTCTAGGGAAAATATTTGAGAGTAGTTTTGGCTGAATCATAGAATAGGTTGCATGTTCAGCTTTTTAGGATACTGTCAAACTGTTTGCCAGGGTAGTTTTATCACTTTTACATTCTCATCAGCAGTATGTGAGAATTCCAGTTCTTTCATATCCTAGCTAACACTTTGGAGCCCTGTCTTTTGATTTTAGACATCTCGTAGGTATGACGTAGTAGTTGATCTCATTGTATCTCATTTATCTCATTGTAGTTTATATTTGCATTTCCCCTCATGATGCTCAACACATTTGCATGTGTGTATCTGCTGTACATATGTCTTTTTTGGTAATGTGTCTTTTCAAATCTTTTGCCTTTTTTTGGATTATTTCGCTTCAGAATATTGACTCTTGCGGATTGCCCATATGTTCTAGATATAAGTCCCATTTTACATAGGTGATTTGTAAATATATTCTCCCAGTCTCAGTCTTCTATTTCACACTCTTTGTTCTTTGAAAAGCAAAAGTTTTGGTTTGATAAAATCCAATCAATCATATTTTTTTCTTGTAATGAGTCATATTGTTGGTGGTGTAGCTAAGAAATGTTTGCCTAATCCAAGATCATAATGGTTTCCTACTTTAGGTACTTTTAAAAAGCTATCGTACTGTATTCTAGATCGCACTGGTTCTGATGAGAAGTCTTTTTCTTCCCTTTCTCTGGATTAAAGCAATTTGATTGTGGGGTGCCTTGGTGTAGTTTTCCTCCTATTTCCTGTCCTTGAGGTTCATTGAATTTATTGGAACTATATATTTTTAGTTTGCATCAACCTTAACAACTATAAATTCAAATTAGTTTCATTATTTACTGAAATTAGTTTTCTTGTCTGTGTTCCTTGGAGATACAATTACATGTATATGGGATGATTTGCCGTCACATTTTCTCCGTGTGTTTCATTTCAGATGATTTCCATTGCTATGTCTTTAGGTTCATCAAACTTTTTTTTTTCCTTCACTGTCTATATGCCTTTAATTCCATTCAGTAATCATAGACCAGATTTCTTATTTTAGCCATTGCTTTTGTCATGAGAAGTTTGGTTCAGGTCTTACATATCACTTGCATGTCTCTATTTAACATGCTCATTCTGCCCTATAATTTCTTGGATATACTGATAATAGTAATAATAATTATTTGAATGTTCTTATGTATGAATTATATCATTTGTGTAATTTCTGGGTCAGTGTCAGTTGAGTTCCCCTTCCTTACGTGTCTTAGTTTCCTGCTTCTTTGCATGCCTGATAATTTTTATGGGTTGCCAAACATGGTCAGTTTTAGCCTGTCAGAGGCTGGATACTTCTAGATGCCTAAAAACATTCTTGGTTTTTGTTTTGGGACATAGTTTAGTTACTTACAAATAGCTTGATCCTTTCAGGTCTTTCTTTAAATATACTTTGGGCAAGGCACAGGCAGCACTTAGTTTAGGGATAATTTTTGTTCAGTACTGACACAAAAATCAAGTATTTTCCAAATGGCATGTAAATTGTGAGGTCTTCCACACTGGCTGTCAGGCATTATTCCTGACCCTGTATGGCAGTGGGTATTGTTCCTTCCCCTGGTCTCAGTTTCCTCATACACAAGAGTTTATCAATATCCAATTGAATACTCAAGGCAGGCAATCTGTTGATCTCTGGAGTTCTCTCTGTGAACAACTTTCTCTTCTTTGGTACTCTGCTCTGTGAAATATAGCAGTCTTCCTGAATCAGTGACTACCCCCTCCACAATTCAGGGAAAATGTTGGGCTATGCCAGCTTCCTCCTCTCTAAACCACAGACTCAAATCCCCGACTAGTCAATAAGCTAGGACACTGTAGGAACCATTTCATTTATTTCCCAATATCAGGGATCACTGCTCTTCACTGCCTGATGTCTGATGTTTTGAGAACAGCTTCTTATATATTTTGTCTACGCTTTTAGCTGCTTCCATAAGGAGTATAAATCTAGTTTTTGTTATTGCATTTGACTGGAAGTAGAAGTGTTAACACCAATTTACATTTTAGTATTGAGTCTTACTTCTCTGGCTTTGTTCTTTTATCTTTTTATTCTTCTTTGATGATAGATTTAATGTGGACACATGGAGAATGGCCATTGCTAGACATAGGGAGAAACTAGGGATGAGCTGGCAGATTGCAAGTATAGTTAAAAAAGAAAAAAAAGGAAAGAGTGAGAATATGCAGTCAAATCTTGAAGAAAGGAATTGATGGCGATTGTCAAAGCCATGTGAAATCCCAGCTTCCACTTTAACACCCACAATATGAGAATTCAAACTAATGTCTTCAACTTGGAAACCTTAATCTGCCAGTGAGCTTTACTAATTTCTACTGGTCTTCATAACTCCGTAACAAAGGCCGAGGTTTGGAATTTCTCACCTTTGTTTCTCAGAGAGAAAACACACCAAATTCACCCAGAAAGCAGTGCTTGGGTGAAAACTAGACGTCTTAAATGATTTTTTTTTTTTTACTGCTTTGCTCAAGTGATTCTTTATCAGTGTTCGCCTTGGAAGAGAACAAACTGTGGCACAGAAGAAGACACACTGGACATGGAGTAGAGTCTAGGGTTGTTGTCTAACACAGTCATAAACAAGTTATGGGGAAGGCACTTGACTTTCCTAGGTCTCAATTTCCTCACCTGGAAATTGGAATAAGGACTCCCATATGAAGGGCCATTGTGAGATTAAATGAGATGATGCATGTGCCTGTTTTACAGAGCCTAACACTTAATATTACATGCAAGCGACTGTGTATTATTTCTTCTAGAGGGAGGGATTTGCATTTCTTTTAGTGGAAGGAAAGAGATGACTATACAACTGGACTATCAAATAAGAGGTGGATAGAGGACTGGCTTACTGGTGTACCTCCTTGTACTCATTCAGCCATCCTGGCCCTGGGCTCCCTCCAAATTAAAGAATCAGTGTCAGAAGACCTGAGATCCACCCGTAGGTATCTGACCCCTCACAGAATATTAGCCTGTCTTAGCTGTTCAAATGAGGATAATGATGGCTATCATCGGTGGAGCACTTGTTCCGTGTTGTCAGGTGTTGGATTAAGCACCTTGCCAATACTGTCATTTAAACTTTTTGACGCTTTGTTATTATTTCCATTTTATAAATTAGGCAGCTGACTTTCAGATATGTTAAGTAATTGGTCCAAGATAACACAAACACAAGTGGTGTGGCTGAGATGGGCACCAGCTCTGCTCCTATGCCAACATGCATGCTCTCACCCATGTTACACTGCCTTCCCATTAGCATGTTAAGGGTTTGGAAAGCTGAGGGCCAACCCTGATAAAGTACCATGGAGTATGTTGGTGCCCTAGCTAAGATCTTTTTCCCTTACCTGACCGGAAACATTTTCATATTAACTGAAACACTAGTCCCTGCATAAGACAAGTTTCCTCAAATTTCTCTTAACGCTATACACTGGTCAGAATATAAAAAGCAACGACTTCAGAACTTGAAAGTTAGCAATAGGAGGTGAATGAGGGAAGGGAAGCAAAACAGGAATGACCGTGTGATGGTTATTATTACGTGTCTACTTGAGTTGGCCGTGGGGTGCCCCAGACTAAACATTTTTTCTCTGGATATTTGTAGAGTGTTTCTGGGTGAGACTAGTGTTTGATTTGGTGGACTCAGTAAAGCAGACTATCGTCGCCAGTGAGTGTGGGCAGCATTCAATGTCCTGAGGTCCTGAAGAGAACACAGGGTAGAAAAAGGAGGAATCCATGCCCCACCGCTTCTTTTCGCAGCCTCAGAAGGTGATCCCGCTTAGAGGCAGAGCAGTGGGTAGGGTTAGGGTTGGTTCTCCTGAAGTGCCTTTGCTCCAACAACCCACAGTGATGTGATTTCCCTGCAGGACTGAAATGAGGGCCCATGTGCGGTTATGGGTCAGGGGTAGCGTTGGAAGAGCGGAGCCAAACATATGGGTGGGCCAGACTGAAACTGTCTCAGGATCTCCTCCTCCATCTCCATCATGGCCATGGAAATGTCATGGAGAGAGTGTGACTTCCACATAGGATTTTCCCCAATGGTAATTGGCCCCAATCCGTTATTTCTCTCAGACGTCCATGCTAGGTGCCTTTAGGGCCAGAGCCCAGGCCAGCGTTAGGGTTAGGTCCTAGCTACCTGCATGTAGATCTCCTGGTTTCCCAACACCATTTGTTGAAGAGACTGTCTTTCCCCCATTGTTTATTCTTGCCTCCTCTGTTATGATGTTATGATAGTTATGAGTAATATGGACATTTTAATGATATTGATTCTTCCAATCCATGATCATGGGATAGCTTTCCGTTTGTTTGTGTCATCTTCAATTTCATCATTGACTTATGGTTTTCACACTACAGGTCTTTCACTTCTTTGGATAAGTTTAGTCCTAGCTATTTTACTCTCTCTTTTTTTGGTGTGATTAGGAACGGTGTTGTTTTCTTAATTGCTCTTTCTGTGACTTCATTATTATTATATAGAAACCCTATCAATTTCTGTGTATCAATTCCGTATCTGCAACTTTACTGAATTCGTTTATTACTTCTCATAGTTTTGGGGGAAAGTTTTAGGGTTTTCTAGCATATTCTTATGTCATCTGTAGATAGTGACAGTTCAGCTTCTTTACAAAGGTAGATGACTTTAACTTCTTTTTTCTTATCTGATTCCTGGGGCTAGGACTTCTAGTGTTATATTAAACAAGAGTGGCAAAAGTAGACATATTTATCTTGTTCTTGATCTTAGGGGGAAAGCTCTCAGTTTTTCACCATTGAGATGTTAGGTGTGAACTTAATATAAACAATATATAAAATAATATCTTTATGTGTTGAGGCATGTCCGCCCCCCTGACTTTGATGAGAACTTTTACCATGAATACCTGTTAAATTTTGTCATATGCTTTTTCTGCATTTATTGGTATAAACATATGATTTTTACCCTTCGTTTTGTTGAGTTGGGATATTATGTTGATTGATTGGATGAGCCATCTTTGTTTCCCTGGAATAAAAGCCACTTAATCATTTTAGTGTGTTGTTGAGAGGAGTTTGCTAATATTTTATTGAGGATTTTAAAGTCTATTTGGTTTGATATAGGTGTTGCTACCTGGTTCTGAGGTGTTGTTGTTGTTTGATGTTGTTTTTGTTGTCCTTGTTGTTGTTTGCTTTCATTTGCACGGGAAATGTATCTCCATCCCTTCACTTTCAGTCTGTATGTGTCTAGGTCTGAAGTGAGTCTGTGCTAGGCAGCATACGGATGAGGGTTGTTTTTTGTCCATCCTGTTACCCTATGTATTTGGACTGGAGCACTTCAGCCATTTATTTTTAAAGTAATTGTTGACCGTTATGTACTAATTGTAATTTTGTTATTTGTTTTCCGGTTGCTTTTGTAGGTCTCTGTTTCTTTTTTTCCTTACTCTCTTTCTTTCTCATAGATGGATTTGTGTTGTGCTTTACGTGGCTTTCTTTTTCTTTATTTTTCATGTATTTTGTGTTTTGAGTTTGTTATCACAAGGCTTACATATAACATCCCAAGGAAAAGGCAGTCTATGTTAATTTGGCGGTCACTTAAATATAAACACATTTGAGAAATTTAAAAAGACTAACCTTTGGGGCAAGTGAGTGGCTCAGTCAGTTAAGTGTGCGATTTGGAGCTCAGGTCATGATCTCACAATACGTGAGTTTGAACCGCACGTTGGACTCTGTGCTGACAGCTCAGAGCCTGGAGCCTGCTTCAGATTCTGTACCTCCCCTTCTCTCTGTCCCTCCCTGTTAACACTCTGTCTCTCTCTCTCTCAAACATGAAATAAAACATATATTTTTTTGTAAAATAAAATACAAAGAGTAACTTTTTTAAGTCCCTCCTCCAAATTTTATGTGTATGGTATCATATTTTACATCTTTTTATTCATAATTCTGTAATATCTAATTATGACTTTCCCCCATTAACATTTGTTGCATTGCTGATTAGTGGTGATAAACTTCTTTATCTTCTGTCTGAGAAACTCTTTATCTTTTTTTTTTTTTTCAAATCTTAATGATAATCTTTTCAGGTAAAGTTTTCTTGGCCATGGGATTATCCTTTCAGGCCTTTGAAGAAATCATGTCACTCTTTCCCAGCATGCTAACTTTCTGCTGAAATATCAGCTGACAGCTTTAGGTGTTTGTTTGTTCTGATTTGTTTTTTAAATCATAGGTAACTTTTGCTTCTCTCTTACAACTTTTGAAATTCTTCATTAATCTTTAAACTTTGACGTTTTAATTCTGATGTGTCATAGTGTGGGGCTCCTTGGTTTCATCATGTTTGGAACTCGGTGCTTCTTGTCCTAGATGTCTGTTTTCTTCTCTAGTTTTGGAAAGTCTTCAGTTATCTTTTCTTCGAATAATTTTGGTCCTTTTTTTCCTTCTGGTGGAATCCCTATTATGTGGATTTTTGCTCACTTGATATTTCCAAAGTATCCCTTAACCTATACTCAATAAAAAAAAAAAAAAAAATCTTTCTGCTGTTTGTTTTGGGTGCTTTCCCTTAATCTCTCTTCCATATCACTGATATGTCCTTCCGCATGCCATCTTCTACTGTTGATTCCCTCTAGTGTTTTTTTTTTTTCCAGCTATTATATTCTTGAACTCTGATTTTGTGTGTGTTTGCTATCTCTTAATTAAGGGGCTCACTTAGTTCTTCCTTTTCTCTGCAGCCCGGCGAGCATCTTGACCATCATTAATTTATATTCTTTATTTAATTGAGGCACAATGCTTACCTGCATTTCAGCTCTTTTCTGGGTTTTTTATTGTTCTTTCTTTTGGAGCATATTTCCCTGTCTCTCCTTTTGCTTACCTTTCTGCATTTGTCTCTATAGATGATGCAGAGCAGCTACTGCTCCTACACTTGAAGGAATTGTCTTATATATGATTGTCCCCCTGGGTAGACTCTGTGTGCTAGTTGGTGACATTGGCTGGCTGGCTGAAGCCGTGGCTTGCATGGACTGGGGATCCTGGGGCTTTCTACATAACAGGCGCCCTGTCAGGATACTTAAAGCTGAAGTGAACGCAGACTGGGGTGTCCCAGGATTCTGTGTGTTGAGGGTACCCTGGCAGGACAGCTGAAGCTGAAATTATTGCAAGTTGAGGCATGCTGGGGTGCTGTGTATATGTTCCCTGTACAGGGTGGCTAGAACATAAGCAGTCTGGGGGACAGGTTGTCCTTGATCTCTCTATGCAGATGGTTCCTGGGCATGATAGGTGAAGCTAAAGTGGGTACAAGCTGAAGGCACCTGGGGCTGTATATGCAGAGGATACCTTGCCAATATAGTTGAAGCTGAAGTGAATATAAACTAGAGTGTACCAGGATTTTCCACTGAGAGGGTGCCCTGAAGGGGCCGTGGGAGCTGAGGTGGGTTACAGTCCAGGAATGGCTCATTTTATATGCTAGTTCCTCTTTAAAGTGCATTGTTTAAGGGGGGAAATCATGCCATGGGTGTGTGTGTGTCCAGTGCAATTGGGGCTGGTGTGTATTGTGTGCCTGGAACTTACTGAGGCACCAGGCCAGCTACAGCAACTGGACCCTCCTCTGGTCTATGCTTTTAAAGTGGAAGGAGAATGTGGGGCAGCTGGGTGGCTCAGTGGATGGAGTATCTGACTTCAGCTCAGGTCATGATTTCACAGTTCACGAATTTGAGAACCACATTGGGCTTGATGCTGTCAGTGTAGAGCCTTTCCCGAATCTTCTTTCCCCCTCTTTCTGCCCCTGCTCTGCTTGTATTCTCTGCTTCTCAAAAATAAGTAAACATTTAAAAATGTGGATGTAAAATGTAACCCTGCCATTCTTCCATCTCTATGACCCAGAGAGAACTCCTGTGGCTCCTCTGTCGTTGACAGAGTTCTAATGCTCTCTTTTATATGACAGTTGCTCTTTTCAAACTGCAGTGTTTTTTTTTTTTTTTTCTTTCTTTTTTCTGCCCAAAGACAGAGGAGTCTGTTCCTGGTCCTTCCCCAACTTCCCTTTGCAACGTTAGGGGTGAGTGTTTCCTTTGTTACTGTCTCTCTGTCTTGCTGTTGTCTTTCAATTTTCTATGTTTTGTTAGGCACAATCTGTGCATTCAGTCCTCAGCTCCTCAGGAGGAATTGTTATATCAATGGGTGCAATCCCCAGGGAGCTGGACAAATTGGAAGTACACCTTCTGGCTGGGTCACCAGAAACGTAGTCAGGGAGTTCAGGCACAAGAGCACCTATCTCCAAGGGACCCAAAAAAAGTGAGGTTTGGCTACCCATTACTGACAAGATCGCAATTCAAAGGAACTAGTGGAGGTGAAACAAATGGGAAATTTATTCAGAGGCTGACACCAGAAATGCAGCAGGCTCACATCAAAGACTCTCTCTAAAGCGCTGAAAATACTTCCAGGTTTATGTAAGGAAAATGTGGGACAAAAAGAGGTAGGTATACACAGGTGGTCACTAAGGTCAGGCTGGTCATTGTCTTGGGCTTGAGGGTGGAGACTTATTGGCTCAGGCAGTCCTTATTGCTAGAGCGGTAGATTCAGTTCCCATCAGGTGATACTTTGCTTTCAGGATCCTGAATTAAGAGATAAGCTGAGGGTGGGGAGGGGGTGCCTGGGTGGCTCGGCCGATTAAGCATCCTACTTCAGTTCAGGTCATGATCTCATGGTTCATGGGTTCATGCCCCACATTGGGCTCTGTGCTGACAGCTCAGAGCCTGGAGCCTGTTTCAGATTCTATGTCCCCTGCTATCCCTGCCCGTCCCCCCCCCTTGCGCTCTGTCTCCCTCTGTCTCAAAAACAAAGAATCATAAAGAAGGAGAGAAGCTGGAAAGAAAAAGTTAATCAATTGGAAAGTTTCAGGTCAATATGGAGGTAGATGAAATCTTCTTTCACCTTGGAGGAGTTGAGTTCAAGGCCTTCCTACACAGCCATCTTGAACCGAAACTAGAATAGGGTCCCACTGAATCCTATTTTGATTGGGGAAAGTTTGGGAGAAATCCAAGGAAGGAGACAATAAAAGCAAGGAATCTGCCAGTTCTGTGTACAAATCGACATAAACACCAGTACCTCCCCTGATTACAAGTGTGGCATGTACAGAAAAAGGCATAGAAAAGGCCTTCAGATTGGAAAAAGTAAAAATAAAAACTATCTCAATTCTTGTATGTATTTATTTTTCAATTTGTATTTTGGAAAGAGAGAATGAGCAGAGATGGGGAGAGAAAGAGACAGAGAGAAAGACAGAGAGAGAAGCTTAAGCAGGCTCCATGCTTAGCACAGAGCCCCACATGGGGCTCAATCCCCTGACCATGGGACCATGACCTGAGCTGCTGAACCCAGCAGTCTGGTAGTCAACTGATGGAGCCATCAAGGTGCCCTGAAAACTGCCGCGACTCTTAAATCATGGGGTTATCAACATGAAACAAATTCTAAGGGGTATACATCAGGTTTCTAGAACTCAAACATAATTAAATAAGCCCCAGAATACACGGTCAATATATACAACTCAGTTTTATTTTTATACACAAGCAATGAACAATTAGAATATGAAATGCTTTTAAAGAACCATTTAATATCACACCAAACATTGAAATACTTACATTTAAATCTAACAGCCATGCACAGGATCTGTATGCTAAAAGCCACAGAAGGCTGATTGGATCAATCAAGGAAGATATAAATAAATGGAGAGATATGCCATATCTATCCATGGAAGCCTCGCTAGTAAGATGCCAATTTTCAACTTGATCTAGAGATTCAACAGAATCCCAGTCGAAATCCCAGGATTGTTTTGTGGATATCAGCAAGCTGATTCTAAAATGTGTGTGAAAAGACAAAGGAACTAGAACAGCCAAACAGCTCTGAAAAATAACCAAGTTGGAGAACTCATGTTGCACAATTTTAAGACTCAATATAAACCTCCCGTAATCAAGGCAGTGTGATAGTGAAGAAAGATGGAGACACAGGTCAAGAGATAGAACAGAGAATCCAGAAACTGAGCCCATACACAAGCATCCTCACCCAACTTCTGATAATGATGTATAGCCAACCTAACAGAAAAAGGGATATAGTCTTTCATCAAGTGTTACTGGAACAATTAAGTGTTCGTATGCAATAGTAATCAATGAACTAAGTAATTATTTGTTTAATTAATCGGTTCATTGATTAATTAATTAAGAGAGGCCTTGACCTAAATTCATAACTTATACAAATATTCACCCAAATGGATCATAGATGTAAGTGTAAAGTACAAAATTATAAAACTTTCATAAGAAAGAAGGAGTGATGTTGATTCATTGAATCTTTCAATAAAAACTTTTGGAGCACTTAGAATGAGACAACACAGTCTACACCCAGAGGATCCATTAGTGAACAAAAGGAGCAAGGATCACTGTGATCTTGGTGCTTAATAGTCCAGTGGGGGGACTGACAAAGATAATGGAAATAGAAACTATGGTAGAGAATAATGAATGGGGAAAAAAAGGAAATACATCTTGGAGAGGATAGAAGAATTGGGGGAGGGGGTGTGAAATACTAGACAGGGTGAAATACTAGACACAGAGGGTCCTGCTGAAAAAGGTGTCAGTTGAATAAATACCTCAAGGAAATGAGAGAACTACCTGCTGACGGGAAGGTGATCTAGGCAGAAGGACTCATGAATTCCCCAAGGCAGGAGTGTGAACGTGTGTACTGATGGGAAGCAAGGAGGCCAGTATAGACAGAGAAACGAGGATGAGAAGAAGGAGGAATAAAGAGGTGGAGGTTGTGGGTCAAGGAGGAGAAAAAGAGGATGAGGGAGAGAAGGATGTAAACACTGCCACCAATAGACAAGGTGAAGCCAAATCTGGTCATACCTGTTCCTCCGCCTCACATTACCGGCTGCAGATCTTTTTATTTTTTAATTGACATTTACTAAACTGTGTCTAGACCATGAAAAGCTAATTCTACTTGTAGCAACTAATTGAAGCAAGAAAATGGAACACGCTAAATGATCAATAGCAGTGTTTAAATAGGTTACGGCATGCTATGTGGCCTTTAAAATTCATAGCCTTGCAGAACATTTATGACCTAGCGAACTGCTCGTATCACTAGATGACCAGAAATGGGATTCACAGCTACATAGCTAATTTTGGTTAATGCATGTACATATACCTCTTCCGTGGCGATTATACCACAGTGTTAGAGGTGCTTACCTCCAGGGGCACCTGAATGGCTCAGTCGGTTAAGCATCTGGCTCTAGATTCCAGCTCAGTTATGATTCCACAGTGTGTGGGACCAAGCTGCATATTGGGCTCTGCACTGACAGCGTGGAGCCTGCTTATGATTCTATCTCTCTCTCTCCTCCCATCCCTCACTCTTGCTCATCTCTCTCTCTTTCTCTCTCTCTGCCAAAAATACATAAACATTAAAAAAAAAGGTGTTTAGATATGCTTATCTCCAGGTGTTTGACTTATGACCATTTTTCTTTCTTTTTTATTTTTAATTTTCTAACTTCTCTGCAAAACACTTTAAGACTACCATAATCATAAAATAACGTTTCAAATAAATGATTCAGTCTAGTGTCATTTAAATAAATAAAGGGTTTCAATTCATAAATTTATTAGGTACATTCAACATATCAAGGATAATTTCAAATAGTCCAGTGTTAACGTTGCTAAGGTCTAGATTACAATGGGAGTCTAGGGATACCTGGGTAGCTGAGTCAGCTGAGTGTCCAACCTCTGCTCAGGTCATGATCTCACATTTGTGAATACAAGCACCACACCAGACTCAGTGCTATCAGCATAAAACTCACTTTGGATCATCTGTGTCCTCTGTTTGCCCCTTCTCTGTTTGTGCTCTCTCTGTCTCAAAATCAACATTATTATTTTTTTTATTGTTTTATTTTTTTAGTGTTGATCTATTTTTAAGAGAGAGAGAAAGAGTAAAATTCGGGAGACAGAGAGAGAGAGAGAGAGACAGAGAGAGACAGAGACAGAGACAGAGAGACAGAGAGACAGAGAGACAGAGAGAGAGAGACAGAGAGAAAATCCAAAATCCAAATCCGATTCCGGGCTCAAACTGACAGACTGTGAGATCATGACCTGACCTGAAGTCAGATGCTTGACCAACTGAGCCACACAAGAGTCCATAAAAACTGTGAGTATATAAGAAATTACATTTGTTTGAAAATCATATAATAGGCTTTACACCATATGCTATTGGCTTTAGGAAAGACTTTAGTGAACAGATTCATCAACCCACTTACTCTAATTAATATATTAACTTCCAAAATATCATCTTCAGTGGGTCTGCTCCAGGACCACATCATATTAAACACGAACAAACAAGCAAGCAAGCCAACAAACAGACAGACAAAGAAACAAACAAAACAAGAACTAGTAGCAAATCATGACACATAATGATCCATCCCACGGTCAACTTTTGTTACTATTTTTTTTGGCCAAAGAGCTTATTTCAAAGGATTCTATTGCTTTTAATACAGATGAACTTCTGCAATTAGTTCAGCATATAGGTTTGTGGACATACTGAAAATGTAAAGTAAATACATAATTTTATATTGTATAACCTTAGGCCTCTAACTTCCATGAAACTCCAAAAGGAGGACATTACCAGCACCATCTCCCTGCGATCACTCCCCATTCCTGCTCCATCTCCCTTCCCCAACGTAATCAATATCCTGACCTTGAGCAACAGAGATTAAATTAGTCCATGTTTGAATTTTATAAAAATATAATGGAATAATATGCATTTCTGCATTTCTTTAGATCTGGCTTCTTCCGTTCAACATTATAAGGCTCATCGGTGTTGTTTTGGATAGGTGTAACTCAGGGATTGGTACTTCCACATTATATTCTCTTACATGATTATTTAACAATTTGCTTATCCATTCTACTGTTGATTCACGTCTGGAATGTATGTTTCCATACTGTACTTATTATTCGGAAGGCTGCTATGAACATTTCCCTTTTACTGTGCTCAGCATGAAGCATATCTACTACAGCGCGTTAATGTTTACTTAGCTGCCTTAGCCTTAAACCCTGGCTTTACATCAGAATCACCCTGATGTCTGGACGTCAGTTCCACAGATCATTCTAATTTGAGCTTGGGTTAAGAACCACTAGGGTAGATGTTGAAATCCCCAGACAAAAGGAGGAGATGAATCCAGTTTAAGGAATTCTCAATGGGTTCCACTTTCTGGACAATAAAATGCAATGTAAAAATTATTTTCTGGCCATATTGACATCACTTTTCTCCCCCTCCACCTCCCCGTCTTTCTTCTCCTTCTCCTTCTCCTTCTCCTTCTCCTTCTCCTTCTCCTTCTCCTTCTCCTTCTCCTTCTCCTTCTCCTTCTCCTCCTTCTCCTTCTCCTTCTCCTTCTCCTTCTCCTTCTCCTTCTCCTTCTTCTTCTTCTTCTTCTTCTTCTTCTTCTTCTTCTTCTCCTCCTCCTCCTCCTCCTCCTGAGGACTCCTCTTCCTCCCCCTCCCCCTCCCCCTCCCCCTCCCCCTCCCCCTCCCCCTCCCCGTCCCCCTCCCCCTCTCCCTCCCCCTCCTCCTCCTCCTCCTCCTTCTCCTCCTCCTCCTCCTTCTTCTTCTTCTTCTTCTTCTTCTTCTTCTTCTTCTTCTTCTTCTTCTCCTCCTCCTGAGGACTCCTCTTCCTCCTCCTCCCCCTCCCCTTCCCCTCCCCCCTCCTCCTCCTCCTCTTTCTTCTTGTTCTTCTTGTTCTTGTTCTTCTTGTTCTTGTTCTTCTTGTTCTTGTTCTTCTTGTTCTTGTTCTTGTTCTTCTTCTTCTTCTTCTTCTTCTTCTTCTTCTTCTTCTTCTTCTTCTTCTTCTTCTTCTTCTATGGTGTAGCTTACATTTTGACCTACAAAAGACCCCACCCTGGAGATACAGTTTGCATGGATGTAGTGACAACTATGAGGAAATCAAAACAAAATACAGTGTTTTTGTTTTGTACATGAGTGTAATGTGCCAGGATTTTTTCCACACGTTTTACAGGCATTACCAATAATCTCACAACTATACTGAACATAGGCGTTATACTTCCCCTTACAAATTGGAAAAGCAAACTCTGAGGTATCATTTGCCTACAGTCGAAGATCTGGCTGGTAGAAGAAATTGATGGGTCCAGGTAATTTAAAAAATCCACAATTTTGCCCAAGGTAACCTCTGGCAAATCAGAAAATGAGCGGCTTTCATAGGTGCAGCTGCCCAGAGCCTTTCGGAGGAGCCGTCTGTGTGGAGCCCGGGCTTTGGCACCATCACATCTCCAGGATCTCACTACCAGGAGAAACCCCCATTGTTGGGAAGGGCAAGAACATCCATGCATGGCAACTTAAGGTGTTTTAACCCCTGTCAAGATAGTGCAAACCTCCAATTACTTCATTCGGTACTTCAAGGAGCAAATCAAAGCACACCTCGTGGGATTTTCAAAAATCACTCTGAGATGAGATATCAAACAACGAAAAGTCATAGCAACGCAAAGCAAGAAACACTTTCCAAAACAGAAAGGGCCCTCTGGAAGGGCCAGGCCATGAAGAGGGGATGAGCCCACTTTAATGCAGCAGTGCTCTCAGGAGGAGAGCACATAAAACAAAACAAAACAAAGCAACACAACAACAACAACAACAACAACAACAACAACAAAAACGTTAAACAACGTTAAACAAAAACGTTAAAACACATAAGGAATAGAAAACTATCCACAATGATGAAACCAAAGAATTCCTGTCAGACGAAATTCCAGGAAGAAGTGACCGTTAAAGAATTGATCAAAATAGATAAAAGCAGTATAACAGCAAGAATTTAGATTAATTGTCATAAGATTAATCACTGGGCTTAAAAAAAGGCATACAAGACAACAGAGAATTTAGTATTGCAGTGATAAAAGAACTAAAGCATAGCCATGGTTAATTAAAAAGGCAATGACATAGGGATTGGTTTTAATCACTGATACAAAAACAGATAAGCTGGAAACTTGGATGTCTATTACCCAAGTTAATAGTTATGCGATTGTAGCAAAAGCTAATTCTAAAAAAACTTTTAAATAATGAAAAACAGAAAGCTAAAATATGTCAAGGTTTAAATACCTAGCATGAGCCGTGCAGCTGTATAGTTGTTTAAAATTCTAGGATATCAAATAATATTATGTGATAGCCTTTGTAACACATGCAAAGTTCACCATTTCTACCTTTGCTCTTCTACATGTGGAATAATACGTTATTGGGCCTTATAGAATATCTGAAAAAATGAATAGTAAAAATTATAAAGTTTTTGAAAGTATATTTTGCTAATGATTTTGTCATGTCAAACAAAGTTATAAATAGGTGTTATTTCCAAACCCTATTCACGTGCACTCTTATTATGGCTAGACTCCATAAAAAGTTATTGCACAATTGCAATAAACATGATTACCAGTGCAATCTATTTTTTTTAAATTCCATTTGTTCATTTATTTTAAAGCCAGAATAGAGCATGGAGAGTGTACCCTGTAGGTTCTGGATTCTCTCCTTGATTCCACATATCTTATTTGGGCTGCTACCATAAAGACAGTAAAACAATATTATCTGGACAATGAACATGTAAACTTTAGTACACCTCACTAGTATTACAATTTTGCTGATTAGCATATGTGTTTACAAATACACTCGTGTGCACTGGGTGAAGTTAGATGTTTCATACTTCTATCCATATCATGAGGAATTCAATATATTTTAAAGAGTTAGATTCCAGTTACCAAATCTAATGGGGGATAACATGCACAGTTCTTGCTTATTTCTCACTTATTGTGCAATTATGAAGTTAACATAGAGCCCAAAGGGTAAATTCTTTTTAACTACACTTAACTGAACATATATCACTGAAAGTCAAACTTTGGCCTTTCAAAGATGACATGAGACTGAACGCGGAAAACCCAAAAGACTCCATGAAAACGCTGCTAGATCTGATACATGAATTGACCAAACTCACAGGATACAAAATCAGTGTAAAGAAACTGGTTGCATTTCTATACACCAATAAGGAAGCAACAGAAAGAGAAGTCAAGAAATCAATGCCAATTACAATTTCACCACGAACCCTAAAATACCTAGCAAGAAACCCAACCAGAGATGTAAAAGATCTGTAAGGTGAAAAGTATAGACAATGTATGAAGGGAAATGATGAAGACATAACAAAATCAGAAACAAACAAACAAACAAACAAACAATCCATTCCCATAGAGTGGAAGAATGAATAGTGTTAAAATGTCAATACTACCCAAAGCAATCTACACATTTAATGCAATACCAATCAAAATTGTACCAACATTCTTCTCCAGACTAGAGTAAGCAACCTGAAAATTGGCACGGAACAACCAAAGAACCTGAGTACTCAAACTTATGTTGAAAAAAGAAAGCCAAAGTGGGAGGCAGCCCAGACTTCCCCTTTCCTATGGAGCTGTAATCATCAAGATAGTATGACATTGGCACAGAAACACGCACATTAACCAATGAAACAGAGTAGAGAACCCAGAAGGGGCCCCACAAATGTATGCTGAGCTAATCTTTGACAAAGCTGGAAAGAGAATCCAATGGATAGAAGACAGTCTCTTTACAAGTGGTTCTGGGAGAACTGAACAGCAACATGATGAAGAATCAACTAGATGACTTTCTTACAACGTGCACAAAAATAAATGCAAAATGGATGAAAGACTTAAATGTAGACAGGAAACCATCAAAACACTAGAGGAGAAAAGAGGAAAAAAACCCTTTGACCTCAACTGCAGCAATTTCTTCCTTGGCATGTCTCAAAAGCCAAGGGAATGAAAAGGAAAAATGAATTATCAGGACCTGGTCTAGATAAAAATCTTCTGCACTGCAAAGGAAACAATCAGCCAAATTAAAAGGCAACCGATGGAAGGAGTGAAGATATTTGCGAATGACATATTGGTAAAGGGTTAGTATACAAAATGTATAAAGAACTTACCCAAGTCACACCTGGAAAATGTAATACAGTGAAAAAATGGGCAGAAGACATGAATAGACACTTTTCCAAAGGAGACATCCAGATGGCCCACAGACACATGAAAAGATGCTCAACATCACTCATCATCAGGAAAATACAAATCAAAGCCACACTGAGATACCACCTCACACTAGTCAGTGTGGCTAAAATGAGCAACTCAGGAAACCACAGATGCTGGCGAGCATATGGAGAAAGAGTAACCCTCTCTCCCTGTTGGTGGGAAAGGAAACTGGTGCACCACTGTAAGCATGAAACCTACGGACATCACAATGACTCTAAACGCATATCTTTCCCTAATAACACTGAATTTCAATGGACTAAATGCTCCAACCAAACAACATAGCGTATCAGAATGGATAGAAAAAACAAAAACAAAAAACAAAACAAGACCCATGTCTTTGCTGTCTACAAGAGACTGATTTTAGACATGAGGACACCTTCAGATTGAAAGGGAGGGGATGGAGAACTATCTATCATGCTACTGGAGGTCAAAAGAATCCTGGAGTAGCCAACTTATATCATGCAAAGTAGAGTTTAAATTGAAGACTGTAACAAGAGATGACGAAGAGCTTTTTATTTTAATTTCAGGGTCTCTCCATCAGGAAGAGCTAAACATTTTAAATGTCTACACACCAAATTCGGAGACACACACATATATAAAACAATTAATTAAAAACATACAGAAACTTGTTGATCAGAATGTGGTAATTGCAGGGACATTAAATTAACCACAGAAAAAAGGATGGAAAATCTCCAAAAGCATGGAGGTTAAAAAACATCCCACTAACGAATAAATGGGTCAACCAGGCAATTTGAGAAGAAATTAAAAGATATAAGGAAACAAATGAAAACGAAATACAACAATACAAACCCTTCGGGATGCAGCAAGGGCAGTCCTGACAGGGAACAACAAAACAAAACAAAACAAAAAACAAAACAAAACAAAACTAAACTAAACTAAAAACAAAACAAAACAAAACAACAACAGCAACAACAAACATTGCTATCCAGGCCTATCTCAAGAAACAAGAAAAATCCCCAATACAAAATCTAACAGCACACCTACAGGAACTAGAAGCAGAAGAGCAAGGCACCCCAAACCGAGCAGAAGTAGAGAAATAATAAAGATCAGAGCAGAAATAAGCAATATGGAGTCTAAAGGAAAACAGTAGAGCACATCAATGAAACCAAGAATTGTGTTTTTGAGAAAATACACAAAAGTGATAAACGTCTAGCCTGGCTTCTCAAAAAGAAAAGAGAGGGGACCCAAACAGGTAAAATCACAAATGAAAATGGAATTATGACAACGAATCCCTCAGAAATTCAAGCAATCATCAGGAAACACTATAAGATCTTCTATGCCAACAAACTGGACAACCTGGAAGAAATGGACAAATGCCTCCATACCCACACACTTCCAAAATTCAAACGGGAAGAAATAGAAAATGTGTACGGACCCATAACTAGTGAGGAAATTGAATCAGTTATCAAAAATATCCCAATAAATAAGAGTCCTAGACCAGGTGGCTTCCCTGGCGAATTCTAGCAGACATTTAACGTAGAGATAATAGCTATCCTTCCCAAGCTGTTCCAAAATATGGAAATGAAAGGAAAACTTCCAGACTCATTTTATGAAGCCAACATTACTTTAATTCCCAAATCAGACAGAGACACAGAAAAAAAAGGAGAATTACAGGCCAATATCCCTGATGAATAGGGGTGCAAAAATTCTCAACAAGATACTAGCAAATCTCATTCAATAGCATATAGAAAGTATTCAACACGATCAAGCGGCATTCATTCCTGGCCTGCAGGGCTAGTGCAATATTCACAAATCAATCAATGTGCTACATCACATTAATAAAAGAAAAGATAAGAACCATAGTACACTGTCAATAGATGCAGAAAAAGTATTTGAGAAAATACAGCGTCCTTACTTAATACAAACGCTCAAGAAAGTTGGGATAGAAGGAACCTACTTGAAACATCATAAAAGCCATTTATGAGAAGCCACAGTAAATATCGTCCTCAATGGGGAAAAACTGAGAGCATTCCCCCTGAGATCAGGAATAAGACAGAGATGTCCAATGTCACCCCGTTGTTGAACATAGTGTTGGAAGTCTTAGCATCAGTAATCAGACAATAAATGAAATGAAAGGTGTCATCATTTGCAACGATGAATTCAAACTTCCACTTTTGCAGATAACATGACACTATACATGGAAAATCCGACAGACTCCACCAAAAGTCCTCTAGCATTGATACATGAATTTAGCAATGGTGCAGGGTACAAAATCAATGTACAGAAATTGGTTGCGTTTTATACACCAATAATGAAGCAACAGAAAGAGAAATAAAGAAACGGATCCAATTTAAAATGCACCAAGAGTCAAAAAATACCAAGGAATAAACCTAACCAAAGATGTAAAAGATCTGTATGCTGAAAACTATAGAAAGCTTGGGAAGGATATTGAAGAAGATACAGAGAAAGCGAAAAACATTCCATGCTCGGGGATTGGAAGAATAAATATTGACAAAATGTCAATACGACCCAACGCAGTCCTCACATTATATGTAGCCCCAATTACATTGCACCAGCATTCTTCTCCAAGCTGGAACAAGCAATCATAAAATGTGTATGGAACCACAAAAGACCCTGAATAGCCAAAGTAATACTGAAGAAGAAAACCAAAGTGAGAGGCACCACAATGCCAGACTTTAGCCACTACCACAAAGCTATAACCATCAAGACAGCATGGTATTGGCACAGAAACAAATACATAGACTTAATGGCATAGAATAGAGACCCCAGAACTGGACCCACATACGTATGGCCAACTAATCTTTGACAGAGCAGGAAAGAATATCCAATGGAAAAAAAGACAGTCTCTTTAACAAATGGTGCTGAGAGAAGTGGACAGCAACATGCAGAAGAATGAAACTAGACCACTTTCTTACACCACTCTCAAAAATAAACTCACAATGGATGAAGGATGTGAATGTGAGACAGGAAACCATCAAACCCTTGAGGAGAAAGCAGGAAAAATCGTCTCTGACCTCAGCGTCAGCAAGTTCTTATTTGACACATCTCCAAAGGCAATGGAACTAAAAGCAAAAATGAACTATCGGGACCTCATCAAAATGAAAATCTTCTCCACAGTGAAGGAAACAATCAACAAAACTAAAAGGCAACTGACCGAATGGGAAAAGATGTGTGCAAAAGTCATACTGGATAATTGGCTAGTATCCAAAACCTTTAAAAAGAACTCACCAACTCCACACCCGGGAAACAAATAATCCAGTGAAGAAACAGGCAGAAGACTTGAACAGACACTGTTCTAAAAAAGACATCCAGATTGTCAAGAGACACATGAAAAGATGCTCAACAGCACTCCCCTTCAGGGAAATCCAAATCAAAACCGCACTGAGATACCACCTCATGCCAGTCAGAGTGGCTGATGTGAGCAAATTAGAAGACTATAGATGCTGGTGAGGATGTGGAGAAACAGGAACCCTCTTGCACTGTTGGTGGGAAAGCAACCTGGTGCAGCCGCTGTGGAAAACAGTGTGGAGGTTCCTCAAATCATTAAAAATAGATCTACCCTAAGACCCAGCAACAGCACTGCTAGGAATTTACCCAAGGGGTAGAGGAGTGCTGAGACATAGGGGCACATGTACCCCAATGTTTATAGCACTACTTTCAACAACAGCCAAACTGTGGAAAGAGCCTAGCTGTCCATCAACTGACAAGAGAATAAAGAAGTTGTGGTTTATGTATATACAATGGAATACTACTTGGCAATAAGAATGAAATCTGGCCATTTGTGGCAACGTGGATGGAACTGGGGGGGGGGGGCGTATTATGCTACGTGAAATAAGTCAGGCAGAGAAAGACCGATACCATATGTTTTCATCCATGTGTGGATCCTGAGAAACTCAGCGGAAGACCATGGGGGAGGCGATGGGGGGAAAAAGTTATAGAGAGGGAGGGAGGCAAACCATAAGAGACTCTTCAATACTGATAACAGACCGAGGGTTGACGTGGGGTTGGGGAGAGGGGAAAGTGGGTGACGGGCATTGAGGAGGGCACCTGTTCGGATGAAACCTGGGTGTTGCGTGGAAACCAATTTGAAAATAAATTACATTGAATGAAAAAGGAAATCCAGGGGTGGCTCTTACTGAATATAAGGATAGCTTTCCATTTTCAGCAATTTATGAGAGTGAGGTAGTAGTAGCTTAAGCTGCGTAGATGAAAGTTTTGTTTGTGTGTTTAAGAAAAGGAGTTGAATAAAGACAGAGGCCTGTCACATGTATCACGTTGACCTTGGCAAGTTTCTCTTCTGATTGTTACCATGACTTATCACTCTTAGTGATTCACATAGTTTGGAGTCATCCTTTCATACGAAGTGGATTTCAGTTCATCATGGTAGGTGGTCTTTGTAGTATTTTGTGAATGAATTGTGTATGTGGTGATGATGGATGGACTATGCTGGTTGCTTTCAAAAGCACTTACACGGACGGTGTAACACGTTTTCTACCCTTGGAATCCCATATGGTCTCTTACTACCTTGTGTATGCCTTACCTGAAATATTCATGAATTGGTAGGTAGTGAATAGGTTTTAGTGGCACTGAATGCCCTACTGGCCACTCACACAGAATTCGTTGACGCTTTGCTCTTAAGCACACAATGACTCGGTCTTCCCTACGCTGCATGAAAGTGAGCATGGATACTAACTAGGCAAACTGTTTGCTGCTGCTGTGAAGAACAGCTTCGTGAACTGTGAGCTGTACCAACACAGGTATGGAACCCTAAGCAAGGCACAGTATATCGGTATTCTTTGAAAGGGTAGAGTAGTTATTTCAATTTGGCTTTCAGTGCGTTGCATGACAAGGCATTTAATTAGCTAAAACCCTCTTAGAGTCGTGTTTGATTGCAAGTTGTGTGTACTGTCCACCGCTAAGTGTCATTTCATGTTAGATGGAATTAATGGAGGCTGAAGCACCCGTGCATTCACCTCTAGGACAACCCTCTTGAACTCGTGTGAAGAATTATGGGCCTTCTCAGGTAAGATTACGTGCAGGTCTTTCTCAAGGGCATAGTCTTAAACACAGCCAAACCTAAGGCAGCTTTGGGCAGCCCACCGTGATAAGATATGCAGACATTGTGACCTCACAAAGCGCCTGGTCTCCTAGCAACTGCGGTGTAACTCTCACAGCCTGCCTCCTGATTTGGCTTCATGGTAGAAAATTCATCAGGGCCCTGCGGCGGCCGCGAGACCTGGCAAGCGCGGGCGGCCCCTAGTGGCCTCACATCCTGAGCAGCAAGAAGAAGCTGGGGGCGCTGGCCCCAGGAGGCCCTGGCCCTGGCAGCAGGGGAAGGAGCCTCTAGCGCTGCAGGAGGGGCCGCCCTGGAGGCGCCTGAGGAGAAGATGGTGTACACGCGGAGGCAGCAGCCCCCGGAGGCCTGCCTCCAGACGGGCCGGCCAGCTGCCAGGCGGAGGCGCCACGGAGCCCGGACGGTGGCGGTCGGCCAGAGGAAGATGCCGCCCCCGCCGCCGCCCTCCCGCGAAGACAGCAGCCACCGCAAGCCCATGGCCCCCGGGCCCTCCTCCGGGGGCCGCACCCTGGAGGAGAGTGGGAGGGCGGCCACCCCGACGCTGACCACCTGCCCCACCATTCGCGGAGTGGACGACGTGTGGGTCGAGAGCAGCCTGGCAGAAGCGCGGCGCCAGGCGCGCCAAGTCCTGGGAGTGAACCTGGAACCCGTGGTGAGACTCCGCCGCTTCCCAGTGCCTGGGCGTGAGATGCGGGCCACCGCCGCGCGACCTCTCAGCCCCGGGACGGGTTGTGCCTGGAGGGATGAACCAGGGACAGCCGGGACCGCGTCCCCTAGTACACTTTATGGTCGAAGAAGCACCAGATGGTCCCGGCCCGCGCCCCCGGGATGCGGCGCCGCCTGCTGGGACTCCGCGGCAGCTGTGCCCCTCTGCTGCCTCCCAGCACCGGGTCTGCGGAGGGAGGAGACCCCTGGACCGCCAGGGAGGTCCCCTTTCTTCCTAACCCCAGATTGAGATGTCTCCAGGACTGTAGGGGCAGATCCATGTGCTCTCTTGTTCCCTCATTGGTCTGAAGTCGTCAGAAGAAGCCATTCCACCCCCACCCCCTCCAAACGAATTTGGTTCCATGCTTGTGTAATAAAGCTAGAATTTCCTTGCTGTTCTCCCACCTCTGGCTCCTCCCGCCTCATTTTCTTTCTTTCTTTCTTTCCTTTTTTGACTGCCACTCTTTCTGGACGAAAGATCGAATATGTGTGGAAAGTTGTTGCAATAGTTGGTATTCTCAACACCAATTGCAATAGTGGGTATTCTCAATCCCACACCTTTCTGAGTTTTAACTGGATTCCAACGCTTTGACCAAGGATACTGTCTAAGAAATTCAAGCGTATCACTGTTAATAATGTAAGGATTTGTATGGCTTTGAATGTCATGGGCTCGGTGATTACAAACCAAAAGATTCAAAGTTCAACTGTGTACACATTCTTAAGACGTTTCTAAAGATTTTATACTGAAATGTAATGTTGATGTTTACTGAACTCCTAAAGGAAATGGTAGGCACTCGGAAGGTTTTGTTTAGTAAAATTAACTTGGGAAATTCTTTATAAGTGGGTAAAATTGAAAATGCATTGAGAAACCTCACGGTTTCTATTAAAAACCAATGAGTGAATTTCAAAAAAATAATAAATAAATAAATAAATAAATAAATAAATAAATAAATAAATAAATAAATAAAAAACTGGTGCTGGTTATGGACATGGATGGAATCCACTGGGAAATGACTTGGCCTTGTACCAATCTCACATACTGATCTGGGAATCTTTCCAGGATAATTTATTTTAAAATGGAAGTCACATAGTGTAAATGAGTAGGGGTAAGCATGGGGACTAAACCTGCATACATAATAGCCGTTGGAATTCTCTGAAGTATTACTGATCTAGAGCGGTGGTACATTTTTTTTGGCACCAAATAACTGGTGGAGGTTATCTTTGGGCAAAAGAGATTTTCCTCACTTGTTTTTGTCGTTGTTGTTGGATAACAGGAAATATCCACATTACCATGCATCACTCTTATAAATATCATGGCAGTTGGTTAACAGTTTTGCTCCAGGACTCTCCTTTATTATCTTATGTCCATGCACAGTTATGTTAGCAGGTATTGGTCTTTTGTTTGACAATCAAAGACCACAGGGATCAAACAGGAGAGCCACACAGAGTACTTTTCACTTTTATGATAGTGTTTATGTCCTGTGGCCAGCATGGAATTCTTGATTATCCAAGTGACCTCAGTTATTGGTGGCAGCAAGACTTAATGGTGTTTAGTCAGTGGTGCCGCAGCCAGATTTTACTGCGATATCGGAAGGGCCAAGGAGTGATTTTGTACCACTATTCTTTCAAGTTTAAGTATTTTGCAATAGAACCATCCATCCCAGGCTGAAACATGACCTATTAAATCTTCCATATTACGGTTTCTCCCTGCTTGGCAGCTTTTTAGGGGAATAATGAGAGTTGTGATTTTTTTTTTAATTTTCTTTTAATGTTTATTTATTTTTGAGACAGAGAGAGACAGAGCATGAATGGGGGAGGGTCAGAGAGAGAGGGAGACACAGAATCTGAAGCAGGCTCCAGGCTCCGAGCTGTCAGCACAGAGCCCGACGCGGGGCTCGAACCCATGGACCGTGAGATCATGACCTGAGCCGAAGTCGGACGCTTAACCGACTGAGCCACCCAGGCGCCCCGAGAGTTGTGATTTTGACTCTTGAGCTTGTAGAGTTCAAATGGCATAGCTTCCTAAAATACAGTTTTCAGTAAGCCTCATATTCTTTTTTTCACTACTCAGTGGTAATGTGTTTTTACAAATACTGCCACATGAGTAAATAAAAGTGAATAATTATTTAAAAGATGCAGAGGGTTAAATTATACTCGTTTCATAGGAAGCTTATATAAATTTTCGTTACTAGCTTCCATGGCCAATGGTATTTCAAATACAGAGGTTTTTCTCCCCCACCCTGCCCAAAGTAACCGTTTTAGCTAATTAGCCCCTGAGGAAAAGATACATATTTGTACAACTTCCCTATTGTATATAATTGTATAGTAATTAAAAATGAATCCAATGACCATATTAGAATGTAATTTCAACATATAGCTTATCGAGGTAGCTTCCCAGAGGGTTTTGAAATTAGATGTAGCTGGGAGGATAACTTTGCTCAGCACAGCTTTGAAACACAACCATTGACACCATGCAGTTATTTGAACTTAACTGAGAATCTTAGTGTTTCCCTGCTATACCTTGTTACTTTATTGCACTTGAACTTGCATTCATGCTTTGGGTTATCTGGGCTATCTGATTTCGGTTTGGATCTGAATGTCCATCCTAAATTCAATATGTTGTTTAGCTGGTCCCTTAAAAAATATTGCCATTTCTAGTTTAAAAAACAGGATATTTAAAAAAAAATTGTTTTTGCTAAATTTTTAGCAAAATTTAGTAGGAAGATGAAAGTATTTTATGTATCCTTTTGGGCAGACCGTGAAAAGGAACTTGACACGGTGGCTTTTCTGGTGAGGCATTCATTTACTGTCTTCTAAAATGAGTCTGCGCTTAGGTTGTACAGGTTTTTGAAATAAGTCCCATAGTCTTTATTCATTCTCGTACCTTTATATCTCATATGACACAAGAAGGAGAAAGTTTATGACCTTGCTATGCTTGAGTGCCTATATGTGGTGACTGGCACCTCAAATAAGCTTTTGAATTCCTGATGTCATTTTTATCCCCCTTCTACTTGTCACCCAGCAACTAAGTTTTCCTTACAGAACCAGTAATGTTATAATTGTGGAGAGCAAGCTTCATTGTTGTTTACTGTCACTGTTGTGCTGTGTGTTTTGTCCAAGTTTGAGTACACAATTGATCCAGTATAATTTAAACCGGTGGCTTACACATATTAATTTGCTGTGTGCAAACAATAGTACTAGTGTTCCGAACACTGTTTAATAAAAATGCATGAAACATATTTGGATACAAAGAAATCTTAGCAATTTTGAACTCATAGTTTTTTGGTGTTCCAAGGATTGCCATGGAGCTCTTAAAATCAGTGTTTTTAGTGCATATATAATTTATATATATAATATTTATATCATTTAGAGGGTATATATATTATATAGTGGATATATATATATATATATACACACACACACACACACACACACACACACACACACACACACACATACATATATGAAATTTGCTTTATTGGTGTATTTAAAGTATTTTTGGTAGATTTTCATGTCTTATGGGAATTAGAACTCAGTTGTTTGTCATGGAACTGAATTGTGTTCTGGGACAGTTTAATGTGCACATATGATTAAGATTTACAATCTGGTTGTACTTTTCTTTTTAATGTATTAACTGTAAATACGTGTTAGAGAATGTGCAGTGTCTGGCTCTTCTAATGATGTTGGAAAGTTTTGAAATGGAATCTTATGTTTGCATGTGAATCGCAAAGCAATGTGAGAAATTTTTATTTCTTTTGTTAACGGCAACACCCTGGAAGCCTGGAGATATGGTTTTTATGCTATTTTGGGAGTCAACAGTATGTCAATATAAAGACTGATGATCTAGTGAATCTCGGAGACAATGCTTCATGTCAGAGTCCAAACCATTACCCAGTTTGCCACAATAAACACTTTAAAACTGCATCAAAGTTCATTTTGAGTCCTGACTCTAACCCCCTTCTAGTAGTGATGGAAAGCCTAACACTCACGTATGTTTATATTATAAAAGAACATAATGTGCTGCATAAGAGTAGCAGCAGTAAAGGCTGTCCTAGAGAATAAAGTAAAGCCAGAATTTTCATTACAGCCTAGCGGGTAGAGGTACAGTGCTAACAAGGGCAGGATTCATAGTATTATGTGCCCTGGATTTGTCTTTGTGTCTGAGTTCCTATCCATATTTGGAGGCGGCAGCATACTAACTGTGGATCAAATTGCCTGCGGTGGGATGAAAGATTGACCACTTGAAACCGTTAGAACTGTACGTAAGTTACAGAAATGCTCTGTGCTTTAGCTTCCTGAAAAACCACATGTGGTTAGTAAAATAAACTATTGGACTACTGAGAGGATTAAAAAAGGATGTTAATGGGTGAACACATAGAAAATGCTTCATAAATGCTATTAATTGGAGGCATGTGGGCTGAAAATAAATATATATGCTGAGAGGTACTTGCGAGTTTAACATCCTGAAAATAGAGTGTGGTCTGAGAAAGCCAAAAGACAAATGATGAGAAGATAATGTATGAGTGGGTTTAGTTGAAGAAAGAGACAGCAGGAGGTGAGGTTAAGTTGATTTATTAGGAAGTTTTCACTGTTGGAGGTTTTCTAGACTTTTCTAGACTTCCTTAGATATTTGGGGTCTTTTGTCCTTTGTTCTGAAATATATTTAAAACATATTGTTATGTATATTAAACTATCTGAGAATTTATACAAATAATAAGAGTTACCGATCACAAACTTGCCAAATGTCAACATGAAATTTTCATTTTGGGTAAGCTCGGTAATGTTTGCTTTAAATCCATGTGAGTTTACATGTACAAAACTAAATCTGAAGCAATATGTGTGAGTTTTGTACTTCCTGTGTTAAAGGAGACCAGTAAGTGCAGTAGTTAGATTTGAAATAGCAGAACGTTGCTACCATAGGGAAAAGATAGCCTCACAGTTGAAGCATGGACACACTCATCTTTAGATTTGGGTCTAATGCCTGTGACTTAGCTCTGATTCCACTCCCACCTGCAGAAGGAATAACAACATATTCTAGGTTGGGGAGCAAGTCAAAGTTACAGTAGCTGAAATTAACAATAAAAGAATTTCCCTAGATGGAATTTATCTGGTGGTAAGAAGATCAAAACTGAGCCTGGCTGCAGAGTTTGCAAGAACAATGACTTATCGTCAGCACTCCCTTGTCTTGGCAATGGCACCTTACACTGAAATTTATAACATGCGGGACATATCCAGAGCCCAAAAGGAAAGCAGTGTTCAGAACAAGATGGGACAGTATTGCTCTCAAACAAATTTGAATAAATATTCTTGGGGACTCAAAACTGAACTTCTCTTACTTTGAAAGGTATTCATCGAAATGTTAATGTTGAGATTCTTCCAACTACTGAAATAAGTTATGTAAAATGTGTATGTATATATATATGTGTATATATGTATATGTGTATGTATATACATATATACACATATATACACATGTGTATGTATATATACATATATATACACATATACAAATATATATACATATATACATATCTGTAAAGAAAGGAAGGAGGTTATCATGAGTCACTGGTCCATAACAATTCTGAAGTTCAGCTGGCCCAGGTAGGCAGTCCTTTCATTGGGTCTTAAGGCCTGGGAATGATTTTCCATGGCTCTAGCTCCTCTGGGGTTCTGGCTTTCAACCTCCAAGTCATTCTTCCCTTCTCATGAAAGGTAGCCTGTGTCTACAGCCTTATGGTTGTCTTGGCCTACTTACTTATTGTAGGAGTTTGTGGGTCCAAAGCCTTCTTTCATTTTACTCTCTGGGATTAAGTAAACCCTTCTCTCACATGGACGTTTTCAAACCTTTATAAGGAAAAACACTCCTAAACTTCAAGTTATGTTGTAACAGAGAGAACCCTGTGCCCCACAGTTTAGTCTGCGAGGGTATGCTTATGAGAGAGAACACCAGTATTCTCCAAGACCCTTCTTCATTTAGGACACTTTTCTAGCATCTTTTCCCCAACGTCATCTGCTGAGTGATGTTGGTAATAATTTCACCTTCAATAAGAGTGACATTATTGATGTTATCTGTGCTAACAAAACATGAAATTGTATTTGAATGGCATTGAGTAAGGGCAAGTAGTATCGGTTAGGGTCGTGTTCAGCTGTCACAGAAAGGCTGCCACCAGTGGCATGAACAAAGAGAGTTTTACTCACAAAGAGGCTGTATGCTGTGCTCCATTAAGGCAGCAACGTCATCTGCAGCAGGCTGCATGGAATGGCAGAGCTGCCAATTTCTTTACGACCTACTACACAATTTTGGAGAAAAGGGTAGCAGCCATTAATATAATAATACCAATATTTTTACCACTTACCACCTTCAAGATGCATCACATGTGTGAGCATTTCAAGCTCACAGCACATCTGTGAGGTAGAATTGTCAATGTCTTTTGGAGGTCATTCGTTTTCTTCTTAAGTCAAAAATTAGCTGTCATATTTCTAGGGCATGTGGCTCCACCCAATCCCCTCCTAGGTTTCCTTTGCTTATCAATGCATCAAGAAAACTCATAGGAATTCTAGAATTTAATACTTGTGAGTCATGGAGAAACCAGTTCTGCCTTATCAAATCACATTAAATACTCATGCCATTCAGTATACTCTCAGATGAACCGTTGGAAGGTGCTCCTGTATTAGCGTTGTATTTCTGTTGGCAAGAACCTTGCCTCCTAGGAGGCACTGTAACTTTCATATCTATTAGTAATTGCCAATGAAGTAAAAACCAAGAGTTTTCTTTGTCTTCTTGTTGACACGTTATAATGTATACTAAGTTACCTCGTTTCCTTGTTTACTTTCTTTGCATCATATACCAACTGCAATATCATCACGGAACAATGGTGGCCCCGAATGTAGCATCATTAGCTTTGGAAACTTCAGATATGGCCACGGTAACAGTTAGGGTGGACTCCATCCAGTTCTTGGCCACTTTGTCTTGTCTGATTCTCCCCGTTTATCTACCTCCCACCCCACACACCTAGCCCCAGCAGCACTGAGAATCTTGTTAGTCAGTGAATCTCCAGCAGATACAGATGCAGACCATTTCTCTGGATAATCTTTATGGTTGACTGTGGCCTGGGTAGCAGGACTGGTTCAGACAGAAACATCTGATTTGGGTGCCATCAAGCAGTATCTGTGCCCTCCCTGAGAAATGGGACAGTATGCATTTCAAACCCTTCAAGTCTCCACTTCTCCCTGCAGACTTCTGTGTTTTGTTGCTTTCATCCACCTACCAAAGCAACCCAAACTTTATGCTAAAGAGAGTGGGCTTCGTGTGTCCTTTGCAGATTGGAATGCTGTTACTAGTTTGGGTTATCTTAACAAAAACTGGCAAATTATCTAAAAATGTAGAATTTGGTGTGAATTCAGAATCCGTACCTGTAGTAAGCCTCCATGGTTCCGTTGATTAGGGAGAGGTATCAGACCTTACTGTAAGAAACCCTGCCTTCGAATGCTACAGCTCTATGGGCTTTCAAAGCACTATTTCTAACCTGGTTACCAAAAGTCGTTAAGTCTTTGTGAGTATACATTCAGAGCTTTTTTTAAGATCTGGATCATAGTCTCCAATTTTTCATTACCTTCCTAACACATTTATTCCCAGAGTTCTCTTTATTTTTGAATCGTTCTGTTGGGCCTTTCACCACACCTGTCAAATAAAAAATTTCCTCAAATTGAATATATGAACATTTAAGAGCAGTCACGTGTTCAGTGCCCAAATATTTTATGTTTTCCGTTAGGAGTTTATTCTGTCTGTGGATGGTGAATAAACAAATGTCTTTTTTTTTCTTTTTTCCCCACATAATTAAGTAGATGTGCAAGGCAGGATGCTAGGTACCTGTCAAGGGTAATAGGACGTTCAGGAGTGTAAATAAGATTTCTGTCATCAAAAAAAGAAAAAAAAAAGATTATTTGATGAACTAAGATAAGCTAAAAAGCTTAAAGAACTTGATGAACTAAGATAAGCTAAAAAGCTTGATGAACTAAGATAAGCTAAAAAGCTCTACTGACATGATGATAAAGCTCATTTTTAAAGCTTGCTTTGTGTACTCATATTATTCCTTTTTTCTTGAAATCTAAAGAAGCTTTTCTCTTTGGCTCTTAACATGAAGTGAAAAGACATTTTCCCCCTATATGTTCTTCTGCCATTTTTAGGCTGAGCTTTTACAAAAGGCTTTTATGTATTCATTGCTTTTTATCTTCATCCTTTGTCCGAAACAGCCTTGAGATGGGGAATGAGGGGGGACTATTTCTAACCCAAGCTCAGAGGACTTAACTTCTCATAAAACCCATCAATTGATGAGGCATTGAACTCGTATCATGGTGTTCCTTGTGCAGCCCATGGGCAGGATTCCACTGAAGTAATCGATAGCATCGTGGAGACCCTGTCTCTGGAAGGAACTAACAACAAATAAGGATTTGACCTTATAGGCAGATTTTCCTAGAAATCTAGGAATCAAGAGGGCCAGAAGTGGGATGGTGGGAGAGGGACACTGCAGATGTGCTGAATACCCAGGTTTGCTTGAAGCCAACTGAGCAGAGGAAGGTTCTCTCCTGGAGGAGCTTGGCTCAGCAGGGATCAGCTCCCAGTTGTTATGCACTTAGTGAAAATACACTCATGAGAGCCTACATGAAGGATGCCTCCAGAACTCTAAGAGGATTCGTTCCTTTCTTATGTCTTTTTTTATGGAAAGTGTCTTGGCGATGCTTACTTCACCTTTGTGTGTCCACAGTTCTTCCTCCCACTAGTTGTGTTGCCATGAACCTCCTTACATAGCCCTTGCTCCCCTCCTAGACCATGTGTTCCTCATGGGCAGGGCTCACCTTAGCCATCCGTGTGTCATTACTACAGTGCCAGCCATGTGCAAAGGACCCTGTACATACTGAATGAATGCAATGTGTTTATGGGGTTTCAGTTCCCAATTTTTACAGAAGAACTAGCTGTCTCACTTCAATTTTATGTGTAACAGCAGCACTCTATACTGGGGATTCTCTCTCACATTCTCTCTTTTTACAAACACCTGCATAATCAACTTTTGATGAACTCTTACCCTTTTGTGATCAGATGAATTGGGTGGAACCTTTGCCATCTAGACCTACTATCTTATTTGCAACCCAACACCACTTCAATTCCCTATCCTACAGTAAGTTCTTGCTTAGCAAGAAGCACTATAGTTCAGTGACTAAGAGGGTGGCCCCTGGAGCCAGGCTGCTTGGCATCTAAAATCCTATTTTGCTCTATTTCTAGCAGCAGACCTTTGGACAACTTACTTTTTCTCTTTGTTACTCAGTTTTCTCAGCTGTAAAATCAGGCACAACCTAGCACCTTCACCACAGAGCTCTGAAATGAATTCAGTGAGGTAACAAAGGTAAAACACTTGGAATAATGCATGGAACCCCCTTCACTGCGAGTCAGTAAACACTCGCCTTTATTAGTGATGTAACTACGTTTTTGACAAAGTCGCTGCTTGCTTACTTAAAACCTCCACATTGTCTGTGTTGAATGTACAGAAGAGGTGAACTATGGAAGGCACCATGTCAGAGTCAGGCTTACTTGGGAGAATGAGGTCCAATTCCCTGATGCTGGTGATTGCAAGAGGATACTCAAGGGCACAGAGAGGCACAGAGAGGCACAAGGCCCTCGGTACAAACCCATAACAAGATGATCAGAAAGCCATAGGAAAACAGAGGGAACAAACTAATTTTCCTTTAGTTCCCACCATACACCAGTACAGTTCTCTGCAATTCACACACGTTTCCCTCTCAAGCAAACATAACAGGCCTGTGGGAAAGGTATTATTATTCCCATTTAACACGCAACTAGACTAATGCTTAGAAAGTTTAAATAACTTGCCAAATATCACATCTATGTGGCAGAGCTAGGATTTGAACCAGCACCGGTCACATCCCACTGCCTCTGCCAATCTTTAGAAACATCTTTGGAAGAAGTGAAATACGTTAGTCATAATCATGCGCTGAATAACATAGGACTGGGTACTATAGGCCCATGCAATCCCAAGGCGGGAAAAATATTAATTTACGAAGGCTATTTTGCTTACTGTTATATTTCTCAGAGTGCACAGCGTAAGTGTTCACTCTTTGTGAAATGAGTGAGTTTACGAGGGAATGGACAGAAGTGTGAATACCTATGCTCATACGATTACACCGTGTAGTTTGGTTGAGGATCTCGGACACTCTGCCTTACATCTTAACTCAGCAGAGTAACGGGAACGTTAGAGCTGTCATAGCAGGTGAAAGAGAAAGTTACTTATCATACCACTTGTCCCAAATTACTCGTAGGCCAGTTTAAAAAGCAGCACACAAACATAAGACAGTGAGAGAGAGCCAGGAAAGCTCAGAGAGAGGGAGAGAGAGAATCCCAAGCTGGTTCTACGCTGTCCGCACAAAGCCTGATGCAGAACTGGAGCTCTCAAACCATGAGATCATGACCTGAGTCGAAAGCAATATAGTCACATGCATAACTGACTGAGCCATCCAGGTGCTCTCACTTTTGTTAAGATTGAAATTCCCAGGTTTTTACGTAGATAAATGACAGATCTTACAAACAACAACAAAACAGATTAGAAGGATGGTTCAAAACCAAGGATTGCAAGATTGCAGTAAGGACATAATATGTGGGAGTAATCGGGGTGGGTGGGAGGAAGAAAGGGCCAGAGGCCAGATGGAGGGTCTGTAAATGGAAGCCGACATTCTAGCAAAGGTGGAGACTTGTTACTTCCACTCCTTTACTCCCGAACGTGTTGTCCCCAGCATGTGGTGTCCACTTACCATAGGCTTCAGAGCTGGAGGATGGATAAGCTGCCCATTGTAATCAGGAGAAAACATTCCACCCACAGAATTCACTAATTGGCCTGCTCTATAATGTTTACCCTCTTACTGGCATTGCTAAAAGCACCTACTTTCTCTATACCACCATAGAACAGGCGGATTTTCCCTTGTCTGCCTTTGCTCGCTTGCTTGTCAGTTTATTGGTCCACCTGTGGCTTTATTCACCACTCACCGAAAACTGACTGAGGGACTCTGTGTGCCAGGCTCTATTCTTGAGGTATACCCCTGCCTCCGTACTGGTGGTGGGTAATTCTTGACCTCTGGGCTTTCAGCTACTACATCAGGTGGGACTCTCCATCACCTTCTGTTGCTTTTTCATTGTCATTGGGAAGGTGTCTGCCTGTTTCTTCTCTCTAATTGTGTGCACGGTAGAAATCAGTGCTTTGGGGATATGGATGACTGCAGTGAAAAGACCCCTGGACGTGTCTTTTCCCTTGGGGAATTTGCATATTTGTGCATATTTGTATCTCAAAATCTAGTTTATCCTAGAGGTAGACATTTTAAACAAAGCAAACACAGTCCAGAAGGGGCTCAAGAAACGAAATCATTGGATGTATCCCTGAGCATGGTAGCAATGCAGGTGGGCTAGAAGCCTACAGATGTGGAGCTAGACTGTTGTTGGATGACAGCTTCACTGTGCATCTTCAGCCAGGAAGTGGTACGGCTGGAATGAGAATTCTCCTAGTGTGATTCTTGGCCTGGTGTTTTCCTGCTGACTCATTGGCCTGGGAGGACTGAGACCTGTTGGAACTTTGTTGCGTTTTGCTGCAGAATCAAACACTAGCTAGGTTTGTCAGGTAGTTATAGAATGGGCTTTTACAGCAAGGTAGAGTTGGGGTCAGGGTTACCTGGCAGGAGGGAGGAAACTGCACAGGCAGGAGAGTGGGACTGACAGAGGCTGTTTTCTTCCATTTTGTTTGGGCAGACCTTAGTGAGGATGTCTAGTCCTGAGTACTGGTGAAGTTTATGTACTGGCCATGGAATTGGGCGGGCACCTTAGAGAGATTCCTGACAGTCTGGGGGAAGTGTGTGTGTGTGTGTGTGTGTGTGTGTGTGTCAAAGAGAAGGAGAGTGAGAAAGAAAGAGAGAGAGAGAGAGAGAGAGAGAGAGAGAGAGAGAGAGAAAGATGGAGAGAGAAGTCCCAGTAAGGGAATGTGATATTTATTCGGATTGCCTCTTCAATTCATTTTCAAAGGATTCATATCACAGGGAATGTCTCTTAAAACTAAAAGTATGTACTGAGTTTAATCCTAATAACATTAATAAGAAAATAAGATCTAGAATTTGATGTCCATCAATTTATAAATAATTCTTTCTGGGGCAGAGGGGTCAACATGGTGGAGAAGTATGGGGATCTGTACATCCCATGTCTCTCAAACAAAGTGCTGAAGCCAAAGTATTTTGAACCCCAAAAGTCTGCGAGGAAAACACACTGAATAATCCTGAAGGAAATGAGACAACTTGAGAAATGACAGGTGGCTGATTGTGAACTGGGGTACATAAATTGGGCCAAGTAGGAATGGAGGGAAGAGATCCCCTTCTGCGGAGAGACAAAAGTAAGAGAAAGAGTGGCTCCGGGAGTGTAGGGCTGTATGTGGATAAGAAGAGAACCTCGGACTGGGACTGAAAGGGATCTTATCTCTAACTGTGGGGCTTTCTTGGATCTGGGGCTAGGCTCCATGTTTGCGCACTTGGGGAGGAGAGGAGCCAGCATTGGTTTCAGGGGTAGATCAGGGGCACAGTCCACAGAAGGAGACAGTAGCCCCTCCCTGGAGGGCTGTGCAATAGAACAAAGCCTGCCTGCATCCAACACCCTCCGGATCAGTGGCTGGGTCTAGGGCGGAGTCTGCAGTAGGAGAAAGTGGCCCCCTCCCTGGGGGCGTCGCTGTGGGACAAAACAATGCCTGCCTGCGTCCACCATGCCCAAGCTCAGCAGTGAGGTCAGCAGCGCAGTCCACGGCAGGAAAAGGCGGGGCTCCCTGAAGCACAGCAGCACAAAGATAGCCAGGAAGACATTTGTAGCAGCACAGAGAGGCACTTCCCCAGTGCCAGAGCACACGGAACGGGTCTGCGAATCCTAGACAAGCGCTATGCCAAAGGAGTCAGTGGAGCAAGAAGGACCACCCTGCGTGTGCCCTGGGCACAATGAGGACAACTGGAACGGAGTACACCAGGTCATGGAGACGAGGCTGGACATCACCATTTCCCCACCACCATCACCACCACCACCACCACCAAGGCGGGGCCTCAGGGATCAGTCCGAGGGTCCATAGCGGAGGTGGGACCAGCCTACCCCAAACCACGCCCCTCTGTGCTGGGTACCTGCTTATCTGATGGAGCAGGGTAGGCGCTGTGGAACCAGGCAGGTCCATCATCCAGACCAGTGATGCTGCATAGACTGGATTAATTCCGGGACAACTCTTGTTATTTAGACATATTCTCCCTTCCGATCTCTTCCCTCTTTTAGGTTGATAACTCTGCTTATTGGTTTGCTTAAGCAGACACCTATAATCCATTCCCTTGATACATTTCCTACCTATATTTCTATACTTTCCTTTCTCTCTCTCTGGAATAATCAAGCCATCTAGTTTCTCTGCCTGGGTAAACTTATCTTCCTTTTGTTCCCACACCTCCTTCCTTATTTTCCTTTCTCTCTCTCTCTGCATTAAGCCATTTAGCCTCCCAGTCTGGTCAATATATATATTTTTTCCTTTTCCCCACTCCTGTCATTTCCCTCTTTATATGTGTTCTTCCAACAGCAACACCTCTACCGTGTTCTTTACTTGTAGCTGGTGTTTCTGGTTTGTTTGTTTTATTTCGTTTTTGATTTCAGACTGTTTTTCTGTGTGTGTGAGCGTGTGTGTGTCCATTTATTTCTTTTAGTTGCACGTTTCCTTCCATGTCTCTGTTTCCTGTGTGTTGGTTTGTTTGTTTTCCTTTCCAGGGCTACCTCAAGGGACAAATAAAAGCACACCTTGTGGAGGGTCAAAAACATCATGACGAGGGGCGCCTGGGTGGCGCAGTCGGTTAAGCGTCTGACTTCAGCCAGGTCACGATCTCGCGGTCCGTGAGTTCGAGCCCCGCGTCAGGCTCTGGGCTGATGGCTCGGAGCCTGGAGCCTGTTTCCGATTCTGTGTCTCCCTCTCTCTCTGCCCCTCCCCCGTTCATGCTCTGTCTCTCTCTGTCCCAAAAATTAAAAAAAAAAAAAAAAAAAAAAAACACGAAAAAAAAAAAAAAAAACATCATGACGAGTAGAGAACTAAAGAGCCAATGCCACAACAACAGAGAGCCAGTAACACTCTCCAAGAAACACTACCTGCAGGGCTAGAACCTGCACAGGGTGTGACCCCCATTTCATATAGCAATTCTTGCAGGTGAAGAGCAAATAACAAGCTTTTGAACCTCATAAGAGAGAAAACTAGCCAAAATAATGAAACAGAAGCATTCCCCTCAAAAGAAGTTCCGGGAAGAAGTGGACAGCTAACGACTTGATCAAAACAGATATAAGCTACATATCAGAATTTAGCATAACAGTCAAAGGATGAATCGTTGGGATTGGCAAAGGCATAGAAGACAGCATGGAATCCATTATTGCAGAGATCAAGGAAATAAAAAGTAGTCATGATGAATTCAAATGGTATAAATGAGGTGCAATTTAAAATGGAGGCAGCCACAGCGCGGATTGAAGAGACAGAGGGGAGACTAAATGAATTAGAAGATAAAAACATGGGGGAAAGTAGGTGAGAGAAAGATAGAGAAAATATTGAGGATCGAGAGGGGAGAATTAGAGAACTAAGTGATACAATCAAATGGAACAATATCCATAGCACAGGATTTCCAGAAGAGAGGAAAAAAGGGTGTGAAGATGACCTTGAACAAATCATAGCTGAGAACTTCCACAATCTGGGGAAGGAAACTGGCATTGACACCAAATGGGCACAGAGAACTCCCTTCAGATGTAACTTGAGTTGATCTTCTGCACAACATATAATAGTGAAACTGGCAAAATACAAGCATGAAGAGAGAATTCTGAAAGCAGCTAGGGATGAGTGGATGTTAACGTACAAAGGTAGAAGTATTGGGATTGGAGCAGACCCATCTACTGAAATCAGACAAGCCATAAAGGAATAGGGGACTCTTCAATGTGATGAATAGGAAAAATATGCAACCAAGAATCCTTTATCCAGCCAGCCTGCCATTCAGAATCGAAGGAGAGGTAAAGGTCTTCCCAAACAAACCAAAACTGAAGGAATTCATCACCGCTAAACCATCCCTGCAAGAGATCCTAAGAGGGATTCTATGAGGGAAATGTCGCAAGTATCACAAAGCGCCACAGACACCAGTACAAGCATGAAAAGTACAGACATCACAGTGCCTCGGAACCATAGCTCTCCATAATAACACTGCATGGAAGTGGAATAAATGCTCCAACCAAAAGACATAGGGTATCAGAATGGATAATAGAAAACAAGACCCATCTATTTTCTGTCTTACAAGAGACTCCTTTCGACCTGAGGACACCTTACTATTGAAAGTGGGGGGATGGAGAGCTACGTTTCATGCTACTGGGAGTCAAGAGGAAGCTGTATTGGTGATACTTATATCAGACAAACTTTACCTTAAATTAAAGTGTGTAGCAAGAGATGTTTAAGGGCATTATTAAATAATTACAGTTTCTGTCCTTCAGGAGGAGCTAACAATTATAATGAGTATGCAGTGAATTCGGAAGCACACAAAGGTTTAAAACATTTAATCACAAACATTAACCATGTCATTGATAAGAATGTGGTAATTGCAGGGGGCTTTAATACTCAACTTACAACAATGGACAGAAAATCTAGACAGAATCAGGAAAGAAACAATGGTCCTGAATGATACATTGGACCAGAAGGACGTGACAGGTATTTTAGAACTCTACATCCCAAAGCAGCAGAGCATACTTGCTTCTGAAGTGCACGTGGAACATTCTCCAAGAGAGACCACATACTGGGTCACAAAAAGCCTTCAGTAAATATAACAGAATTGAGATGACACCATGCGCACTTTCAGATCACAATGTTTTGAACTTGGAATAAACTACAGGAAAAAGTCTGCTAAACGTCTAAAAGCATACAGGTTAAAAAACATCTTACTAAAGAACGAATCAGTCAACCAGACAGAGAAGAAATTAAAAGACATAAGGAAACAAATAAAAATGAAAATACAACAATCAAAACTTTTTGAAAAAAAATTTACTTAAAAAGATGGTAAAAGGGTTACTGAAACTGAGTTTTGCATACTTGAGACAGCATGTAATGCACTAAGGAGTCAGAGTGCTTGGGGTAACGGCCATTTCCATAACTTTCTTAGTTCTGTGACCTTGAGCAATTATAACATCTCCTTCAGCCTCGATTCCTTCTTCTGTACACAGGGTCAATTGAGATGCTTTATCAGGTAACGTGCTTGCCACAGGGAAGTGATTGGTAGCTGTAACTTCATTGCTTTTGGCCCTGGTATTCCCAGGACTCCTGCCAGGGAGCCTGGAGGACTGCGTGCTGGCCTGAATCTGCAGCATTTTCAGGCAAATTGTTCACTTTGTGATTAAATCTTCCCATTTCACTGAGCCCTCAATTCACCCCATGTGTTCTGGCATCTGCCGCCCTGCGTGAGTTCTCTCCTCCTTTTTAACACCTTTACTTGGTTTTGTGTGATACAGTGATCACACCACCTGAGCATCAGTTATTAGCAATAAGCGTGACTCCTCTGAGTAGCTATGGTATTCTGATTATTCCCACATAAAGCTAGTTTCTGCAGCTCTGATTATCTGCTAAATTACACCAATGCATATTTTAGAAGATTCTTTTGTTGTTGTTGTTGTTGCTGCTACTGCTGTTGTTGTTGTTGCTGCTGTTGTTGTTGTTGTTGTTTTTGTTGTTTAGAAATCATTTGCTTCAGGTTCATCTAGTCTATCCAGTAACACCTGCATTAACATTGAGATAAACCTTGGTTTTACCTGTTTTCACTTTTTAACGCCAGTGGATTTTGTTTTTGGTTTTCTTTTTCAGGCTCCCTTTGGGAAGTTCTATTTCTTCCATCTTCTCGCTCATGTTTCCTAAATAGACAACGGATTGTTTGCTAGTTGCTGTCTCTGGGACGTTGTTGCTGTTTGCCAGGTGTTAGTAGTGGCATGCCAGGCCTGGGGTGTTCATTCTTTCACGGATTTTTGTTCCAGGTCTTCATGACAAAGGCAACAGAATGAAGAAGGTACTGAGTTGAAGCAGTTAGAAATTCACTTCAACTAGGACTGCCAGAGGAAGTGGGCACTGAATTTAGAGGGGGAGACACAGAAATGAACCACAAGTGTGCAAAATGAGTTGGGTATAAGAGAAAAAAAAATAATTCCAGCACGATAGTCAAGTTTTCTTTGCTTTTATTTGAACTATGGGATAATTGTGTAACGTACTACAAACCCTTACGATTTGGGCTGCTTATTTTGATTTTAATGTTTGTTCGTTGGTTGGTTGGTTGGTTGGTTGGTTGGTTGCGAGGGTGGGTGGGTGGGTGGGTGGGTGGGTGGTTGTTTGCAGTGTGTGTGAGGAAGGGGAGGGGATGAGAGAGGGGGAATAGAAAATTCCAAGCGGGCTCTGTGCAGAGTGTGACCTGGGGCTTGAAATCACAAATGGCGAAATGATGACCTGAACTGAAACTAAGATTAGGTCACTCAACTAACTGAGCCACTCAGGCTCCCCTTGGCTGCTTATTGTATTTGCACATTGGGTCTTCGTGTTACAAATACCATAGGGAGTGGTGTACATGCATGATCTAAGGAAGGTGCAGCTATTTACATCTGGCTTATTTTTTTTTCCTTATAACACTTTATTCAGGAGTAATATTTCATAAGTTTATTAGAAAGACAGAGTGAAGATTGTAATTGGGAGGAAATCAGGTAAGGAGTCATTGCAGTTGACCAGGAGAGGTGAACATGACAGGAATTAGTGTGGACGCAGGAAATGGAGACAAGAGGACAGATGTGGTATTTTTTTGAAAATGCTTTTTGTTGTATAATTAACATTATGTAAAATAACTCTTTTGGTGCATAGTGTTTTGAGTTTTAAAGATTGTATATACTCATGTAAATGTCACCCCAGTGATAATACAGAAGAGTTCTGTTCCTGGGGCACATAGGTGGCTTAGTCACTTAAGCATCCCACTCTTGATTTCGGCTAAGGTCATGATCTCACTGTTCTTGAGTTTGAGCTCCTGCTCACGAACTTCCCGGAGCCTACTTGGGATTATCCCTCTCTACCTCTTTTTCTGTGCCTCCCCCACTCTCACTCTCTGTCTCCCCCCCAAAAAAAAATTAGACAGAAAGAGAACAATTCCATCAGCTCCCAGAATTCCCTCATGTTGAATCACTCTCACCCCACCCCTGAGGCCTGGCAACCATCTATCTCCAACTTTAATAGCATATAAATGGATCCTTATTGTAGGTAACTTTATGAGACTGGTTTCTTTCATTCAACATCATGCCTTTACAATACATCTGTTTCTTAGTGTTTCCCTGTACGGATATACCAGCTTTTGTTTAACCATTCATTTCCTGAAGGAAATTTGTGTTTTTCCATTTTTGTCAGTTATGATTAGAGTTGCTGTAAACATTTGTGTGCATGTTTTTTTTGTTTTTGTTTTATAAACATAAGTTTTCAGTTCTCTAGAGCAAATGTCTAGGAGTCAGATTTATGGGTCACATGCAAGTATTAGGTATTGTCTTTAAAAAATAGATATATTTCATGGGCTCCTGGTTGGCTCAGTAGATTGAGTAGCTGACTTCAGCTCGGGTCATGATCTCACGGTTTGTGAGTTCAAGCCCCATGTTTGGCTCTATGCTGACAACTCGGAACCTGGAGCCTGCTTTGGATTCTGTATCTCCTCTCTCTCTGCCCCTCCCTGCTCACACTCTGTCTCTCTTTATCCCTCAAAAATAAGTATAGATTGAAAAAAACATTTTCAATATGTGTATAGCAGTATCTCAGGGCAGTTTTAATGTGTTTCCCTGAAGCCTAGTGTTGTGGAGCATCGTTTTGTGCACTTCAATATATGATATTCTGGACACAAGACCTTTTCTGGCGCCATGCGGGGGACACGGATTAATGCTGTGGGCATGAATGAATGCATGGGCGAGGCGGTGAGGAAATCAGTAAATCGCCTGTGGTGTTCATTTCAGTGAAATCCACCCTGGAAAAATGAAGGCGATGGTAACAACAGCCAAAGAAGAGCCGCAAAGGCATGCAAGTTACTACGGGCTAAGCACCATTTTCAGGGCTTTCCACTCGGTAACTCATTTAAGCCTGGTCAGCGCCCTATGCGCCAAGCACTAGCAATATCACATTCTGAAGACGGAAACAGCGAGGCATAGAGAGGCTGCGTCACAAGCCCAAGGTCACAGAGCTGGGGAATAGCAGTACAGGATTGAGAATCCCGGGGCGTCCCCCACCCGAAGGCTGCGCTCTAACCCTGTTCCGTATTTCCTCTCTATTAACGTGATATGGGGGCACCCGGGTGGCTCAGTGGGTTGAGCGTCCGACTTCAGCTCGGTCATGATCTCACGGTTCGTGAGTTTCAGCCCCGCGTGGGCTCTGTGCCACAGCTCGGCGCCTGGCGTCTGCTTCCGAATCTGTGTCTCCCTCTCTCTCTGACCCATCCTCACTCACGCTCTGTCTCTCTTTGTCTTAAAAATAAATAAAAACATTAAAAACCAGTAAAGTGATATGGCATTATTTGCTGTACCTAAACAAGCCTGGGTTCTGCACAAACACGGATTGATTTGTTTACTTGAGTCGTGAGGTCTCCTCTTGGTGGTTTATCACAATGAGCTAGGAAGTGTCTGAAGCAGAGCGAGTGTATGTTCCCTCAGCCACCTCTGAAAACTCACTCGGGAAAGCAAAACCGAAGTGTACAGATGGGCAAGCGGGGTTCAGTCTGCTAAAACTCGGTGTGCGGGCGTCTGCATATCCCTGCGTAACATGACGAATGCATTTCCCATGGAGGGTACCGCCTGGATTCGGAAGCCTTGTTTGGAGCACGTAACAAGCTGGGTCAAGAAGAGAAACAGCTTCCAGGGCAAGATATGCCGTGGCCTCCGGGCCCTCCGGGCCCTCGGCAGCAGTTGCTATCGAAATGTCTGGGCACATGTTCTGGTGAGCACGATGGGAGTGAGATTAGTCACGATCTTTACTACTGGTTTAGGGCTCCAGTCAAAACCGTGTCTCCATAGAAAGGAAACCAACCATCTCCAATAAAAGTTAATCCATGATTAAGGGGGTGGAAAAAGCCAGTATATTTATAGTGACACGAGAATCAGGAATGGAAATTAGAGGCCTTCTGTATTTTGCTCTTTCTGCTTAAATAATGCAGCAATGGGAGAGTTTTTTTTGTGGGAATGTGTAATTTAATATCATTGAGTGAGGGGATTGGAACGCTTCACCCGCTCTACTATTGAATGACACACTCTCAGCCCAGCAGCGGACTTGTGTCAGGGCCGAGCTGAGATCTCCCCGGGAGCCCAGTGGGGAAAGGGAGGCACAGTAAAGGTTGGGCACAAAGGGCAGGAATGAGGACTGTTTTGTAAATCCGAGCCTGAGGCACGGGCCGGGCGGCATGAGTGCGGAATGTTTTCTGGCTGAGGGCAGGGGTGAGACGCACCTGTGTAGACAGTCCTTCCACATTTCGGGGTCCCTCCTCGGCGGTCAGCATGGGGCCAACCCTTTGCTGACACTGTCCGGCCCCACAGCCGGGGTTTGAATCTCATACTGGAAGACTTTTCATTTTGGGTAGAGGATTCCCAGCCCCATCACATCTCCCCAAACCCTGTGAGTTTCCTATCGTTGCTCCTGCACAAATTTCTGTAAACATCGCACTTTGGAACACCACTCATAGTTGCCACACGCCTCAGCGTCGGGGTCCAGGCAGGCCCTTCCTGTGGTCAGGGTTTCCTACGGCTGCAGCCAAGGAGCAGCTGGACCGCCCAGCTCCTATGGAGCCCAGCTCCAAAATGTGTTCACTTGCTTGTGGCCCCTGCTCCTGGCAGATGGCCCTCCCTGTGGACCATTCACAGCCTGGCTGTTTGCTTCTTCAGAGCCAGCACAAGCATTTTGTTCTACTGGCAGTCTCTGATGTCAGAGAAGGATGAGATGCTCTTATAAAGGACTTTCCATCCCTCGGTTAGATCAGGCCCACCCAGGTCGAACTCGATTTAATTATAGCCAGCGAAATAGGGACCTTAACTGCACCCAACATCCCTTCACCGTTGTCATATGATATGATGTGCTCATGACAGTGACTCCTCATCCCCTTTGCCCTATTCTGCTGGTCAGAAGCAAGTCTCTGGTCTGCCTGCTCTGGAGGGGAGGGGATTTGTACAAGGGTGTGACTCATCACAGGTCACCTTCGGGGAGGTAGGTCTGCCACACCCTCTCAGCCCCGGCTCCAAATCCTTTCAGGGCACAGCGATTGGAGGAGGACTGGAAAGTTAGAAGTGTGTGTGTTTTGTTCAGCTCTGGGATTCCCAGCACCCAGGCCCGGGGGCCCCAGATGGTCCATAAGCCTCCTTCCACTTTGCTTCCCTGCTTAGGTGCTCCAAGGAGGCAGGGGCTACATGTCCCATTGAGGGTGCCCTGGACCTCTCCCCCCACCCATTCATCCATCCGTCCGGGTGTCATGGCTGACTGTGTGCCTACAGTGTCTCCGTCCCTACCCTGGCCCGGAACACCACACTGGAACCCAAGTTGCTTATAGTTCAGTGCATGTGGTGGTGAGGGGGGACCGAGCCTGTCTTAGTTTCTGTGGGCATTACCCATGTCTCCTGGCCTGGCTCACAGAAAAGAGCAGTCTATTGGTTGTCATAGCTCGGAAGTTAAGGGATGGCCTGTCTTCAGGCACAGCTGGGTCCAGGGCTCTCAGTTGTGAAAAATACGCAATCAATAAAGTTCTTTTCTGTCCCGTTCTGCTCTTCTGGCAGGTAGACTGAGCCTCCTTGGCTGTGGGCTCTTAGCAAACACCACACAGCATCTACAATCTCCCCTGCCAGCTTGTGACATCCTCATGCACAGACTAAGTTCACACACTCCTCAGCAGGGGACGGTGATTCATATCACCCCCCCCCCTTGTCCCCTCGTTTCAGCCAAGGCCTCGCTTTGTACCCTATCACTTGCTGCCCTCCACTTGAAGGTGCCAAGTCAGTTTTAGGGACAGAACACCAATTCAATGCATTAGCTCTAAGACCAGAAACACAAGCTACAGGCATGGCTGGATCCAGGAGCTCTCATGATATCACTGGGGTTCTAGCTCTCTCTGTGTCTTTGCGCCGTTTCCATCTCCTTCTCCAGATAGGCTGTCTCTCCGTGGAAAGGAAAGATGGCTGTGAGGGACGATGGCCCTGAGGCACCAGGACCAGGGCAGGGCAAATTTGCACAGATTCAAGGAGATGCTCACTCTCAGGGTCATGCCTGAGAGCTACATCCCCCCTTACACTTTGTGTCCCGGCTACCCCCCTCCCTCAAGCTAGAGCCAGCCCTGTGGACACTTCAGCAGTGGGGCAGAAAGAACTCTTGGTTCAAGCAGTTTCCATAGATGTTAAGGGAACTCTGGTAACAAGTTTGACTGGCCCTGCTTGGGCACACGATCCCACTTGCAGTACCGCTGAGCAGACAGGACCCCTGGGCTCCCGGGAGCCAGGTCTTCTGCATCACAGTCCCTTGGGAACCACAAGTACCGGAGGGTCAGCTCCCAAAGCACAAGCTGGATGGGCAAATGTAACACATGGTCTCTGGGGTTCCACCCGAACCCGCGAGCACCTGAGTGTACCCTATCTTTTATTACCTGGTACTGCTGCGTGCTTACAGATCTCAGCCCTTCAGTCAAACTCGGAATCCGTGAGGATGAGGGCCATGCCTTACGCCCCCACAGCGCTGAACAGTGAGCCTCGTGCCTCCAGGTGCCCACGGAATCTTCCTACTATGACTTGATTCTGCACTTGGGCTGCCTAGGAAGTAGACTCTTAGGCTGCCTGGTGGGAAAGCTTGACGGCTCCCCTGACTGGCTAGACTAATCCACATCAGGATTGGGATGATGCTATTTCCACGGATGGCCTCTTATGGGTCACATGTGCATGCGAAACGCGGCCTCCTCGTGGAGCTGCGAGAACCTGAATCTCTCTCTCTCTCTCTCTCTCTCTCTCTCTCTCTCTCTCTCTGTGATCCCTTCTTCAGAGAGCTCGGCCCGGTGGGGGAAATGCTGGATTCTACCTTTGTGCTTTGGGAACACCAAAACTGGGCCTCATACATCCTGAAGACCCCTGCTTCTTCTAACCAATGGGAAAACTGGGTGAATGGCAGCGTGGCAGGCCTCTGGGCCTCCACTCCAGAGCGCTTGGATCAATGAGGAAATATCACTGCCTGCCTTTGCTCTCACTGAGCAGCTTGGGGTCTCGGCTGGGTCCCAGGGAAGGCTCTCCTTCCTAAGGACACCAGGGTCGCAGTATAACAAAGGACGGGTCTTGTCGGTGGGAAGCAAGGCCAGAAGACAGCATGGTGGGGAGCTTGGCAGATGCGTCCGAGCTCTGCCTTTTACGTGTCGGGTCGGAGAAGCTTCTTTGAGAAAAGACTGGAGTCAGAAAGAGTAGAGGTCTCCTCCCAGGTACCAAAGGGTATGAGCTCCCAGCGGGCAGGGATCCCTGCGACATGCAGACAGGCCTACTGAGGCCCTACTGTCAAAACGCCCAACGGCTGAGAAACAGTGCTCTTCTGACGGCTCCTCAGAATAAGTGGGATGATGCCCAGACTGGGTGGGCCTGGTTCCCACATTGGCAGTAGCGGAGTCAGACAGGCACCGTGTACAACTGAGGGGCTTGTTACAGGAAACAGGGAGCATCGAAAAGCAAGGGGGAGTCCAAAGCCGACAGAGGTGGCTCCATGGCTGACAGATTTCCTACCCTGCGTCCTAAGGGAAGGATGGACAGAGGCTGTCTGGCGGTCGATACCTGAGGCTTTTGTTTCTGTCTCAAAATCTCAGCTCAAATGCACCCTCTCTCTTTTCAATTGTTTTAAAGGTGAACAAAGTTTTCATTTGCTCTAACTTTCTCGTTGATGGTCTCTGCACACGCTGGAGCATCTCTTCTGTAGGACAAGGCCTCCCCAAAGTGTGTTTGCTGCCACATAGTCCCAAGTGGTGTCTTAGATGTTTTGTTTGTCTGTTTTTTCACCAACGGGGTGCCTTGTCTAAAAGGTCCAGGAAAAGAGGGTTAAATGAAGTAAAACCAGGGTTTGGAAATAAGAGGTTGGCAAAAATAATAAGAAGCGTGCTGGCAGGAGAATTAGAAGTAGCCGTGGTTCAGACGTGTGATAGTGAGGAGGACACCTCAACATTCCACCGTCCTCCTCGGTCACCGACTTCTATCCCAAACTTGCATCGTTTACCAGTCAAAACAAGCTTTTGCCAACAGCCCCACTAACTCAATCACATCTGAGAATCAAGTCCTGTCTGGCCGGCAAGAAAGACACCAGGGTCAGCCTCTCCTTGGCTCCTGGGCTGTGGGTGTGCGGGGCACAGGAGACTCGGGCGTTTTCCCTTTTCTTCTTATCACAGCTTTCTGTCCAGGAGATGCTCTAGAAATGGAGCCCTTTTTGTGTCCATGCCTCCAGGTGGAGAGGCGTGCTAGGTGCAACTCGTGATTGGATAGATGAGCATTTTGGAGCCACTGAATATTTGATTTCTCTTTTTGGGGATGACACTTTAAAGTTCAGATGATGTTCTGAGTACCTGCCCTCAAGCTCACCCTGACACCCGTGGTCCTTCTGCATGTGGAGTGGTCCTGGAGCATCGATCTTTCCTAATGCTCTCCCTCTTCCGCTCCCTCCCTCCTCCCCCGCTTCCTCTGTCCTTCTGCCTTTCTTCTCCTCCTCTCCATTTCTTTTTCTTTCTCTCTTACTACCCTAGCCAAAAATGGCCGGACTAAGGCACTCATTGCCAAAACAAGGATGGATGGACCCTCTGAGCCGGCCAGCAAGCACTGGGTGGAAGAGTGCAAGAGCGCTGGCCGGTGGACGCCTCCCACACGAGACAGACACCCACAGGCCAATCCAGTCCTGTATCTGAAGAAGAAGAAAGCTAGTTTGTGGAGGCCCAACATGTCACCCAAAGTGCCTCATACTTTCTACATAACAGGATTCTCAACTTCATAAAAGTGGCATTTGAAGCCGCCAACAAAATTAAAAACACCAGCTCTAAAACCGAGAACGATCGTGACTCACTGTGCCACAGTGGAGTGGATCTGGAGAAAAAAACAGGAAGTAGAATGGAATTATCTCGGTGTTTTGTGCCATCCACCTTCTTCATGGAATGTGGTTATCCTGGGAAGCAGTATGCGGTCCCAACGGTGCCCTTACCATCTCCGCGAGCCAGCGCGACCTCCCCCCAGGTGAATTACGTGGACAGGACACGGCAGCCCCTTCCTCCCCTAGCTGTGCATTTGCCCTTGTCCCCCGCACACAACTTCAGATCCCAGCAGATACCAAATGGAATGCCAACAGTCCTCAGAAGCTTGTTTGGCAAAAGCCTAGGACTTTTATTCATATTGTCAAAACCCAAATAAGCCAATGTATCAAGTTGTGTCTCCACAGTGTGGCCTAATTACCCGAGAATCATCCCCACCACAAAAAATAATAGCTTGAAAAAGCACTTTTCTTAATCACATCAAACCCAGTTGGTAGGATTGCCTTGCTCATTAGAAACCAACAGTTAATAAGAAGAGGTCCCCAGATGATTTAGGGGAGAAAAAGAAATCCTTCACCCGACTTGTGTAAGGTAAAGCTAAGGAAGGCCACTGGAAATCTGGGACCAGGGCTGTGGGAGGAACCATCATTTGTAGTGGCTGCTAAGGACAGTCAGAGCCGACCCACTGTGGACGGTTCTCCTGTTCTCCCAGCCCCATTAGGAACAAGCAGGAGAATCAACTCTTTCTCCCACACAGTTCTGCTTCTAGCTCCAATATCTGTACACAGGTTTTCTGAGCATTAAATGTAACGGAACTTCACCTAAGACAGGTTTGGGAAATTCATACGAGTGAATGTGTTTTAAAAATATTTCATAATGAGGGAATGTTGGGGCACCTGGGTGGCTCAGTCAGTTGAGCGTCTGACTTCGGCTCAGGTCATGATCTCACAGTTAGTCAGTTCGAGCCCTGCGTCGGGCTCTGTGCTGACAGCTCAGAGCCTGGAGCCTGCTTTGGATTCTGTGTCTCCCTCTCTCTCTGCCCCTCCCCTGCTCATGCTCTCTCTCTGTCTCTCTCTCAAAAATAAATAAACATTAAAAAAATTTAAATAGGAATATTTCATGATGGGGAGATATATATGATATAATGTTAAATTAAAAAGCAGACTGTAGAGACTGCTCATCAATGGCATAAAAAAATACATTCTTACCCCACAATTTCCTCCAAACCTACTGGAAACAAAAAGAAAATTAAAAAAATAATAACAGTAAGAGAAAAACAGCTACATTATCAATGAAAAAGGAAACGGACCAAAACAAAAACATGACACTTAGCTGCCAAATACTTTGAAATCTGGACAGAGGCAGGGAAGACAGAGAAATCTCACAGACTTCCTAAGACGGGGGTCCCCATGAGGGGGGGTGGAAATCATCCACCAAAACCCACCAGCAAAGACAAGACATCCAGGTAAAACTTGAATCCCAGATAAAACACAGAAAAACAAACAACAATGAATCTCTTTTGGTATAAACATGTGCCAGATATTGTCTGGGTCATACTTTCACTAAAAATTGGCTGCTGCTCACTTGATATTCTTGAACTGGTGTCCTGAATTGTACTAAATTGTGTCAGAACAGCAAAAGAAATCCGGCTGACCCATCAGTGAGTTTTGTTTGCTTTGCGCGGTGTTTTCAATTTTCTAACTTACCCTCAATATATGTAAGTAAGGAGATTTCAGTTAAAAATTTAGGTCTCTGTGGGGGCACCTGAGCTGCTCATTCGGTTCAGTGCCCGACTCTTGGTTTTGGCTCAGGTCAACGTCTCACAGTTTGTGAGTTCGAGCCGGAATCAGCCTCTGTGCCGACAATACGGGGTCTGCTTGGGATTCTCTCTCCCTCTCTCTCCCTCCCCAACTCAATCACCTCCCCCCTTAAAACAAATAAAATAAACATTAAAAAAAATTAAAAACATTTAGATTTTTGGTTCCTCCTGACAAATCTGATAATATGCCCACATGGACCCCAATTCCCATCTGGCAAGACTAGGCTGGGGGTTTTCCCTGTCCGCTCTGGATGCTCAGGTTTATTGGTTTGCTCTTATCCCACATAAGCCACTTAATTCACTGATATCACTGCTTAGGTCCTGGAAGCTTTGCTTTGTTTGGTGTTTGTGTTTGTTCATCTTTCCCTAGCACCTGAAGATGCGGGTTGGCGGTACATGTAAGAATGTCCCTTTAGTGACTGGCTAGACAGCCGAGGGTCACCGTGGCCACGGGTTGAACACTTCTAAGTATCCGGCCATTGTTGTGTCTAGGATTGAGCCACCAGACTTAGAGAATCTGCTGGAAGTCAGGAAAAGCAGGATGTGCGGCTCAGGGCCTTACACGGAGCCCTGTTGCTGCCTTGGAAGATGCGATGAGCTGACATGTCTCAGCACAAAGAAGAGAAAGCCAGGAGAGAGAATGGGCGGAATCTCTTAAAAGAACCAGTGTGGCCCCTGGAAACAGTTTCCAGTAGTGCCACAGTCAGCCTTGTGTTTTGTCCTTCTGGTTTGTTTATTTCCTTACCTGAAATTACAAAAAAAAAATTTTTTTTCCATTTTTTGCATGAAAATAGCCTACAATCATCCATTTTTGGCAGAAGGTAATTGTTCTCTCTCTGAGAGAGCACATAATTAGCCCATAAGCTGAAGGAAGATGCAGGATGGTTAACTTCCCTGGGTGAGAGTTCAGGGGCAGGTTTCGTTTTTTTAAGTTTATTTATTTATTTTGAGAGGGGGAGCCAGGATCAGGGATGATGCAGAGAGATGGAGAGACAGAATCCCAAGCAGGATCCGGGCTGGCAGCACAGAGCCCATCGGCTGGGCTCGAACTCATGAAGCCGCGAGATCATGACCCGAGACGAAACCAAGAGTTGAATGATCAACCCACCGAGCCACCCCGGTGCCCCCAGGTGAAAGTTTTTAAAACCTTTCTTTGCATTTTTCTGTATGGCTTGAATTTTATATAATAAGTTGTATCATTTTTACCATAATATTAATGCCATCATTCTTAAGTGAACAGAATAATTTACGACTATCCAAACATATAATGTACATACCCAGAAACACTTAAAAACCGAGTTACCCAAAAATGTTAATAATGGCTGTCTCTGGGTGACAGGATTATGGATCGGTTTTGGTATCGTTTCGCGTTTTTTGGTGAGGGTTCCATACTGTCTGCAATTAGCATGCATTACACTTACATTTAAAACACGAAAATGGTATTTCTTCACAAGAGACTGAGAACTGTTGCCACACTGAGATTCAGGCACAGCCTCTGGGTCTGACCTGGCTGTAAAAGGTGGTGAGCAGGGAAAACTTCTCGGTTCTTTGTTTCCTTTAATGATCCTGCTGATGGCTAAGACGCCCAAGTCGCCCTAAGAACCCATTACCGATTCTAAATGGCCCCACATAGATCAATAAATATGTCCTTTTTACGAAATTTCTTCAGCTTTCTTCCAACCTACCCTCATTTTCTTTGGAGAGACCAGAAAGCTTCTGAAGCCGTCCGCCCTCTTGAAGTGAATGTATTCTTTAGTTATTCATTATAATTGCCTTCGGAATGTGCTCACTAATCTTAGTCTCCTAGTTACTTAATGGTCTTGATTGGCTGGAGAACACTTTTATCTGGGTTAATTTACTATTCATAGTACAACGATGGAGTATTCATTTTGCTACCCAGATTACAGCGGTAAATGGAGTTATATATCATCCACAGGAAAGCTACATGGGAGGTTAGTGTTAAAACGCCTTTCAGGCATCTTAAAGTAGAAAACAACATTCCTGCCCAAACTTTGTCACACGCCGCATTTCCTGCCCGAACTTGAAGCTGTCCATGGCCCTTCTGTGAATGCATGTGCTTCTCAACGGCCGGGAAGTACTTGCCCTGACCCCTTAGAGCGGCTCTCTCTGATTCCAGCAGGTGTGGGATCACAGGGAAAGCGTGTCCCGAAGGAGGCAAAGACGGGAGCAGCCAGAACTCCTGGGAATGTCCAGATTTTCTTCAACATATTCCAAATGCCCTTGGAATTTCCTGCAACCCTTGCTCAGAACCTGACCCCCTGACTACCAGGCTGTCCAGAGTCTGGACACCCATCCCAGTCCAAAATCTCTTTCCTACCTTCCTGACTTCTGATGTGTAGGCTCTATCTAGGGATTCCATTCTGCCAGGACTTAAGACCTGTCCTGGTCGTATCTAAATGTCACTTTCCCCCCAAACCCCAAAGGACTTGGCCCTCCTGCCTAGCTCTGAAATCAGAATCCTCTACCTAAATTTCTTTAGAAGAATGGAGACAGATGGTGTGCATAGTTTGACCGGTTGAAACCGGCTTTCTCCAATCCCCACCGGAACTCCTAATACTTACACTGGGGGCCACACTATGAAATTATAACCCCCTTCTGCCTGTCCGCTATATCAATGTCTGGACCCAGGAACCCTGCCTCCTCCTGGCCCTGGAAGGCTATCTGCTTGATGTTGTGAAGCTAAATAGGAATGGGGAGAGGTAAACAGAGGCTGGGCATCCAGGAGGGACCTAGACACACTTCTACGGACTGTTCTCCAACACAGAGAGTCAGTCACTCATTCCTGGGGACCTCAGCAAACCGCGAGAGGTACGGCTGATACGGGCTGCGGAGCCAAGAGTAAATGGGATGGGAACTGAGAGCCTCGCACATCTGAGAAGATGACCCCAGACCTGAGGTGTCTTCTGTCCAAAGGGAACAAACTCTCTTCCAGGACAAGGTGGCAGTGGAGCTGAAAACAGCATTTGCTTTCCCAGATATAGGCTCTGCAAACAACCACTTGCCTTCCTTATCAGTGCCTAGAAGCCAGAGTTCTCTAGGAGTTAAAGACTGAGCTGGTGCATGACGATAGGTATGTACATAAAGCACATTGTAGCACTGCTGCCTGGCCTGTAAAACCCCCACCCACCAAAAACAAAAAGAACTAGAAACTAAGTGGATGTTCGTCACTGGGGCAAAGGTTGCTAAGTTATTATATAGCCACAGAGCAATGAGTGTGCAACAATTTTTGTAAAGGGTCTTGACTCGGAGAGACTCCTAAATGAATACGCTGTCCAGCCCATCCCTCAAAGAAATGGTGGAGAGAAGTGGAAAGAAATAGTAAGTCGAAGGATTTGAATAAAAATGTCGAGTCCCCATTTGCCACGGGTTAGACCAGGCCAACAGGGACTCAGGAGACTTTTACTTCCTTCGTGTTATTTTTGTGTGCTCTTATGACTTTTAAGTGATCAACACAAATTATTTATAAGCAGAGGACAGCCACTGAGGGTGTGGGAGTAAACACAAGATGTATCTAACAAGAGGGCAGAGAGGAGCCCATGGACGGGGTCTTATGCCCCTCAGGCTGGGCCCCCAGAACTGTGTTGTAGACACAGGTGTATAACCTGCCTGTGTCTTCCAGAGTGAGGCTCTCCGGAATTCTGAATATTCAAGAGACAGAGATAAAGGGCCAGAGGCCCATCATGAGGATACAGAATGTTCGCTGACTGCAGAATGACCATTTTCCCATCCAACCTCTTGCCCTGATCTGTCAGCCTCTCTACCAATGATCTGGTTATGTGGGGGACCTAACATCTTGCACAAACTGAAGTACGGTCTTCATTTTGCAAACAAGAAAGCCTGATTCCCTTCGGGATAGCAATCTGAAGCAAAGAGAAACAGCTGTTTGAATAATGAGCTCTGTTGTTGGCATGTTCAGGAGGCAGGAGGCAGCTGGTGATCAGATACGGACATCCCGGACCCTGGCTTGGCCGCCGCAGGCAGTATGGGAGGGCAGTGGGTGGGGGTGGAGGGTGTTGATTGGCATCTGGGAAGCCTGCACACATCTCCCCGAGGCCTTCCAAGGTCCCACGCCATCTCGGTGCCAAGATTAGCTCACCGTGGTGAGAATGATGGTGCTTTCTTGATTTTCAAGAAGCCACCACCTCAGACCCGACTTGTCCGCTGTCCCCTAAGCCAGCCCTCCCACCTTGGGGGAGGGATTATGGGTCTGAAAATGCATCTCAGTGGATGTTAACTGAGACAAATGTTCCGCTCTGTGCATTTTCCAATTTTAATCGAAGGAAAGTAACTAATTATCTCGGAGAAGCAGCCATTATACACTGGCTGCAGGCTGACCTTTAGCAGGAGATGCCTTAGGGCTTGTGGGGGCAGTCGATATGTTAACCAGTCATTAAAGCTCGAGATTTCCAAGGGAAGCAGAACATCTCCAACCCAGGATGGGCCCCAGCACTGGCTGCAGCTGGAGGGGAAGAACGAGCCTGTCATATTCCCGGAGAAATTGATCGGACCCAGTGTTGATAGGTAATGACGTACAGCATCTCCCGGGGCCCCCATACCCGGGGGAAGCGGGAAGCGTGTCTGTGCCCTGCGGGCAGAGTGGCATGTCAGCTCATTTGCACAGCGGCCTTCGTTGGCCCAAATCAGACAGGTGTGGGGGTATATGGAGAACAAGGCACAGCGTAAACAGATGTCTCTGGCACTTGGAGAGGCTGTGATACTGCATGTGTGTGCAATACTGTACGCGCACATACATTTGTGACGCAGTTGAAGGGCCAGACCCTCCTGCCGGGCCCATAAAACACAAGTGAACTCACACAGCCTGGAAACACACCCCCAGGCCAAAATACAGAGTCACTTCTAACACTCATGAGACCAGTATTGCCTAAAATGATTTCCAAAGCAGAATTCCATGATCGCCGCAAAGGACAGCATTAACAACAATAAAAACCGGGGGACTGAACATCAGCAGAGCTCATGTGTCCCCTTGAGTGATGCGACCCCTCAAAGGGGGTGACAATGGGTGGGAAAGAAGCAGAGCAGTGCCTGGGCCTGGCTGGTTTGGCAACGGGTGACAAGTTCAAAGGGCACTCTTGCCTGGACATGGGATCTACCCAGTGACCAGAGCCACCCACCCCATAGTCAGCAACTCCAAGGGAGGGTCCCCAGGCTTGGCGCTTTCTTCTGAATGAGGTGAAATATTTCCCCCTCCTCCACACAGGTAGTCCAGGCCAGACCTTCCATGAGAATCACCTGCTTCTGAACCAAACCAACCAATCGGAATCACCAGAACCCCTCCCCTCCCCCCAGGTCCCTGATCACGTGGCCCAAATCAACCAATTAGAATCGTGGGAACCCCTTTCCCCTCTCCTTTAGAGAAGTGATTATATTTTTCTCTCCCTCTTTGCTGTCTGGACAAAAGCCAGTCTCCTTTAGCAGAGAGGGAGAGGCACAGGGTAGGGGGAGTGGAGGGGGTAGATATAAACCCTTATCCGAGGGAGGAACCACACAGGAGTCACAGCCCCTCAGCCCAGCTCCATCTGTAACTGCTGGGGCCACTGCTCTGTTTTCTGGAGCCGGATGCCCCTGATCCCTGACCGACAGGACTGGGTCTGTCTCTTACATCCAAACTGACCCCAAGATGCTGAAAGAAAGTGGAATGTCGTCAGGTTTGTCCTCATCGCTCGCCTGTGCTGGGCAAACCCTATCCAGGAGTTTTAATCCAGCTTTTCCTTTCCTTTCCTTTCCTTTCCTTTCCTTTCCTTTCCTTCCCTTCCCTTCCCTTCCCTTCCCTTCCCTTCCCTTCCCTTCCCTTCCCTTCCCTTCCCTTCCCTTTCCTTTTTCTTTTCTTTCTTATTTATTTATTTATTGATTTTAAGAGAGAGTGAGCAAGGGAGGGGCAGAGAAAGAGGGAGAGAGAATCCCAAGCAGGCTCCATACTGTCCGCACTGAGCCCAATGCAGGGCCTGAACTCACGAACCCGGAGATCATGACCTGACCCAAAAACAAGAGTCGACCACCTAACGGACCGAGCCACCCAGGTGCCCCTAATCCAGGCTTTCTTGTCCCTGACAAAGCCTCCAGCCTTACTGTGTTCACCCCACAAATGAGACCTCCCTCCGGGATGGGAAAGAAAACACAGGAAATAAAAGACAGCTAGTAGCTGTGGGAAGGGAGCAGGTAAGTGTTTCAACACTGTGGGACCACAAAGGGCTTCCTGCCCTGGGGGCTCTGTCAGGTCAGGTGCCAGAACCCCCTGGTTGTGCCATGGGATACGGGCCACTAGACCTCTCTGCTGGCTGGTTTTCTTCACTGCTCTGAGGGGACTGGACCTTCCTGCTTAGGGCAAGTGCACAGCTTTCCCAACAGAAGTTCTACCATGACGTGGATTCTCAATTACCAGGAGTTCATGTGGTCTCATTTTTCTCACCGACCGTTTTACTGAGACAGGCTGTGTATGTCACCCCGCCCCTCACCCTGCAGGGGACAGGCAGGTTCCTCATCCCCATCACACCAGAGGGGAAGCAGGCTGGCCCGAGCTGTTGCAGCACTCTGTGTCTTTCCTGATCACGATGCAGAAACGGTGGTGTCTGCTCTGGCCACTGTCCTGGCCAGATCAGCACCAGCAGGTGTGGCCCTGCACACAGTGGCCAGAGATGGGAGTCAGGATCCTGTATCTGAAATAACGTTATCTCCCCCAAATTAAATCTGTGCATAGCATGCTTGCCCTGGTTGCAAAACTGTTTCTACAAGCATGCGTTCGAATCATGTCTTCCCCTTACAAAATCAAGAGCAGCCTTTCTCTTTCATCAGTAACTAACACTTGTGACCTGAAGCGGTGCACAGTGCTTTGTTTGCTAACTGATGAAGAAATGAACAATAGTAATATCTGACCTTTAAAGGGCATCGGATGCGTCATAAAAAACATTCAGCAAGAAAATACAGCACAAAACTGTCTGCCTACAACTTCACCCCTTAGTCTGTCTTTCACTGTCTCCTTCATTTGGAATGCAAAACAAAACAAAATGTTTTCTCGGGTGTGGAAATGTGCCAACAATCTTCCAGATCGGACGTGTTCCGCTGCCTAGGGACAGGCCGGCCAGGGAGACGGGGCCCGAGGGGTGTGGGCTCCAGGCCCGATGCTGCAGGACTCAGGGACTGTGGTGTATATGTCCCCGGCACAACTACCCTGTATGGTGATGAGGACCCGGGTGCTTGTGGCCGAGCAGCGTCATTTGCAGAGTGAAATGAGGGCGTGCAGAGTCTGGCCCCCTGAAAACATGGAAGCCATGTGAGCTCCGTGACATTCAGACCCCAAACACCCAGGGGAGGGCCCGGGACTCCCAGCTGGAGAGCCAGAGCCCAATCCGTGCCTCTCAGCCCATGGGCTTGGGAAGCAGCTGGGGATCATATGACAATGCAGATTTTGAATCAGAGGCCAGGGCTGGACCACAGTGGGATTTCTCATGGCTCCCAGGCGAGGCGGGAGCTGCCCGGCCGCTGGCCAGACTGGGAGCAGCTAGGCTGGAGACAAGTTGAAGCAGGCCCTCGTCCGTCTCAGGGACACAGGCTGGGCTGCACGGTCCTTGCGCTGGAGCTGAGCTGGGGACGCCATGTACGAGTGAGCCTCAAACACACTGCCTTCCCTCGCCCCCCCTGCAGTGCACCTCCCACTACTTGCTGTCCCATTTCTGTTCCCTTACTTCCCCTCCGCTCCTCATCTCCCAGTCCCACTCAGGTCTGGGGGCCTCTCACACTGCCAGCACCAGTGAAGCTCTGCAGAAGTTTCTGAATGGCACAAATGTAGGCTCAGGTGGTGACGTTCACCATGACCCCAGAGCCCCACGTCCCCAGGTGGCTGTTCTCACTGGGATGCCACCACACCATCTGGATCCAAGGTCACAGATGCGACTTCGCAGTGTCACTCTGGTGTGACTCCTGGGGCCCCGGGTGTGCAGCGAGAAACGTGGGACTAGGGTCTCCTAAACGTGGGGACCACCACTGACCCAGCCACTGCCCCGCAGTGCACGTTCCAGCCACCCCATCTCCCCACTCCCCTGCCCCCCCGCCCCGCCACCAGCAGGGCCGGCCAGAAATGCCAAGCAAGGAGGTGGACCTGGATCACATCCCCGCCAGGGAGGAGTGGGCATCAGGGGCTGTGTCCCCCTGCCCCCTCGCCACTGGGGGAGCTCGGAGGTGTTTCACAAGGATCCCCGAGTCTGGTACAAACAGACTGGGTTTGGGCCCCTGCCCAAACCCTATGATTCTTCTGGCATCTCCTTGTAAGTGAACTCTTGGACACAAGTCCTTGTCTGAAGGCTTGCGCCTGAGGGCCCCAATCGCAGAGCCCCTGGGGCACCTGTCAGCCCCCGAGCGGCAGTGACACTGTGTCCCGGGTCTCCCACTGGCAGGTGCTTCTTTCTGGCAAAGGTTCTAAGAGAAGCGCCTTCAGGTGCCTGCTTCTGGCTCATGGAGTCCTCATGTATCCCAGGGGTGGGGGGTTTCCCTGTAGGCTGATGCAGTCTTCGGGACCCAGAGCAACATGCCGAGATGCAGACAAGAGCAGATTTTGCATATCTGCACATCCCCTAATTTCCTCACCGGGGACATGCTGCCCAAACCAATAAATCCAATTGCTCCTTCAATGTGTTGTCACGTACGCGGGGCTGGCTTCAGGTTTCAGAGGAAGTGTGTCAAGTCCACGTTTGCAGAGCATGAAAGGGATGTGGAGGCTCCGTGGCAATCAATTTTTCATAAATAATACACACGTGCAGCCTCATCACGTATTCAAAGAAGCAATCAAGTGGTCGGGGAGAATGATCATTTATTCTGTTGGATTTCTTCAGAATGAATTCTGGGACAGATCAAACAAAAAGGTTATAAAATAGGAATTATAGGTAATGAATGCCTTGTTGCCAAGGAATCTGAGCACCTCGTGCATAATTAAAGCGGGTGAGGTCAGGGGCAAGCTCGAGGTGACTTTGCGAGCAATCCCTCTGCATTCGTTCATGGGGCAGCAGTGACGTCGTTTTACAGTATAAGGCTTCATCATTTGAAGTGAGCAGAATTCGAAAGCTTCGTATTAATGTGTTGTGATGAGCACATCGTCAGCACAGGACGGCAGACGGGTGGCTACGGTCTTCATGTTTGGATTCCCTGAAGTTTTCCTTCTCTGCCGTCTTCCAGCTCAGGCAGATGGGGCTGGCCTGTGTTCTAAGGTCACCCCTCCCCTGGGGGCAATGACAGAAACTTGCCAGTGTTTGAATGGCATCTGTCTCATCAGCAGGCAGGGTAAGGACGAGGCGGGAGAGAGCTGGAGGTTCGTGAGGGCTCTTGGATGAACGGTTGGTTCTAAACTACCAGGTAAGTCAGACCCCTCAGCCTCTCACCGTCACATTCCCTACAGGAGCAAACTGTCACGGAGACGTGGGTCTAGGTGCACGTCAGTAACAGGTGAGAGTCCAGGCACGTCTGGCATTCAGACTCAGCTGGGTCCAAATTTTAAACAAAAAAATGTTTTTAACGTTTGTGTGTTTTTGAGAAACAGAGAACAAGCGGGGGGTGGGGCAGAGAGAGCAAGACACAGAATCCGAAGCAGGCTCCAGGCTCCGAGCTGTCAGCACAGAGCCTGACACAGGGCTCGAACGAATGAACCATGAGATCGTGACCTGAGATGAAGTCAGTTGCTTAACCGACTGAGTCCCCCAGGCGCCCCTGGGTCCAAATCTTGATCCCACACTCTTCGTGCTGTGTGTCTTGGACAGTTCCTGAACCTCTCTGACTTCTGCCTTCACTTACAAAATGGAGCTAATAGGTCGGTGGGAGGAATTAGTTAGAAGGTGGGGGAAGGACTTAGCACTCTGAAGGCACATGAAGAAAACCCTTACCGAAAAGAAGTTCTCCCTGCAATTCTTGTCATCGTCTGGCCAGGTGCCTCCCAAAGCACTAGGTCCTTCCTGGGTGCCCTGCACTCTGCTCACCGCAGAAACACCAATTCAGTTAAACTGCCTGTAACATGGGAAGCCTGCGTGGCAAAGTCAGGTAAGCGTCCGACTCTTGATTTCGGTTCAGGTCATGATCTGTCAGTTTGTGGGTTCGAGCCCCACATCGGGTTCTGTGCTGACAGCATGGAGCCTGCCTGGGATTCTCTCTTCTTCTCTCGCTGCCCGTCCCCTGCTCATACTCGCATGTGCAGGCTCCCCCCAGCCTCTATCCCAAACCTAACTAAATAAACACAAAAATAAATAGCCCGTAACACTGAAGAAGCCGCTGAGCACTGACACAATTCCGATCCCACGGCCTTCCAAACTCGGCCGTGCCTGTGGCCAGAGTTGCCACGTCAGGCTCCCCGGCCTCCAGCACTTCTGCCCACGCTGAGCTGGCGGGGGGCACAGGACAGCCTGTCAGGAGAGCGGCAGGAGGGCTGTGCAGCTGGGGATGCTCTGCCACTGAAGACCTGGGACCCTCACTCATACAGGAGGAGCCCAGGGTTCCACGCCCAGGGTGGTCTGGGCCATGCAGAGGCACCAGAAGTGGTGGTGGGCGGTGCAGGGCATCTGGCCCATGAAAAGCCTCCGTCACGCAGCCTCCATGAGGCCTCCAGGGAATGCAGTGGCCTCTGTGCTCCCACTCTGCTGCCTTGCTGGTGTGAAGAGGGGTGCGAGGCCCTTCTCCTGGCAGGACGGGGAGAATGACGCCTTGCCTGGGTGGCTCCTGCTCCGGGAGCACGAGAAACTTCCACCCAAGGGCCTCCGAAGTCAACAACGACTGAGTAGGCCACCTTGGGATCACCTGGATCCCAGATACGTAGTATGAACAGCTAGCTCTCAGCTTCCAGGGACTCTCTTGCCTGTGAATAAAGAGGCCCCACTCCAATGGCAGCCATACAGAGGGAGTCAACGGGCCCATCTTCCTGCACGTCTGGCTTCAGAGCACCCTTCACCTGTCCCCCGGGCTGGCCTCCACCAGCAAGTGGCTGCAGCATGTCGCTGCCCTGACACACAGCAGAATCCCAAAGCCGAGGCTGGGTGTGAATGCTTGTGGCAGATCCCAGGAGGCCTCGTGTCTCCAGGACCCCCGATGCACACGTGCAGGCATGTGCCTGGCCCCCCAGGTGCGGCTGGCGCCCCTGGAGCCATGTGGGCCTCCAGGCGGAGGGGCGGACGCGGGTGGAGACTCTGCAGGGAGAGAGAGAAGGGGAGGTGAACGTGGGACAGGTGGTCAGCAGTGCCCAACGGCCCCTTTTCACACTCGGCTGTCGGAGTCTGTGTTTGGATTGCGGGTGGTTCAAAGCAAGTGCCTGCTTTCCCTCCACTAAGTCATTTGAAATTAAGTCCACAAAGTGAGTATCAATCTTTGACTTCATCGTGACAGGCTGTCCGTAAATTAAGGGCGTAAACGTGATGGTGATTTCTTTTTGTTGTTGTTGTTCTCATATATTTTTTGCTACCCCCTCACAGAAGCATAAAGGATTCTCTATGTACTGGTCCCAGAAGAGCCTTTTTTTCCAAGAGAAATAGAACATTTGGAGGCACCCAGGATTTCCGGTCCCTAGAAAAACCCACCCCAGCAGCCTCACAGCACATCAGAGACAGCCAGCCATGCTCGTGGCAGTGACTCTCAGCCACATGTTGAAGAAGAGCAACAGTGAAGTGCCACACAGAACTGTGGGGGCACTCGCAACCTGTCGCCCAGCAAACCACAACGACCTGCCACTATCACTCATCACACCTTCCTCTTACTTGCTGAACTTGTATTAAAGCTCCTAAGAGCCATGGTCTGGGAACAAGAGACAGAGAGATGGGCCAGGTTTAGGAGTTCCCTAGAACTACTTATAGGGGTCACTGCTTCCTTGAGAGGAGTATTGGCTTTTCAGGAGAAACTCAGACAAATGTTCAGAGAGAGGGAAAACAGGAAACACCGAGGGCAGAGGGTGAGGCTTTGTGCCACACAGGCGGTGTCAGTGACACATCTGTAGCCTGATTCCATGTCCAGTAAAGTGAGTCCCTACCGCTGCTGGCCCCCTCTTTGCAGAAACAGTGTCAAGACCCTGGCCATTCTTTTCTTAAGGTTTGTATTTATTTTTGAGAGACAGAAAGCATGAGCACACGTGAGCACATGTGAGCAGGGAGGGGGCAGAGAGAGAGGGAGAGAGAAAAACTCAAGCGGGATCCGTGTGCTGTCAGCACAGAGCCCAATGGGTGTCTCCACCCCACGAAGCTGAGACCATGACCTGAGCCAAAGTCAGATGCTTAACTGGCGGAACCACCCAGGTGCCCCGACCCTGGCCACGTGGTTAAGGGAAGCAGATAACACTCTTTAGTGATGTTGTTAGCTTGTCACCTAACAGGACACTCTGCAGACCCAAGGTCCCCAAAGCTGGGGTCTGAAAGAGCAAGGGGTCTCCTCACAATCCCGCATCCTGCTCAGCACCAAAGCGGCATTCCAAATCGTGGGCGTGCCCACCCTCTGGCTCCACTCCCCACCTCCTCCGGGTGGCCACCTTCACGGGCTCCTTCCTGCCTGTCTGGCCAGAGAGGCCCTCTCCTGCCCCAGTGTGCATCCTCTAGACCTACGTCCTCCTGTGAGGTCAGAGTTGAGCCGTATTTGTCCACTAACAGGCCCAGCATCAGCCCCAAGTTTTGGACCAATACATGTTTTTAGAATCCTGTCTTCCTTACGCCCATACCTATCAGCGCAATTCCACGCTTTCAAAATGCATTTTCAGCTCAAGTCTTTCTTGCTCTTAGTAAATCCCTTCCCACCCCCACCTTGTGAACTTGAATTTGTGTTTACATTCTAGCAAGGTGCAATGTAATCCATTTCACAGACTGAGTTCCACCAAATTTGAACCCTGGGTCAGTTTCCACCATTTGGTGGGATCACACATCCTCATAAAAACCACTGTAGGTTTCAGGAAATCACAGACGGGGTGCCCACTGGGAGGGGCTGGGGATGGAAGGAATGTCACACAGTTTCCATAAATAAGACCATCGGGGAGACTGGGGGGCTCAGTCAGTTGAGCATCTGACTTTGGCTCAGATCATGATCTTGCTTTCGTGGGTTCGAGCCCCGCATTGGGCTCTGTGCTGACAGTTCAGAGCCTAGAGCCTGCTTCGGCTTGTCTCCCTCCCTCTTTGCTCCTCCCCTGCTCAAGCTCTGTCTCTCTCTCTCAAAATAAATAACAATTGGAGAAAAATTAAAAAAAAAATCTTTGGTGTTGTCTTGCCCATGTTTTGGCCCCGCTCCCCATTACCATGGCGAATTGAAAGTTTTTAAAAGGGTGGTCACTGATGTCATGCAGTTTTGTTCCTTTCCTGGAGAAGCATCACATCAGGCACACTGTGGGGTGCTCCCCGAGTCTGCAGCAGAGGGTCACGTTTTGGTTTGTGGGGGGATGAGTATATTGTACATCCCACAGATGTGCAAGAAGACTATTGTTAACAGGTGCATTTTCTCCTACATATGTTGAAATCGATGGGCCCCACATCTGTACATGGGGCTCGAGGGCACCAGACGGGAAGATTCATTGACGAGGGGACCATGCTTGGGTTCTCAGGGAGTTCTGAGGTGGAACCAACCCACAGGGGACCATCTTATTCTACAGGTTAATATTTATCAAATAGAAGCACCCAGCTCTATCTGGACCAAAACTAATGGGTCTTGATTATTTTTGCATCTTTCTTGCTATGAGAAAAGGCAATTAGTTTCAACCTGGGAAACACCCCAGGGTGACAATTTTAGGTGCCTTCAACCACCAAGCTCACCTTCCTCCCCATTGTTTCCAAAATGGGGCAGGATTAAGCAGAGTGCTCCCCAGTGGCTCAATGCCAGCCCCTGTGTCCTCCCTGTGGGTTGGATACCGCCTTTGCGCTAAGCAGCAGACCTCCCTGGCTTCGCTCCGATAGTTACACAACATCTGTCAGGGCAGGGGCCCTCCCATGTAAGGATCTTAGCCACAACAGGCCTGGAGATGTGTGGACACGGACATTCGTGGTGTGGGCACAATGATCCGGGATCATGTGTTACATCCATAGCCACTGCTGTTTCCAGACAGAAAGATGATATTGCCCAGTGCTGGTAAAGCTTCAAAGGCACGATTGGATGTAAATTTCCTCGAAACATCCATATCCTCTGAATGATAGCACCACTAATGTTGCCTTAAAAAAAAAAAAGAGGTTCTGAATGCAATGTTCCCAGATTAAAATATAGTATCTATCTTTCTTCACAGGATAGTTTATCTCAAAAAAAAAAAAAAACTCCAAGCTACATTTTGGGAAGCAGACTCAATGGCAGGCCACAAAATGTATCTCTTAGGAGAAAGACAATGAAAATACAAATAGAAGTTGTCGCCATCAGCACAGAGGAGGAGGGCTTCACAGAAGTGCGGCCGTCAGCAGCTTTGAAGTCTGGGCTCCTCCAGGCACCCTGGATGGCTCTCGCACTGCGTGGCTGCACTTGGCAGACAGAACTGCACCCCAAGAAACATGCCTTGACTCTCCACTACACTCACCTCCCGCCAGGCACTTTGCCGAGGGCCTCATTGCCCATACCTAACGCAGAAATGACCGGCAGCGTGAAGCGCGCGGGATCGAGAATAGAAACGGCGACGCTGCCTTAAGTGGAGGCACAAAGCAGCCGGAGACCACTGTGTCTCTGTCTCTGCTGTGCGGTCTGCAGATCTTTGTGAGGAATGATGCTTTTAATCTTCAAAGCCTCTATGGCATGCACACCACGACTGTCCCCATTCTGCATGTAAGAAGCTGAAGCACAGGAAGGTTGAGAAACTTGTCTGAGGTCACACAGTGGGAGACAGAAACAGGGTTGAGATATTGGGCCAGTGCTCTTCTCACTCTGCTAGAATGTCTGGCAGACCCGCACAAGGGTATGAGTGCACCCCCAACACACACACACACACACACACACACACACACACACAAGGCAACAATTTGCATCTCCAAGGCCCAGGTCTGGTAACATCTCTCTCCCTGTGGTCTCTAATCAATCCCTGAATCTTCTTTTAAACAGTGTTGCCAAAGCCAGTGGGGATCACCTGACACTGCTCTAAGAATCTGATGAAAAAATTAAGGATCCTTTCCCCCCAAAATGCACACACCAGCTGGCTTGGAATCCTATATCCAGGACTACACGGACCCCGTAATGCTGAGCTGTGAGGCCCCAGCTAAGAACTTCTACCCTAAAGGACGCCCTTGTCCGACCTCTCTGGTAAAGGCGTGAAGCCTTTATTGGTTTGATTTAGCTTGCCTTGTGCCAGTTCATCTTAAATGACCCCGAGATCCACCATGGCGAAATTCTATTGATTGCTATTAGATTTGTTCTGTTTTCATCCTGATTCATATTCAAAACTGAATTAAGTTCTGTGGAAAAACACCCATCAAATGCTTCTCAAGGAGTTGAAAGCCATTACTATGGCCCTGAGATTCCATCCTACTATTTTTCTCCACTCCCCCCACGCCAGCCCACTCAGCTGGAGAAGGGAACATTAACTAATTGGATAATCAGCATGCAAAAGAAGGAGACCAGGATTCAAGCAGCCAGCAGGGCTGAGTCTGCACTGGACCCAGGCCTGGGGCGGGACTCCGGTGACCTCACATCTCCCAGAATCTGAGGGAGCAGGGAGACCACTCCACGTCTCCACCTATGGCTTAAATTGCCAACTTGAGAAATTGCACTCCTCATTGCGTTACATCCAGATGAGACGTCTGATGTGCTCACAAGCCCTGAAGGTGAACGCACGCCCCATGCTGCGTGCCTTCCAGAGAGAATAAAGGAGATGACTGCCCGCGGCGGCGGGAGGAAGTGGGTGCAAGCCTGACTCACCCCTGATGCACCGCCAACCACTCTGGGAGCAAATTCCTGCTTGGCTTCTGTTCAGGAGCTGAGCTGCTCTCTCCCTCTTTTTAATCTCTATTTTTTCATCTTTTAATTTATCATCATTGTGTGATCGCTGCCTTGCTGCTAAATTTGTAGTGAGGTGCTGCAGACTTGTGCCCTGTGTCTGAATGGGCTTGGCCCCACACACCCCCCCCGCCCCCCTCCCCCGCCCCCCGCACGTCTGGAGCCCAGAGAGGAGCCTGGCTGTGCATCCCCGAGAGGTCCCGCAGCAGCTCGCGTTCTCTCCCCTGAACAGACACAGTGCATTCACCATCTAAGGATCCGCCTTCCCTATTCTCAAATAAGAAATGAACTGTGGTTGAAATTCAGCTTTGAATCTCTCTGGTTCGAGTCAGCTGAGCCACTTCAAAAGGCTGTGAGTGCAAAGGAGGTGTGCGATTTGGGGGAAGCTTTGCAACCTTTCAGACTTTGAACTGAAACACTTCTCCAGCAGGCCTCATTAGCCCCCCTCTCCCCACGCCACCAGCCAAGGCACCCCTTAGCCACAGGGGAGCAGGGAACAGGAGGACTGGGGGAAGGTCCCCAGTCCCTAAAGCAACACCCCTTTAAGATTCCTAATGAGGACACCCTTGGGGCTCAGGCTGAGGCTGTGAGAAGGAGCCTGGCTTCCTAAAGGGGGAGCATGTGCCGGCGAGGCGCCACGGTGTGGAAGTCCCCGGAGACAGGCACCTCCCTGGGAAGGCAGGGCATCATCCATGTCCCAGGTGTAGAAGGGGCATCAGGCCACAGCCAGAGGGGGCCGTGCCTCCCTAGCCTACGGTCTCCCTCTGTCCTCTGCCACCAGCAGGCCACAAGCTGTGCCTCTACACCCACCCAGCCTCAACCCTGCAGAGGGACAGAGGAATGTGACCCAAGTCTGAAACTTTACATGAAGAGACCAAACATGCTAAACTAAATTCAGTAAGTCCTTGGTGTGTGAGCGTAATTCGTTCCAGAAACACACTTGGAATCCACAGCACTCATAGATCAAGGTGAATTTCAAGAACCATTGGCTCAGTTGTGATCATGGAACGTTCAGTGCCACCTACGACTCGTATGGCAAGACATCGCTCGTTTATCAAGCTAAAATTTATGACAAGTGTTTGCTCTTCTTGCAGAAGACTCACAGCACAAGTTACTTGCAATCCAAGGTTTTACCAGATGTAAATTATTTCTTCAGACTGAGCTCACTGGGTTGGGCTAAAGGTTCCCCCCACTTGCTACATGGCAAATGGGGGACCCCCGAGGACACTGGAGCAGCCGCTTGCAAAAACAGAGCAACCACATGGTGTGTGCACATCTGAGTGAGGTGTGAGACAGTCTGAGACCGTTGGGTGACCACACACCGACCAGGAGCAGGGCCAGCGGGGACTCCCTCACTGGGAGGGCACAGGCAGGTGGGCATCTGTCCTGGCATGCATGGCTAGGCTCCTGTCCCTGGTAACAATGGAGACAGGGGGCATGGGAGGGGTTGTAGGGTACTTCTCCCCTCTGCCTACTGGGACTTGAGCTTTCTTGGTGCACAATGTACTCTCCCAACTGGAATAGAAAAAGGGAAGAAAGAAACTCATTAAAATCTACATGTGTAGGAGGAATATGTTCATCTTGGCTTTTAGGTTATAGTTAAATTGTAGTAACTTGTAGTAATGTGTGTCCCTCCAGAGTTCCTAGATTGGAGCCCTAATCCCAAATGTCACTGTGTTTGAAGGTAGAGCCTTCAAGGAGGTAATCAAGGTTAGATGAGGTCACGAGGGTGGGGTTCTAATCCAACAAGACTGTGCCAGGAGCACAGGCACCAAGCTCAGAGCATGGGCTCTGGGAGGACACTGGGAGCTGATGGGAAGCCACAAGCTAGGAAGGGACTTTCACGGAGACCTACTCTGCAGGCACCTTGACCTTGGACTTCCAGCCTCCAAAACCTTGAGACACAGATTCCCTTTGTCTGAGTGTCCCATCTGTGGTATTTGGTTCTGGCATTCAGAACCGAGACAACGGGCTTTCCTGAAACTTTCTTCTACTCTGTTCTCAAACGAGTTAGGAGCTTCCTTTGGTGCTTGGTATTCGCCATCACCCTGAAGGAGCACCCCACCTCAAGGTGGAGCCCCCAAGTGCATTTGTTAGTTTTGCGGCAGAAACGCCACCTGCTCTAGACGGAAGAGAGGCAGGGGACAGAACAGGAAGACAGAATGGTGGCCCCAGAGGCTGGGGGTTCTGCATTTTGACTGCAAATGAGCAGTCGATGAGCTTGCTAAGTACATGCACATAACAGCCAATCAGCACCAAACCTTTCTGGAAGAAATGTCTACACCCTTCTGCAGAGTGGAGGGGCTGAATGGGGACTGGGGCTAGGCACTTCCTGCACGTGTAGGCTATAAGTCATGGAAAGAAAGCTACATTTATACACACACACACACACACACACACACACACACACACATATATGTACATGTATATGGATATATATATGTTATACATATATATAGACACACACATATATATACTTATATATGTATATATAATATTACATTTATATATATTTATTATATATTATATATAATATTATATTTATATATTTATTATATGTATAAAATATATTAATAAGAGACCTTAAAACCCCAAACCAACATTTTCGTCTTTTGTATCTGAGCAACCAGGAAGCTGAGTTTGCATGCGGGTGCCCACGTGTGTACGTGCACACGCACACACGCGCGTGCACACACACACACCCCACACACACACATTTTTTAACTTGTTATTGTGAAACAACAAGCCCCACCAGGGCTCCAGGTGGAGGAGGAGGGGTTGCTCGGTCACATTTGTAAGGAAGTGGCTGTCGTTTTCACCGGGCTGTGGTTTCCCCAGACTGTAGGCACTGTGCCCACCCACCCCAGTCTCCAGCTCAGTGCCAGCAGGGAGACTGCAGGGCACCCTCTGATTTCCAACCTGCAAAGGCCAACGCTGGTGAGGGCGAGGAGGAGAAGTTCGGGTCAGACCCTGAGGGAGAAGAAACCCAGGCATCTGGGGGGTAAATGGATCAGGATAAGCTTCACCTCCAAGAGCTTTACACCAAGAGCAGTTATGGGGAATAAGGGAAAAGAGCTTCCCAGGGCTTTCCAGCAGGGCCAAAAGCAGCCATGTGCTAAAGTAAGTTTGTCTCCGGGGGCCAAAGTGCCCGGCTGCTGGGGAGATGGGGAGTGACGCGTGGGGAGCTCAAATGGAAAGAGAGGGCACTTTCTGTTTTCTCACTATCTTTAGTTAGTTTGCAAAGAATGTATCAATACCACCACTTTTCACAGCACAGGTTTGAAGGAGTCAATGTTACTGCTGCATCACACAGCCATGGTTGGGGTCCTGTCTCCTCTGCTTCTGTTCAACTCAGGGCAAGCATCTGGGCCTCTGTGAGCCTGAGTATCAGCTGTCAAACAGGCACAATAATGACACAGCACTGGCCTCCTAGGGCTGCTTTGAAGATGAAAGGGACAGTGTCCATTATGGCCACTATAGCACATGGCCTCATAGGCCGGGAGTGCTACTCGGGTGTTAGCCCTTGGTACTGATGACCTTTGCATGGAGTTTCCTTGTGTCTTATGTTAGCTTTGGCTTCAAGTGTGCTAAACGGTGTCTCTTTGCTCTGGGGAAGTGTTTGGTCTAAAGCCCAGGCAACGAACGAACAGCCCTCTGTCACCTAGGCTGTCAGGGGACATGTCACTGCCTCTCAGAGCCGAATCCTGCCAGCCCTGCCATGCACTTCTCCAGGGTCCCCGGCACACGGGTCTTCTACGAGGCCAGCTGTCGACACACACTGTAGAACATTCACTCAGCACTCAGAAAGGCCTCCTGAGTGGGCTTCTCGGCAAGGGCTCCACTCTGTAAATTCCGGAGCAGATGGAGAGAGCCCTCATCCTTCAGACAAGGGTTGGAGGCCATGGAGGCAAACTCATCTGATGGTGTGACTCAGAGACTCGCTCATCCACAAGCACTCTGGGTGCAGAAGCAGTCTCTTGGCTGCTTCCAGCCCTGGGCCCATCTGCTACTCCCTGGCCAGGTTCCCGACCGTGAGGGTGGAGGTGCCAAGCCAAGGGCAGCAAGCGTCCCCAGCCAACCCAAAGCCCTCTTCCCCCTAACTTTCTCTGTGGTGACCACAATGCGGTAAGCAGGTGCACCTCTCCTTGTGCCTCATCACACGTCTGGACTTCCGGGAAACCCTCTCTTGCAAAGAAGAAAGATTGAGGGCTGGGTCTAGTGGTCACCAAGAGAGCATTCGAGCGCCCACAGCTGTAAAATACTGAGCTCGATTCCAAGAAGTTATCTGTACCTTTGCCAGATGTGAATGGACTGTTGCCTGGACAATCGTTTCCTTTTGTAAGAAGGGGAGAGCCTTCTGGAATCCTGGAATTCAATCTCTACAAGGAGCCTCAGACTTGGAGAAGGTCCAGTCTCTAAGTTGGCAAAAGACATCATTCAGGACCCCGGGCAGTCACAGGGCTTCCTGCAGCAGCGCTGTTTTACATTTTCCATCTGGCGGCCCAGCAAGTAAAGGGATGAAGGGGAAAATTCTGGAGCAGACATCTGAGGCACGTGCACTCTCTCTCTCTCTCTCTCTCTCTCTCTCACAGATATATATATATATATATATATATATATATATATATATATATCTGTATTTTCTCTCTCTTTCTCTCTCACTACCCACCATGTGCCCATGTGACAGGCAAGTGCCTCATGCTCCTGCTGAATTTGAATGGGAGCACGTGTCTAGAGGGCAGGAAGCATAACTCAGCATTAGCTCCAGGGAGGATTGCGTTTTATAAAAATTCCACCTTCCCTGTCTTTCACCAGCTTCTTAGAACGTGCAGGAGAGAGAGGAATCTCCAAGAAGTTTCCAGGGCACAAAGCTATGAGGAGTACATTCACTATGAATTTGTTAATTGCATCAGAGATCAAGGCCAGCAAGACAAACTGCATCAGTGTTAGAATACTCCCAACAGCATCCCCTAGGCTCTGCTGTTTGCTCAACTAGACACAGACGTGGGCTGAATGGTCTGGCCTGACCTTGCTGACTGACCTAGCCCTCTGCTGACACCATCCATCTGTGCTGCTCTGTTGGGAAAAAAGGCTCTCGAACCAGCAGTGGAAAGTTTCTGTGGGTGGTGATGCTTCCACCGGGCGTCCAGAGGTGCTGGTGAGAGACATCCAAGAGCAAAGAGAAGACTTTGTGAGTTCAAGCTGTGGTGATTTGGCGTGACCCAGGATCATTGCACCCCAATCACTCAGTGTCATTTCCTTCCTTCTGGTTAACCTTACCTGGCTCTGATGTGTTTATAAGATGCTCTTTGTTGAGTGTCTGTGGTCTGGTAAGGGAAAGAGGGGACACGGTGTCCCCACAGACAGATGTATGCTTGAACTAGAAGCCTTTTTCTGGCAAAGGTAAACCTCTCCCTGAACAAGGAAATTCGTGAAAGAAAAAAAGGGGGGAGCCAGGATCACTGAGGTTCTAGACCATGCCCCTCCCTGCAAAGGGTGAGCATTGTAAGTCCTTTCTAAGTCCTACCTTGGGGAGGCCTCACCTGCCAGTGGCTCTCCTGTTGTTACCTTTGACAGCTGCATAAGAAGCAAAGGCCCTTGGCCAGGCACTCAGAAGAAGGTCTTTTTAAGACAGTGATCTGGACTTAGGGCTTTTGATCTTACAGCACAGACTTACCTACTCATTCTGGAAAGCTCATCAAATTTTTCAAGGCATACTGGGCCATACTAGAAATTCCTCTGTAGCCAGCACAAGCCATGAGAACACATTTTATAAATCTGTGAATGACCTTACAATGTCTTTCCTTGGAAAGAAGCCGAAAGGATCACTGAAATAAGCGTCCAGGCTTTGTACTGGCCTTGATTTGAAGTAAGACCACTGGGAATTCACACCAAATGAAGCTTCTCTGACTGTTCACAAGCAAGACTTGCTTCTAGATTTAATTTCCAAAGGAAGGAAATGCATCCTGAAGACACACTTGTTAGTGGAGAACATAAGATTATATAGGTGGTGGTCTTGAAACAGTATTCTTCATCCCCTGCCTCCAATGACATGCAAATCTAAAATCAGGTGGATAATAGAACGAAATGGAAGGGGGATGTCATATAAGCCTAGGAATAAAATACAAAGAAATATTAAAAACTAATACTATTTACTGGGGAGGGCAAGCCTTGCTAAATTAAGTCATAAAGTACAGAAAGAAGGAAGGAAAGAAAGACGTGTTTGATTACATGAGATTCTTAAATTTCTCTATATTATGCACATAGTTTGACGGCAACAGATATGGAAATAACCTGAAACATACACAGAAAAATAATTGGTGCCTGAGATAGAAAATTTTCTATAACTCAATAAGAAAAATCCTTTCGACACAATAGAAAAAAAATGGTCTAGGAATGATTCTTCATAAAACCAATCTAACTTGGACTGAAAACTTCAGCTTAAGACCAGGCAAGGTGGCCTCCTGTGCCCTCTTCCAAACCCAACTAAGCCAATGGGGGGGGGGGTATTGAGAAGCCACCCTATTGTGGAAAATGCCTTGGTGACAGTGAGAGTGCAGCACTCTAATTGGAAAGACTCCGTCCCATGAGGGACGCCCCAGGAAACACACACAACTGCTTCAATAATCCTGCAACATCCAGTGTATGTGTCACATTTGGTGTAGACCTCAAGGAACATAGTTATTTCTACCTTGATGTGACTCATTTGGGTTTAAAGACATCATCAGAGAATATCCTGAAGTCTCTGACACCGATGGCCAGTTGAAATGAAAGCGTCAATGGGGCGCCTGGGTGGCTCAGTAAGTTAAGGGGCCGACTTCGGCTCAGGTCATGATCTCGAGGTCCGTGAGTTCGAGCCCCGCGTCGGGCTCTGTGCTGCCAGCTCAGAGCCTGGAGCCTATTTCAGATTCTGTGTCTCCCTCTCTCTGACCCTCCCCCATTCACGCTCTGTCTCTCTCTGTCTCAAAAATAAATAAACATTAAAAAAAATTAAAGAAAAAAAGCGTCAAGAACGACTTCTCCTGCCTGGCCTCCAGAAACACAAAGGGAGGCTCAGCACAGCAAGACCGAATGACTGGATGTTCTCGTTCCGTGAACTGTGGGGAAGAGAAAGTGCTGCTTGACTACGAGAGACACATTCACTGCAACCCGTTCTCTACTTAGTCTCTTCTCCGTCAAGGCATTATCCATTTTGCATGATGGAACTGTCATCAACAGATTCAATAGAACCTATTTTGTGGTCTGCCATATCTATTTTTCAGGGACACAAAACCATTCAGGATTGAGTTTTGATGCCTTGGGCACTATTTCACACCTGGCTCGTTCCCCCCTCCTACCACCCATCCACTATTTCCATCTTTTAGATTCCTGAATGGCAAATCCAAAGCCCCTGCAATACCCAAATCCAGCTGGAAAGTGAAAAATGAACTCTGTTTTCAAAATGTCGAATGGTTTTTGTGTGCCATGTGCTTAAGGCTTGCAGCTATAAAGCTTGGGAAAGAAATAACTTGGACACAACAATGTCTATAGTGTATTCCGACTCTAAAATGTTAGGATCTATCCAACAATAGAAATTGGCTAAATAAAGTATGTTATAACCATAAGATGGAATGCTATTTGGCCATTTAATGTGATGCGGGAGAACATGAAATGACAATAGGAAAATGCTCATGATATAGCAAGAGGGAAAGCAGATTATAACAGCCTATGTACTGCATAATAACAGTTTTGTTAAAAATGCAAATAACAACCATGAGTGTGTGAACACACCCCTATGCCCATGACAAAAAAGCCTGGAAGGATTGGCATTAAAAACTCACTGTGGCTACTTGTTAGTAGTGGGAAAACGGGTATGTTTTATTTTTCCCATAGTGCTTCTGTGTGGCTGAAACCTTACTAGTAAACAAATACTGTTTTTCTAATCAGAAAAAAAAAATAGGCATTTAAAGTATAAAATAGCCATGATGCATAATAAAAAAATAATTTCATTGCTTTGGAGAAACTGGCCATTATAGCTCAGCTTTTTACTGTGGTAAAATACACAAAACATAAAGTTTATCATTTTAACCACTTGAGGGTGTACGATACAGTGGCAGTGAAGTACTTCCACACTCTTGTGCAGCCACCACCACCATGTAGCTCCAGAACATTTTCATCACTCCAAGAGGAAATCCCGTACACATTGAGTTCCCACCCCACTATACACCTGTCCCCTAAAATCTACAAATCTGCTTTCTGTATATGGATTTGCTTATTCTGTATGTTTAATGTAAGTGGGATAACACAACATGTGGCCTCTGTGTCTTTGCTCACTTAACACAAAGTTTTCAAGATTCATCTGTTATAGCATGTATCTGTACGCCATCCCCTTTTATACCAGAATGCTATTCCGTTGTATGGCTATACTACACTTTATTTATCTGTTCATCCCTTGATGGGCATTTGAGTTGTTTCCACCTTTTTGCTACTGTATTTAGTACTGCAACACACATTCGCATAAAAGTTTTTGGTTGAACACCTATTTTCGATTATTTTGGATATATACCTAGGAGTGGAAATGCTGGGTTGTGGCAATTCTAGGTTTAACCTACTGAGGATCATCCAAAGTGTCCTACAGAGTGGCTCCATCACTTGAAATTCTGATCAGCAATGCACAGTGTTCTAATTTCTCCACATTGTCACAAACACTTATTTCCTGTTGATTATGATTATGATTCTAGATATCCTAGTGGGTGTGAAGTGGCATTATCTCATTGTGGTTTTATCTGCATTCCTCAAATGACTGTTCATGTTGATATCCCATGCATTAATTGGGCTTTTAGTCTTTTTGTTGTTGAATTGTAAGTGTTCTTTATATATACTGGATACTAGACCCTTTTCAGATATGTCATTTGTAAATACTTCCTCATTCTGTGCGTTCTTTTTTTCATTCTGAATAGTGTCCTTTGATGCAGGAAAGAGTTTTGAGATGAACAAGTATAAGTCCTCCAACTTTGTTCTTCTATTTCAAGATAGAGTTGACTATTCTATGTGCCTTGAATTTTTTTACAAATGTATGTCCAGCTTTACTACTTTTACAAAAAGCCATTGAGATTTTGATAGCTATTAAAAGGAATCCATAGATTGTTTGGGGGAGTCCTACAATCTCAACACTATTGTCTTCTATCACATGAACACAGGGTGTCTTTATATTTAGCTGCCTTCATTTTTTCAGCAATATTTTGTAGTTTTCATTGTACAAGACTTGTACCTCCTCAAATTATTCCTAAGTACCTAATTCTTTTTGATACTGTTGTAAATGGAATTGATTTCTTAATTTCTGTTTCAGACAGTTCATTACAGAAATACAACCGATTATATCCTCTATAAATAGAGACAACTTTCCTTTTTCCTTTCCAATGTTGGTGTCTTTTTATTTCTTTTTCTTGCCTAATTGCTCTGGCTAGGACTTCGCGTACAATGCTGAAAAGATGGTGAAAGTGTGAATTCTTGTTTCATTCAGGTGTGATATTAGCTGTGGATTTTACATAAATGGTGTTCATTACATCGGGGAAGTTCCCTTTATTCCTTGTTTAGTTTAGTTTTTGTTTGTTTTTACCTTGAAAGGACACTAGGTTTTACCAGATGCTTGTTTTTTTTTTTTTTAATCTGCATTTATTGAAATGATTATGTGATTTATTTTCTTTCTTCATTCTATCAATGTGAGGTATTACACTGATTAGTTTTGGTATGTTGAACTACTCTTGCATTCTTGGAGTGAATCTCACTTGCTCATGGTACATATTGCTACTATTGCTACTTGCTTTGGTTTGCTAATGTATTGTTTAGGATTTTTGTGTTTTATTCATGGGCACATTAGTTATTATTATTTTTTTTATGTCTTTCGCTGACTTTGGTATCAGGGTAATGCTGGCCCTATAGAATAAGTTAGGAAGTCTTCCTTTCTCTTCCATGTTTTGGAAGAGGTTGAGAAAGATTGGTACTGATTGCTTAGAGGTCTGTTAGAGTTCATTGGTAGTCACGTGGTCCTGGGCATTTTTTGTGTGCTTGTTTGTTTGTAGGTTTTTGGTTAATGATTCAACTAGTTCAGCTTTTAAAAGAACCGTATTAAAACAAAAATTGAAGATTTTCCTTCAAATGACCAATTCAGTCACTTTTAACTTTGGCCCTGATGTGAAGCCCATGTGATTTTGCAATTTGGATGAAGAACTTCTTCTTTTAACCAAAGAAATTGCTTCCAAGTTTATGCATATTCCCATTGGCAACTAGTTCATAAAATCTTGGAAATGTAGGTTTCCTCTGACTTTTCATTGCACATTCAAGCCCTCTTGTATCTGTGGACCCGTTTTAGGGTTAACGGCTTACTTACGACAAAAGAGACAAATAAAATATGAATAGCTTATAATGTCAAAGTATGGAAGGTAAGTGACTAAAAATGTAATTCCAACTTTTAGACGTTAGCAGCTATCAGAAGGCCAAAGTCACACTGTAAACATCACTCCATTCATTCATTTCGGAATATAGTATTTATTCTATGGAATACCATGAGTGCTCCACTTAAATGCCTGTGCTGTTCATAACCCCATGTGAAGATTATATGTCCCTGGTCTCTGGGGTCCTTTCCACCCATCATGTTTCTTACCCACAAGAGCGCTCTTCATGGGGATGATCTATTAAAATGCCTTTCGGCTTTGCTCACGTTTAGTGTTGCTGTTGTTTTGTCATTGCAATTGTTTGGGTGCAGTGATTTTTACCCGTCCATCCCATGTACTTCCTGACTTCAGAAAATTCTTTCTTAGTCGAATTGTTGGGTTCACACTTTTTTTAGTCCAAATAAAACAATTCTGAAAATATATCTTATACCTGTGGCTACAATGGAATTTATGGGAAATTCAGTTTCATTACAGAAGCCGGACTTCCTACAAAACTAACCATTCACCTAGACACCTAGACAGTTGCTCTGAGAGAAGATATGCTTTGCACAAAAACAAGATGCAACTGAAGACACAATTCCCAAATAAGCAAATGAGCTAGTTCATGTGGAGGCTCATGGGTGAAAGAAGAGAGCTCCCAAAAATCTGCTTCCTAGACGTGGGGGTCACGGCCAAACCAAACTTTCCCAGACTCCGTGTATTTCTCTGTAAGATGGATATGATACTAGTTCCTACCATGCTGGATTGTTGCGGGGATTGAGTGAGAGAAACCAGCTAAATCCGTTAGCACTATCTGTGGCAGTAGTGAATAGTCAATACACGCTAACTGGTTAGAAGTAGCATCAGTACAAACAGAATCAAGAACATTAATGTTCTGCATTTTTCCGCGTATCAGATCCTCCGCAAATGTAAGCCAGTTACCGCTAGTGCCTTCGTGCTGAGCTTCTCAGCCAATGTACTCACATTCGTTCAATCATTCATTCATTCATTCATTCATTCATTCATTCATTCATTCAACAAATGTCCAGAAAATAAATGCCTGTCGGTGCTAGCCCAAGTACTGATGAGGGAATAGTACCAGGTCTCTGACCTAACTGTTTACAGCAGGGTTCAGCAAACTTATTCTGCTACTGGCCAGAGAGCAAATATTTTAGGATTTTTGAGCCATACACCTCTGATGGAAGAGGCATTCATTTCAGCCATCGTACTGCAAGAGCAGCCATGTTTCGAAATGAATGGGCATGGCCGTGTGCCAATACAACTTTGTTTACAAAAACAGGCAGTGAGCAGCATTTGGCTTGAAGTAGACGATTTAGAGATTTTCAGTATAGAGTCTAACAAAGGGAATCGTTAAATAAATACAGTCAAGTATGAGAAATACTCCGATGGTCTCAAAGAAGGCCAAAGAAGTCTTCCCAGAAGAAGCAATACTTAATCGAGTACCAAATGGATGCACACAGGACAGTCAGGCAAGGAGGGAGAGAATAACATTGTCGGCAGATGCATGGTGTGTGCAGGGCTGGGAGAAGAAAGAGAAGTCAAGAGACCAAGACGTAGAAACAGAGACGGTTGGACAGGGATGATATCAGAGGAGCACCTCAAACTGAACAGGGCTTGAGTGCTGGGGCTATTGGAATGAAGCTATAGAGGGGTGAGGACCAGGTTGTGAAGGGTTCTGGCACTGGGACTTGTCACCCCTCACCACCTGGCGCACATCTCTGATGAGAGCCGTATAGGGCTGGCATCTCTACATCTGCAGCCATTCCCGGGGCCAGGCACCTTCCTGACAGACCCCAGTAAACAACTGTCTATAATACCCCAACTTCTGAGTATCCTGAACATGCCAGTGAAATCTCAAAAGAGATCAATTAAAAGAAGGGCTAAACATTCAAGGAAGTTGACTTCGTTTTCAACAGAAGAAAACTTTTTGACAGTGAGATAATTGTATGCCATAATCTTTCAGTTTTTCAGGATCATGGACTAAAAAAAAGTTACTTCATGCTCATTCAGGATAAGAAAATAGATTTGCAAGATTAGCATCCTCTACGTTCAGATGCACAATTTCCATGTTCATTATTGGCCAACACAACAGTCTGTTCCCAAGGAAGAGTAATGGTTTGCTTTACTTGACGTTTTGAGCTGTCACATCTGAGGGCCAGGTCCCAGGGGATGCACATTGCCCCATCACTTGGAAACAAACCAGTCTGTCCCCTCAGTCAGTCGGTCACCCCATGAGGCAACTCAGCACTGAGGTGGGCTTACACTACAGTGCCCTTCATCCTTTCCAATGGCTCTGGAAAGTGAGGATGTGGGTGTAGGAACATGAAGAAGACAGAGAATTCAAGAGCAGATAATCACACTTGGCTTGAAAATAGTCCAGTGGTGGTCGGTCCTGCCTCATAATAAGTAAACACTGAGAAAACCAGCATAGACCTCTGCATATAGACCCATATGAGGGGAAATGCGGAAAAATTCTAGCACAGAAAGCTGGCTTTTCTCCCAAACATCAAAATCTGAACATGTTCTCAAATATATACAGTAACCTATTCTCTTCTGTATTCTACTATTACCTTACATTTTAGCCTGAATTTAATTCTTAGTTCAGGATAGCTTATGAACTCAAACATGCTCGTAAACAAATGTTCGAAGGAGAAGGCACAGCAGAGATGGTTTCAGCTCTTAAAATTCTACATATAAAGAGCGATTAGTGCATCGAACCTACCCTAACATTTCATTCTCTTAATGGAATTCATGCTGAATTTTGATAGCAAGAAATAAGAGATTTTATTTTCATGAAAGCCCATTTCTATTGCATGACACTAATAAATGGCTAAATAAACACAGCATCACCAGGAAATAAATCCCAGTTTGAAGTCTGAAAGGGGACTCCTATTTCTTGAATATCCTGAATGTCAACTTTTTGATGGGAAAAATAATACATAGCAGTGACTGTACACATAGGTCTATACTGGGTATCTTGGCCGTGTGTCCCGAGTTTCATTTGTTGAATCCCTATGTTTTCTGTTCCAGAGCGTCTCGTGGCATTTATTATGTTCTCCTAAAACCGCAGCTCATGAAGGCGTTGGAAAGGTCACTGTTTCCTGGTTACGTTTTTTAAAAGAGTTTAAGTTAATATATATGTCCTCCAATGAAAGATGATGTTTCATGTGCATTTGTTTCTGAAATTGAGGCATATCTGTTCCTGTTCTCCGGGAGCCATTGTTCAGTTTGCGAGTGTTTCCTGAAGTTTCCCTGCAGCAGGGTGCTCCCCTGCACATCTGTAATGAGGGCAACTTTGTTCCCACCTTTGTCTGTGGACAGGGACACAGCAGCGAGGCTCAGACAGCACAGGGCTCTCAGGAGACTCTCTTCTGAAGACAATGGTACAAAGACCTTGCCATGGAGAAAGACAGAAGGTCATAAAAATTAGTGGCCTTAACACCCTTAGTTAAAAATATAAAGGAAATCATTTCTCTTCCCTTAAAGTTTTATACTAGTCCGCCTGTTCTAAAAAAAGAACTCTAACACTGAGCTTCGCAGCAACCAGGAAATGTTGCTATTTATTTTATATTTTGGACTTCTGGTAAGATGGCAGTTTTACATACTGGTCATTTCAATTTTAATTGGTGGTGAGATTTTTTTTTTCTCAGCGTGGAGGAAAATGGCCATCTGTCCTCTGGTTTCCCTGAAAAAGGAGCAAGAAAAGGAGGGCTTCATTTCTACAGGCTGGCTTTCTTCCAAAAAGGGAAAGTTCTCCAAAGTTTTGCGCTGCCACATGGGCAAGAGAAGGCAGGGAAGTGCTGGCAGACACAGGGCAGGGGCCTGGCAGGCTCTGCTATCAAGCAGGGGGACCAGCAGGCCCATACTAGGAAGCTGGTAAGAACAGAAATGCCCAGGGGAGCTGAGGGTCAGGGAAGTGTTCAGGAGGTGGGTAAGGGGAGCGGGACTAGGAAATCAAGACCAGGGAACAAGGTGAGGAATCAGGCCAAAGGCTCGGTCACAGAAAGGACACAGGAGAGCTTACAGAGTCTGACCAGGGAGGGGCAGGAGCAGGTGGGAGGCCAGGTGGGGATGCTGAGAGGGCATGAGATTCAGAATCAGATGGGTCAGGGTCAAATGTGCTGCAGGGCATGTTTCAGGAGACTCGTGGAGCCCCTGCCACACATCAGCACAACTCAGACTTCCATGAAGCCTTTCCAGCTTTCCTGATGTTCTTGGTCTCTTGCTCTGAGCTGTGACAGTCCTTCACTCTGCAAAACTTCCCCACAGGCTCACCCATCGCCACCTGTTTTCTTCTTCATTATCCCAAAGCTCTTTGATCCCAAGGTACTACTTTCTTCATGACTTTGTGAGCCCAGGGACTGGTCAGGTGCACGTGCAACTGGATCTTCGGTATGGAAGACAGAGGCAAGAAAGCAACACGGTTCCCTCAGACCAGGACCCAACTCTGTTTTTACACTTTTATTCACTGAAATTGAAAACACACACAGTACCACGTGACGAATTTTCTCAAATTGAATACATTCACATAACCAGTACCCAGATGAAGAAACAGAATGAGATCAGCACCACCCAAAAGCTCCCCTTAGTCCGTCCCCTTATGCTGTCACAAGGGTGACTACTGCCCCAGTTCGGGAAGGCTTTGAGCTGAACCTGCAGACATACCCATAGTGCACTGCTCCCAGAACCACAGCTGAACATCCAGGGGATGCTGGGGCTGAGATGCCGACCAGCGAGGATCAAGGTGAGCATCAGCCCGAAGACCTGAATCAGGCCTCGAGTGGCATCCTTCTTTCATTACGAGGCTCTGGCTCAAAAGGCAGCTATGCGACACCGAGCTTCACAAGTGCAGGGAAGGACAGCGGGGCACTCGGTCTTGCTCAGCGGATCAAGCCAGGGGGCTGGAGAGTGACTTTTTCTTAGGGCTTCCAATTGCTCAAGACACAGCTTACTACAGCTCTTCCTGAGCCAGCAAACACATTCTACCAAGTCTCCTGCCTATGACTGTGAGTAGGTTGTTTCTTGGTGAATTAGCCCCTTGGTGTTCACACTGAACAGAGAAGGAAAATGTTCCTTTTTCTCCCCCCAAGCAAAAGGATGCAGAAAGCATCCTCAAGGGCTTGTGCTTAATATCTTCAAGACAGAGAACAGGTGTACTGCCTTCCAAATGTCAAGGAGCCCTGGACGAGCTGTGGGCCCCCATTGTGCAGCTTTCTTTGGTCCAAGGGATGCTTCAGAAATTCTGAAAACAACACCACATTGCTAACAAACACTCTTGCACTTGGAGAAGGGAGTTTTGTTCTCCAGGTCAGGGCAGCTCGCACCAGCCCCTTTGTCCTTCAGGGAAGGGATAATCATTACCACGGTTCCTACAAGTCGCCGTGTGTGATTATCTCAAGGGCACTTGACAATTTCACCGCCTGTGCGTCCCCAAGGACTTTGTGTGCATGAACACGGGCTCCTGTGTTTCCGCAGCCTGTGGATGTGGTCCATTGGAATCAACTGAACAAAATCAGACCTGTGATAGGGGCCCACGATCTGAGCTAGAGTCAACCAGGTGCCAGGGAGGCGGAGGGCCCTGGTGAGGGAGGTCATGTGCAGAGCCACTTGGGAAGGCTGATTCATTTGGCTCGGTGGGCTCTGGGGAACCATGGCACGTCCAGCCCTCACCTTACCAACAATCCTGCTGTGCCACGAGCGATGTGAGTCTGTAACAGAGCCCAGCAGCTCACCACAACTGTGTTAGGCCCTGGAACATTGTCTCCTTAACCTCCACAACATCCCTACGAGGAAGATACTACTGACCCCATAACATATGGGGAAAGTGAGGCTTTGAGGGATCACACAGCAGGAAAGCGCCTCAGCTGGATCCACACTGGACTCGTCTGCCTCCAGAGCCTGGGCTCTTCACAGCTGTGCTGTCCTTGGGGTGGTAACACCAACGCTGATCCTTGCACCCATGTTGGAAGGACCCACTTTCGTGGACCAGTGTCTGCTCTCAGGCTCCAAGTCACACTCGGCAGTGTCACCACCTGGCCATGTTGCAATGTCACAGGCGGGAACCTTGGGTGGTAGGAAAACGACACAGCTCTTGGGGAGAAGCGTCCTCTGTTGCTCCTGGTGTGTCAGGCTGGTTGGGGACCTGCTTCTCCGATCTCCATTTACTCTTTTCTATTGAGGTGACATTCACATAACTTAAAACCAACCCTGTTAAAGTGTCTAATTCAGCCACATTTAGTACACTCATAGTGCTGTGCAACCACCACTCCTATCCAGTTCTAAAACATTCTCACCCCAAAAGGAACCCTGACCTATTACACAGCCACGCCATTCTCTCCTCACACAGCCCCTGCCAACCACTCATTCTTCTGTCTCTGTGGATTTTCTATCAGTGGAATCACAGAGCATGTGACTTGGGTCTGACTCCTTTCACTCAGTACTACATTTTCAAGGTCCATGCACGTGGTAGCATGTCGATACTGTCTCTTTTATGGCTGAATAATATTCCATTAGATCGTGCCTCTTAAAAGCGAAGTAAGAGGTAATGCGGTCTCAAAGAAAGAGCATTGACTCAAGAATCTGTGAAACTTTCATTCTTCTCATGGGATTATGATTATCCTTCTGCATCAGACAGACCGACCTGGGTGCACATGTCACCTCCTCCGCCATGTGGCCTTACTTGAGACACCTAATTACTCTGAGCACCAGCATCCCTGCCCATTGGATAAGCGTAAGTGACCGTCCCTAACTCACAGAGCTACAGTAGTAGCAAAAGAGGAAAACACATATCCAAAGATTGTCAAATTGCTTAACGTGCCATCACGGTACCTAAGATGATACCTAGTTTCTCCACTTATTGGTGGGAAAACTGCCCCACTTACATATATAAGTTGGGAACTCACCTGTACACGGCAGATGTGTGCCTGAGTTGCCCATGTAAATTAAAAGAATCAAATCCCCTATTCACTAAGCAAAGGGATTCTTTTTTTTTTAATGTGTATTTATTTTTGAGAGAGAGAGAGAGAGAGCATGAGCATGGCGGGGGCAGAGAGAGGGGGAGACACAGAATCTGAAGCAGGCTCCAGGCTCCGAGCTGTCAGCACAGAGCCCGACATGGGGCTTGAACTCACAAAATGCAAGATTGTGACCTGAGCCGAAGTTGGTGTTTAACCGACGGCGCCACCTAGGTGCCCCAAAGCAAAGGAATTCTTAGGTGGACAAAAACTATTACTGAAGAAAATCTGCTCTAAGTTCCGAGGGTGGGTTAGCCACCTTTTAAATGAACGTTTTCATCCCAGAATCCAGCGCAGTTCTTGGCTCAGAATAGGCACCCAGCATAAGTGTTTGTGTAGGCATCGGCAAAGAAGGAAGAGGTCTTACACCGGACATATTTCGAGGAACGTTCTCCAAAACCCCTGGTTCTCAGACAAATGGTAACTGGCAGTCAAGTTACAGGCATAAGTATCCTTGTAGTCAATAAAAGAACAACCCCTCTGAGGGTGGGCAGTACTGTGGCTTCTGGCTGCAAAGTCATCATCTCTGAGGAGCAGTGCTGATAATGGGTAGGCAATGGATGGCTCAAATCACAAACTCAGACATGGTGAATGAGGGCTGAGCAGCGTTTACAATGAGGTGAGCCCAGCCATGGGGCTCACTTGGGCACAGTCCATCCATGTTCTCTCTTCTGTCACTGGAATACTTAAAAAAAAGAAAACAAAAAACAAAAAAAGAAACAAACAAAAAAACAATAACAAAACCAAAACCCTGCCAAACTTAGTTATTGCTCACGCATGAAGGATCCAGAGCTGAGACAGTCTCAATTAGAGGTGACTTTCAAAGAGCCCTTGGGTTCAAAACCAAGGATCTACCGGGACACCTTCTGCCACCACCTAACGCTGCAAAACACATTAAAGAATGCTTGAGGCAGTTCTGGAAGATAAGTGGCCTGTATTTCATTCACTCATAGAGCAATCTGATCTGCGGAATTTACACCAGTGATAATCCATGCACAACGTCACGTTCCCTCCAATCCCAGCACCGTAATCCCAGCAAGCAGCGACTGGGTCCCCTTATGGCAGAGTTCAGGCACATAATAAAGGGAAACAGGAATAAGGAAAAGTATCAGTAACTGAAAAGTAAGGAACAGTGTACCTGGAGGTGCAAAACACACAAAGTACAACAGGAAAGAAGACTTTCTGCAAGCCTACTGCAACAGGAGATGGGTCAGAACTCATCGGAGTGCTGAGGGCAAGAAGTGGAGGGGCTGTTAGCGCTAGGGGCTGATGGGAAGTCCTGGGGGATCGGTGAGGGCTTGTTGATGGACGGGAGGTGTCTGGCATGCGGAGTCCTTCCTGAGTTTACGCATGTCTTCTTGTGTGACTGGGCATCTGTGTTTGACACCTAGAGCCCATCAGCGTCAGGTCCCCACTCTCTCCAGAAGATGCCATCGCAAAGGTCCTCCAGCAATTATTTTCCTGGGTTGGAAGGACATCCATCTCCGTGGGGTAGGGAAAGCATTTACAATGATGACCTGTCTGAAGTAAACTCTCTAAGAGAGGTCCAGTGGCTGGCGCCATGAAGAAGCCTGTCCACGGTTCAGTTGAGGTGACCATTACGGCCACGTTGGCCAAGGGCTTCTGAAACCCTGCTCCCGATGCCAGGGCCCTCTCAGAAAAGGGCTTTCTGAGACTTTTCGGCATGGGCAAAAGTGCTGCGGTCTGGAAAGCCCAACAAAATTTCTGAATTTTGAATTAAATTTTTGAAAGCAAAACATCACTTTACCAAACTGTTTACCTCTCTGACGCCCCCCTGAAAGACTGAGTGGAGACCCAGTTTCTTCATTTCCTGAGATTTAAATAATGCTACAACCCCGGGCGAAAGAAAGATGTCCAGATACTGACACCAGTGGACACACGGCATCTCTCAGATATTTCAAAATACTTCTAAAGGCTAGTGAACTATATTGGGCAGAATGAATACATAAGCATCGCCTTTGCGGCTGAGAGCCAGCTCCTGAAAGCCTTCTAGCATCATCAGTATTTAGCATTGATGGTCTTTGGTGGGGCTTTCTGGACAGCAATTACCAATTCTGGAAAGCAAGACACACTGCCCCCTAGCCACAATGCGGACACCACAGCTCTGCGAACAGCCACACGACGGAAATCCTCCAAAGTCACCAGACGGCAGGAGAAGCAGCGAGTGCCGAGGGAAAAAGGCAGGTTTGGGCCAGGCCGCGTGTCTTCTGCTGTTTGGACTTCATGCTGAAGGAGCACCAATGGGGCTAATTCCCCGAGGAGCTGCACGTACCCATTGCCATTTGGCGTGGCCACCTCAGTGTTCTCAAAATCAGGAGATTTTGCATAGAAATCTGGGTTTCCAGGTTCTCGTGGAACAGCACAGGGATCAGAGGGTGTGCACGCCTCGTGGCCTCACGGTCTCTGCACACCTCTGTTTCCCACACCTGGTCTCCTGTGTGCACAGGCTGGATGTTTGCACAATAATCCAGCCCTAACTTGGTGGCATTAAATGACACCAACGATTTATTGCTGTTATTAATTCTCACAGTTCTGGGGATCAGCTGGAACGAGCTGGGTGTTTTTCACTTGGGGTTCGTTAGGCGGCGACGGTCCCACAGTGGCGGGCGGTGGAGAGAAGCTTCCTCACTTACACGTCATGATGGACAGCCATCCTCCGCTGGAATCTCAGCAAGGGCTCTTTGGGGGAAGGTCCGCACTTGTGTTCTGCAAAGCCAGGCTTGCAGGAAAGCAACTTGGTTCTAAGAGTGAGTAACCCGATAGACGGCAGGGATGCTCTATTCACTTTCCTAAACGGGCCTCAGTGTCAACCTTGGCTGTATTCCATTAACGACCAGCAAGGTCCTCGACCACCCACGTGAAAAGGAAAGGGGCGTCAGACCCCTCCACTGACTAATGGGAGAAATGAAGAATTTGGGGCCTTGTCTCGAAACCCCTGTGGTCGTTCCTCAGGTCACAAATTACGTATATTCCTCCCACACGCCTAATCCACGCACTGTCTCCCATACCTGTCGAAAGCTGTTATCATGCATTAGGCTCAAGCTGGAGGCCAGGACCCTGACCTCAAATCAGGTCCGGCTTTGGATGAGGCTGCTCTTGGATCACTCCTCTGGTCCAGCTCTCTTTGCAAAGACCCCTGATCGTGCCCACAGGAGGCACGGGGCCACCACCCCATCTGCGACGTTCCTGTTAATCGGGTGATGTGGTGGGCCATGGAGGTAAGCTGCCCGGTCCTGCTGCCTTCAGTGGTTGTCCCCAGTCCCTGGCTCTGCCCGCGGGCTCCCAGTGCAGACCTCCCAATTGTCCCTCCCTGGCATGAATATATAGCTCACATCCACAGCAGCTGGTTTCTCTGTTTGCTTCCTGAGCCAACATGTTTGGGATTCAAAACCTTCTTTTCTTTTTTTTTTCACTCTGTCTTTTCCCATTAGTCCTCGTGGGCAGCATTTCTGTGCACAGAATGCTCTTCAATACCCTGCACATCTTTTGTGAAACTTATTGGAGTTCATGCCATTTGACAGAAGCCATGCCTGGAAATCTGAGCTGAGGCGGCCTGGTTACGATGCCCTGGGGGTGGCTGGGGACATGACAGTCCAAAAGGGAGGGCCTGGGAGGCAGTGGTCTGTGCAAAGGGTCTTTAATCTTTCTGCGTCCCCAAGGAAATTTTAAAGTCAGATCCATAGCTGTTTCTTTACACCATGATTTTGAACAACAGACTCCCGGGTTTGGTTCCCTGGAAGCTATAGCTTGAGTTGAGATTTGTGGGCTCTCTGAGAGGGCTGGGATGAGAAAGTACTGAATCTGGGACCCACCGTGTCCTGATTCCTCTCCATCTGATAAATTATTTTAAAAGCTCATCTCTTCCTTCGCTCCTCTGACTACAGTCATCTGGAAAAAAAAAAAATGAGGGTTCCTGTGAACACACGGCCTGAAAACTCACTTGGTAAAAAACTGCACTTACCATTTTCTGTTTTCTATGAGCAACGATGCTGGCCACGCTTTCTGGAACAACATAGTAAGGGCCTTCTGCCTGCTTCCAATCTCCCTTTACGCCCCCCTGACAGTCTCCTCTAGGCTCTCTGCCTCCCTCGTGCCACACCAGGCTGTTTTATTGAAATACATACTGTACCTTATTTTCAAGGGGTGCACTCTGTTGGTTTAATGCAGGATATATTATGAAATGATCACCACAGTCAAGGTGGTTAAAAACCCCAACATCTCACGATTAGGATCACGTGTGTGAGGCGAGGACACTTAAGACCTAGTCTCTTAGCAAATTTCAAGTGTACAGTATAGTACCGTTAACTGTAATCACTATGTTGTTCATTAGATTCCTAGAATTTAAGCATCGTTTTCTTTAATGTTTTTTTTAATTTATTTTTGAGATAGAGAGAGAGAGAGAGACAGAGTGCAAGTGGGAGGAGGGGCAGAGAGAGAGAGGCACAGAATTTGAAGCAGGTTCATACAAGGAAGGTAACTGTGGTGAAGAGGAAGGTACTTCAGTGTAGAAACAATGACATGGTCCCTGGGTGGCTCACTTGGTTAAGTGTCAGACTTCAGCTCAGGTCATGATCTCAGTTTTGAGTTTGACAGGCTTTGTGCTGACAGCTCAGAGCCTGGAGCCTGCTTTGGTTTCTCTCTCTCTCTCTCTCTCTCTCTCTCTCTCTGTCTGTCTCTCTCTCTCTGTAAATACTTAATAAACATTAAAAATGAAGCAATGACACTTTTTGCCACATTCATTATTACGATGTTACAAAGAAACCTTCTCTCTGTCTTAGAAGAACCAGTTGGCTGATTTATTAAGGGGGAACATATGCTTTCAAAGTTAAAGGTTCCGTATTCAGAAGATTACAGGGGAAGGAAGAAAGAAAACTCACATCAAAATGGGCAAGAGAATTGGGTCTCCTTGACCAGACTATGGATTTCATGAAAACAGGGTCAACATGTGACACATGTGTGGGTGGCAAAGTAGATGTCACAGAAGAAAAAAAATCAGTGACCCAGAAGACACAGTGATACCAGCTCTGAAGAATGAAACACAGGGACTAAAAACATTCAAAACATAAAATGAAGTATTTAGCTACCTAATAATTTTAAGAGTCTAGAATAAGAAGCAGTTCGAAGAGAAACCTATTTGAAGAAATGATGGTGAAAAATTGCTAAATTGGATGAAAACTATAAACTCCCAGATGGAAGAATCTCAATGGCCCTGAAGCACAAGAAACATGAAAACCACACAAAGGTACAGCATAACTAATTTCTTCAAAACCAGTGATGGAGAGAAAAATCTTAAAAGCAATCAGAGATTCTAGACTAAAAATAGCTCAGAGGTTCATCATCTAAGTTGTAGTTAACAAAGAGCACAGGTTCAGAGATGGGGATGTTATCTAGGAATGAAAAAGAGAAAACTTCAGATAAATGTACAGATTGTGGTAGAATCTTTAAAAACACACCCAGTTGAAGGGACACCTGGGTGGCTCAGTTGGTTGAGCACCCGACTTCAGCTCAGGTCATGATCTCATCATTTGGGAATTCAAGCCCCGTGTCAGGCTCTGTGCCGACAGCTCAGAACCTGAAGACTGCTTCCAATTCTGTGTCTCCCTCTCTGTCTTCCCAACCCCTGCTCACGCTCTGTCTCTGTCTCTCTCATAAATAAATAAACATTTAAAAACTTAAAAAATAAATAAATAAAAACATACTAAGTTGAGAAAAAGACACAAGATATTTTCAAAAGCAAAAAAAAAAAAAAAAAAAAAAGCATTCAGGGAACAAAGAAACATTCCATAAACAGGAACAAAGGTAAGTCTAAAGACCCCAGGGAAGAAGACGGCAGAGAGCATTTCCACTGAGGGAAAACAAATACAAGCCTGTCCACTTAGGATACTAATCAGAACAAACGTATATTTCAAAAGTGAAGCTGGAATAAGGACACTTTATGTGTAAAAGGAAGGCTGAAAGGATTCGTGATGAGCAGACCTGGTACACGAAATAGTAAAGGAAGTTCTTCGGGAAAGAGGGAAATGATAATAGATGGAAACAGGGATTTACGTGAAAACTAATGAAGACCACAAGTGGGGAATAAGTGAGAAAATATATATTTACTCATTATTCAAGTCTCTTTAAGAGACTTTTAGCTCCTTAGAGAAGAATAACAACACTGAGGCGTGGTGTTTGTAACACATGCGGAGTAAAATACACAGCAACAATAGCACAGAATCTGAAACTCGACCTGAGTCACATCACTTACACAGAAATGAATAAAAATGAATCGTGGGTAAAAAATATAAAGCACAAAACTAAAACTTGAAGAACTATAGTAGGGGACAAACACCTGGGGATTTAGGGTTAAGCAAAGATCTGGACACCAGTATAATTTGGTGGACTTCATCCAAATTAACCACTTTGCTCTTCAAAAGGCCCTGTCAAGAAAACAAAATGACAAAGTAGAGACTGGGACACATATTTTCAAATTATTTTTCCAACAAAAGCCTTATTTTAAACTATATACAGAATCTGTGAAAATCCAATTGGATTTAAAAAATCCAATTAAAAGCTGAGCAAAAGATAGGAACAGACATCTCACTAAATAGGATACAAAGATGTCATATCAGCCCATGAAACAATGTTCAACCTCTTTTCCACTAGGGAAATGGAAATTAAAAGCATACTGAAATTCACACCATCAACACAACAGAAATTTTAAAAATAGTGAGTACACCAAAAGCTAGTAAAGATTTGGAGAAACTGAATTGTTCCTACATTGCTGGTGGGAATTTAAAATGGTGGAGTTACTCTGGAAAATAATTAGAAAGTTTCTTTTAAAATTAGTGATGGAATTATCAAAGATAGAACAACAATACTCCCAGGAAATAATTCTAAACTTATGTTCATGTAGATACTTATAGACACAATTCATAGCTTTATTAGCAACAGTCAAAAATGGGAAGTTACCTAAATATCCTTCAGTGGGTTAATTGTTAAACTAACTGTGGTATATCCATACCATGGAATATTACTGGGAAATAAAAAAAGGAATACTAGCAACTCCTTGGGATGAATCTCAAGGGATTTACTCTGAGTGCAATAAAGCTCATCTCAAAATAGTTACATACTGTATGATTCCATTTATATAACAGTCTCAAAATAACAAAATTATAGAAATAGAGAACACATCGGTGGTTTCCAGGGTTAAGTTAAGCAGGTGGAGGTAGAAAAAGAAAAGTGCCTGTAGCAACATCAGGGCAACATGAGGGATCCCTGTGGATGTAAATGTTCTGTACCTTGGTTATACCAATGTCAATATCTTGGTGGTTATATTGAAGTATATTTTTGCAAAGTGTTGCCTTTGGTGGAAACTCAGTAAAGGGTACACAGGACTTCTCTGTATTATTTCTGACAACTGGGTTATTTCTTACGATCTCAAATGTACATGTATCTCAAATACAGTTTTTAATTTAAAAAGATATATTGGGCTTTATCAGAATTAAGAACATTGCTTTCATAAGACCACTATTAGGAAAATAAAATGTAAGCCAAGCCACAGAGTAGGAGGAAGGATTTCCAAAACTTTTACCTGACAAATTATTTGTTTCCAGAATATGTAAAGAATACTTACAATTCAATAATAACAAGATTAAACAAGCAATAAAGGACACAAACAGGTAATTCACCAAAGAACATGTATATGGTTAAAGACACAGCTAAAAGAACATTCAACAGTATTGATCACTAGAGATAGTGAAAATTAAAACCACAACGAGATACCAGTGCACAACTAACATAACAGCACCAAACAGAAAGACTGAGAATTTCGAATTTTGTAGAGTGTTGGAATACATGAAATTCTTAAATGTTGCCAGTGGAATGGAAAGCATGTCAGCTATGTTAGAAAATTCCTTGTGAATTTAGTATAAACATGCATTCAATCAATGACCCAACAATTCCATTTCTAGGTTTTTAAGAAAAATGAAACTGTGTGTCCACATAAAGAGTTCTACATATATGCTTTATTCCTTAGAGTCAAAACTGTTAAGCAACCCAAATAGATGAATAAATTGTGGTTTATGTACACAATGAAAAACTACTCAGCAATAGGAAACTATTGACACGTGCAACACAGGAAGAATTCAAATGCATATCATTAAGTAAAAGAATCTAATTTCAAAATGCTATATAGTGAATTATTCCATTTATATAATTTTTAAATATATACATTTCAAAAGAATTAAATCATACAGTGTAGGTTCTCTAACCACACTGGAATTAGGTGAGAAATTAATGTCAATCATGGATAAAGATGTGGTTTATATACACAAAGAGATATGACTTGGCAATGAGAAAGAATGAAATCCTGCCATTTGCAGCCACGTGGATGGAACTGGAGGGTATGATGCTGAGTGAAATAAGTCAGTCACAGAAAGCAGCATATGTTTTCAGTCATGTGAGGGAATTGAGAAACTTAACAGAAAACCATGGGGGAGGGAAGGGGAAAAATAATTTCAAACAGAGGGAGGCAAACCATAAGAGACTCTTAAATAGAGAGAACAAACTGAGGGTTGCTGGGGACTGGGGGAGAAAGGGAGAAATGGGTGATGGGCATTGAGGAGGGCACTTGTTGGGATGAGCACTGGATGTTGTACGTAAGCAACGAATCATGGGAATCTACTCCCGAAGCCAAGAGCACACTGTATATACACTGTATGCTAGCCTAATTGACAATAAATTATATTTAAAACAGAAATTAATGTCAATCAATAACCTGATAAAAACTCTAAAATCTTATAAATTGGAGAACACACTTTGAAACAAGCCAGAGACCAAGGAATAAATCACAAGTGAAACACAGTATTTTGAATGATATATCACTCTACACCCACTAGGATGGCTAAAAGGAAGAAGACAACATCACAAGCTTGGGCAAGGATATGGCAAAATTGGAACGATCAGACTTTGCTATGTGATTGTAAAATGGAACCGCTGCCATTTTGGAAACCTTTTGACATTTTTCTCAAAATGTTACACATAGAGTTCCTAATGACACAAGCAATTAATTGCACTCCAAAGTATGTCTAAGAAAACTGAAAACATATTTCCACACAAAAACTTGTACACAAATTTTCCTAGAAGCATTACTCATGATCGCCAAAAAGTGGAAACAATCTGAGATGTCCATCAACATATCAGAAGATAAAGTGTGATTTCCATACAGTGGAACATAAAAAGAACTGAAGGGCTAATGAAGGAATGCAGGGCTACATCAACATGGATGGACCCTGAAAAAATTATGTAAAAGAAAATGCCACATTTTCTATGACTATCATATGAAATGTCCAGAATAAGAAAATCCACAGAAACAGAAAGATGATTGATTAGTGGTTGCCAAGTGTTGGTGGGAGGGGACCAATGCGGAGTAACTAAGGAAATCAATTGACTTACCTGAGGAAATTATAAGTAGGACAGCAATAATTAGTAAAATAGGAAATAGACAAAAGCAGAAAGAATTTTAACAAATTGAAAAGTTTTTCTTTGGAAAGAGTAATAAAATTGCTAGACCCCCCTAATAATACTGTATTAATTTATTTTAATTTAACTTTTATTTATTTAGTTTTTAATTTTAGAGAGAGAAACAGAGCATGAGTGCAGGAGGGGGGAGAGGAGAGAGGAGAGAGAAAGAAAACCTTAAGCAGGCTCCAGGCTCAGTGTGGAGCTCACTACGGGTCTTGATACCACGACCCTGGGATCATGACCCAAGCCAAAATCAAGACTCGGATGCTCACCGAGTTACCCACCCAAGTGCCCAATACTGTGTTAATTTTAAAAAGAGAGATAGAAAGGAACATAAGTTATTGACATAAGGAATAAAAATATGTACATCCTTACAGACCCTACAGACATTGAAAGGACAAGGGAAGAGTCCAAATATCCATCGATGGATGAATGGATAAAGAAGTGTTATTATATATATATATTTATATTTATATTTAATATATATTATATATATTAATATATTATATATAATATAATATATATAATTATATATAATTATATATATAATTTAATATATAATATATATTAAATATATAATATTTTATATATATATATAAATATATACACACACACACACACACACACACATACACACAATGGAGCATTACTTGACATTCAAAAAGAGTGAAATCTTGCCATCTGCAACTACGTGGATGGAACTGGAGGATATTATGCTAAGTGAAATTAGTCGGAGAAAGACAAAAATCATATGACTTCAATCATATGAGGACTTTAAGAGACAAAAGAGATGAACATAAGGGAAGGGAAACAAAAATAATATAAAAACAGGGAGGGGGACAAAACTGAAGAGATTCATAAATATAGAGAACAAACTGAGGGTTACGGGAGGGGCAGTGGGAGGGGGGATGGGCTAAATAGGTAAGGGGTGCTAAGGAATCTACTCCTGAAATCATTGTTGCACTATATGCTAACCAATTTGGATGTAAATTTAAAAAAAAATAAAAATAAAAAATAAAACACGTCAATAAAATAAATGAATGAATGAATGAATGAATGAATGAGTGAATAAATAAATAAATAAATAAATAAATAAATAAATGGACAAGGAAATGTTTAAATGGTTTTATGTCAATAAATTTGACAACTTAGTTGAAAAAGAAAACACAACCTACCAAAACTGTCACAAGTAGAAACAGAACGTCTGAATAGTCCAGCAGGACAGCAGTGCTACTTTTCCATCCAGAGGACCTGTGATTCCTCCCTTTGAAGGTTTCTACCCAGCAGTGTTGTCAGAGCTGTGCATTTGAATAACCTGGGAAGCTTTCGAAGATACCGAATGTGCGTGTCACCCTTAAAGATTCTGATGCAATTGAGCAGAGTGGGCCCAGACATGGCAATTTTTAAAACATTTCCAAGGTAATTCTCATGTGCAGCCAGGGTTCAGAACTCAAGTGTACAAAATTTCCATCTTCTAAACAGTTGTGGGTCCCGGCCCCGGCTCTGCCACTAATCACCTGTGATACTGACAACCTCCGTTTCCCTGTTCCCTTGGTTACTCTTCTGCATAAAACAAAGGAGGTGGATTCCATCAGTTTACAAAGTTCTTTGTGCAGTGAGACTTGAAAACATCATGCCCAGGGGACCCCATCGTGGAGGGAGCTAAATTAAGAGTGTCTGTGATTGAGCAGAAACAGCCAGGAACAACTGTCCTCCCCCAAACTCCCTGGAGGCACTTCTGCAGAGTTCTGCGACCTTGGGCAAGTCACGGGCTTCGTGCCTCTGATGTGCCCTGTAGCCGGACAGTAAGTCTCCGCCCACCGATGGGGTTGACTTTGTAGAATGCGCAGGCGCCTCCAGCGCTCCCCACACTGCCATCTGCACCTGTCCATAGTGAGACCTTCTGACGCCTCCTTGTAGCTACTTAACTGACGGTCAAAGGGGGTTCCTCTCTTTTACTTCCAGAGGCGCCCACAAGCCATGCTCAGAGGGTGCATTTACTTATTTATTTATTTATTTATTTATTTATTTATTTATTTATTTACGTTTTATTTACTTTTGACACAGGGAGAGACAGAGCCTGAACGGGAGGGTCAGAGAGAGGGAGACACAGAATCCGAAACAGGCTCCAGGTTTTGAGCTGTCAGCACAGAGCCCCACGCGGGCCTCAAACTCACTGACTGCGAGATCATGACCTGAGTTGAAGCCGGACGCTCAACCTTCGGAGCCACCCAGGCGCCCCTCAGAGGGTGCTTTAAAAAAAAAAAAGTTTTTGAGGGGCACCCGGATGGCACAGTCCGTCAGGCATCCGACTTTGGCTCAGGTCATGATCTCCAGGTTCCTGGGTGCGAGCCTTGCGTCCAGCTCTGTGCCAACAGCTCGGAGCCTGGAGCCTGCTTCGGATTCTGTGTCTCCTTCTCTCTCTGTCCCTCCCCCACTTCCTCTCTCTCTCTCTCTCTCTCTCTCTCTCTCTCTCTCTCTCTCTGTCTCTTTCTCTCTCTCAAAAATACATAAACATTAAAAAAAATTAAAAATAGATAAAATAAATTGTTCACTAGAATGCCCTGGAAGAACAAGACGATGAGGTTTCAGGCGAGCGGGGAAATTTGGTTTGGCTCTGGCCAGCAGGGGTCAGGATGAGCTGTTCCACAGGGGCCCAGTGAGGCTCCTGGTAAGTCCTGTGTACTTCTGCTGCGTTCGGAGAACGTGCGGGCTCTTAGTCAGCAGCTCGGTGTCCAGTCATCTGTCATGCGGAACGCTCACAAAAGTGTGCGAAAGACAAGAGAGGCAGGGATGCTCAGCAGCGTCTGCCGCTATGCCCCTCCCATCACCATCACCCACACAGACCGTGACCTTTCCCACCCTCGGCCTCCACTGGTTCTTGGCTGGAGAGCTCTTCTCATTCCTCATCCAGAGAGCATGTGTCACGTCCTCCAGGAAGCCCTCCCTGATATCCCCGACGAGGCCATATCCACAGACACATCTAGCCTACAGACAATAGTGGAAGCATTAATATGCGACTCCCCTTCTGGGTAGACGCTTAGGAAGGATGCTGCCTCTGGCCAAACATAGCCCTGGGGACTTATGGCTTGGGGAGGGATGGTGGTGCCGCCAGCAGGTGGATACAGCCCTACATTAGGGCACAGGGTTTGGTCAGCAAAGTGTGGGCTAGATTTCAATCCCCCTCATTATACCCTCTTTAGAAAACCCTTGGTCAGTACACAGACCACACAACCGTGCAGGTGGCTCCCTTCAGAGCTTCCGTGACTCATTCCCATAGCACGCTTTTTGCGTGTGCTATGAACACGTATTTGCAGCATCTTTGCAGCCAAAGACATGTTTAATTTTGCTCATATTCTATTCCTAGCCTAGTTCTCAATTCTTAGTAAGTGCTCAAAGATGTACACTGGACAACCAGCAGACAAGGAGATTTGGAACACGAGGCATGTGGTAGTTTTGTCTGAAGGAGCCTCTAACTTGTGGAGGCTGAATGATTTTCAAACCCAAAGGACAGGCTGTGTCCCAGAGGGAAGCCTCATAAAGGAGAACCTTTTCCTTCAAATATGGAGACAGGCAAGAATCTACTCCATTTTGCTTCCAAAGCCTGCATAGCTCCTCCTTGTAAAAAATACCAACAGAAAGAGCTTCTGGGGAATCTCCTCACTGAGCGTGCACATGGCTTCACATCAGCCCCAACCATCCCCTCGATCTCTGCCATCGGAGAGGTGACTTTAAATTACCTAAGAAAACTGGACATTCTTACGTTATTACAAGAAAGTAGTGAAAATTTGGAGGGGCTGGCTGGCTTAGTCAGCTAAGCATCTGACTTTGGCTCAGGCCACGATCTTACGGTTTGTGGGTTTGAGCCCCGTTTCAGGCTCTGTGCTGACAGCTCAGAGCCTGGAGCCTGCCTCGGATTACGTGTCTCCCTCCCTCTCTGCCCCTCTCCCACTCGCACTCTGTCTCTGTATCTCTCACAGAAATAAGTAAATAATAACAATTTTTTTAAAGTAGTGGAAATTTAAACAAAAGGATGCGTACCCCCCAGCAGCTTTTCAAACATGCAAACGTCCCTTGTTTTCTTTCACAAAGTGATGGGGCTTGGTGATATTCCTGTATTGGCGTCAATGCTTTTGCCTCATCAATGACAGCTTACTTATTTGTACTTATTCATCTCATTTGACCTGGACTTGCCCAGTCTCCTGTGCATCAGGGGGCATGGTGGTGGCTATTACAACCGTGCTATGATAAACATCGTTGACTGCCCATCTTCGCATACATACGTAAGTATCCCTTTAGGACACATAACTAGAAGTAGAATTTCTGCATCTAACTGTGCAGATACCTTTACATTTGAAGCAACAGTAGGCAAGATCTACGGCTTTAAAGCACTAGCTTGACGCATACAATTATGCCGTGTGTGTCTGTGGGTGTCTGTGCACACATGCTCACGCACCTACCTATTTATACACACATTCTTCTTCCTCCTCCCCATCACAGGGCCTGATGCAGGCACCTGACCCAAGCACACTAACAATAGACACTGCCTCTCAGAAATGGGGATGGTGGCCTCTTTCCCTGGGCTCAGGGGACCCATTTCTGCCTTCCTAAATGGTCGTAGGCAGCATCCTTCTGCCACCTCAATCTCCACGGCCTCAATGTCTTCAAAAGTCACCCTCATTCTTCACAGACATTCTTGATCTTCAGCTCTCCTGCCCACCTTTACTCCACAGGGTTCACGCTCCAAAGGAGAACAATGTCTCTGCGGGAGAAATGCTCTAAGCAGTTCAGGAGGGAGCAGGTGGAGAGGAGAGGGAAGCCCCAGGGGGCGTCCACTTCAGAGAGCAGGAAAGGAGGGACAGGGGTCGGGCCTAGAGGCACAGCCAGGGCAGGGCTGGGCTTCCAGCACAGGGGAAGGCTGAGCTATTCAAGGCAGAGGGAGGACACAGGAAGAGGGTCTCCGACCCACCAGTGCAGGACACATGCAGGCACACCTGGGCACAGCTCCCAGGCCGATTTCGGTCTTCCCTCAGGAAAGAGCTCAACTCCGCTCTCCTGGGAAGGCCCCTTGACTCCCTTGGCTGGAATCTGCGAGCTCTGATTAAACTTTGTGCATTCGTTCACTCATTCACTCATTCACTCCTTCACTCATCCTACCAATGTCCACTGAGCACCTCCTGTTTTCTGGGTGTCGACATCATAGATTGAAAACAGAAGTTTATAAATATGAGGGATTCTTACTCCAGCTGCACCTTCTAGAAGGGAAGGAGGGCAGGGGTGGAGCGGGCAGTGGGAGGAGCCAGGGATTGGGAATCACAAATAACGTGTCCCCCTTTCTCCTTCCTTAGGCACTAAGCAGCACCCACTCACTGCCAGGCATGGTCTGGACACTGAGGACCCGGACGTGAACAAGCAATTTGCCCTTCCCCACCCCGCATGGTGTTCCAGTAGCTGACATGTGCAAAACCAAGAAAGCCTGTGTACCTGCAAGGACAGATACAGCCAAAGGTTAACAGAGCCAGAGAGTGATGGAGTGAGAGGGTCCCACGGAAAATAAAAAGTAGGGAGGGCTTCCATGAGGGGTGCCTTTTGAGGTGAGAACAGAACAACTAGAGAGAAAATAACATCTGGGAAAAACATGCTAGTTAGAGAGAAGAGCCAACACAAAGGCCCTGGGGCAGGAGGAAGCCCCAGGACAAAGTGCTCAAGGAGCTGAGTGGAGGGGAGGAGAGGGCTGGGCAGCAGTGAGACAGGGGAGAGAGCAGAGAGGTAGAGGATGGGGGGGGGGAAGGAGGAGGAGCTGGTAGGGAAGGGGACAACGTGGGCCCTGCAGGCTGGCATAAGAATGTGGTTTTTGCTCTGAGTGTTATCCAGCAGCCGGTGGTTTTAAGCACACAAGTGACGTGGTCCAACCCATTCTGAAGGACACTCAGGCTGCTATGTTGAAATCAGATCACAGGGCAGGTCAAGGATGTACCAAGTTCCTGCCTCCAGGGTGTTCTCAGGCTATGAATGGTGTTGGGTGGTTCCTTACGTCCCCCCTTCCATACAGGGACATCCAACACAGCCCCATTTGTCCCAGGCTCCTGGCCCTCTGCACAGTGTTGGGTGAATCCGGGGTAAGTTTTGCTGAGGGAGTGGGGGAGGAGGGAAGGAAGGAGGTGACAGTTCCGCAGTCAGAAGGGGGCCGAGTCCGTAACATCACATTTATTTCCTAGATTCTGTTTGGATCTACCTCCTGGTTTATCTTGCTTATTTTGCACATGACAAGCTGATAGCCATTTAGCAAACACTCTGCCCTATTTTGGGTGAGACCAGCATATGGCAGCAGGAACAACTGTGCCCAGAACCAGCTCCTGGAAGCCAAGCTCTGGCAAGTCGTGGAGACTCTGTTCCACAAAGAGCCATGTGCTGAGAAACCACAGCTAAGAGCAGATGCAGTCATGGCCCTTTCCGTCAAAGCTCATGACTCCATGGTGGGGGATCGGGGAAATGCAGCTGCTACAAGTCTCTCAGAGCGTCGACCCACGTCCACTGGCCAGACACACCAGTGGTGCAAACATCAGGACAGAGAGCATGTCTTCTGTTAGAGAGTCAAGATTGTGGGGGGTCACTTACTTACCTACTGTTTTTGATATGAGTGTGTCTGGATGGGGGACAGAGGGACAGTCAGTGGGAATTCATCAGGGATTCTAAAGGATCTGAAAAAGTTTTTGACTCTCCATTAATATCTCTATCTCTATCTCTATCTCTATCTCTATCTCTATCTCTATCTCTATCTCTATCTCTATCTCTATCTCTATATCTCTCTATCTCTATCTCTATCTCTATCTCTATCTCTATCTATCTCTATCTCTATCTCTATCTCTATCTCTATCTCTATCTCTATCTCTATCTCTGTCTTTATATCTATCTCTCTCTCTATCATCATCTATCTCTATCTCTATCTCTATCTCTATCTCTATCTCTCTCTCTCTCTCTCTCTATCTCTATCTCTATCTCTCTCTGTCTCTATCTCTATCTATCTGTATTTCTGTCTCTATCTCTATATCTATCTCTCTCTCTATCATCATCTATATCTATCTCTATCTGTATCTCTATCTCTATCTCCATCTATCTATCTCCATCTCCATCTCCATCTCCATCTCCATCTCCATCTCCATCTCTATCTCTATCTCTATCTCTATCTCTATCTCTATCTCTATCTCTATCTCTATCTCTATCTCTATCTATCATCTATCTATATCTATATCTAATATCTATCTATCTCTATCTCTATCTCTATCTCTATCTCTATCTCTATCTCTATCTCTATCTCTATCTCTATCTCTATCTCTATCCATATCCATATCCATATCCATATCCATATCCATATCCATATCCATATCCATATCCATATCCATATCTATATCTATATCTATATCTATATCTATATCTATATCTATATCTATATCTATCTATATCTAATATATATCTATCCATATCTATATCTATATCTATATCTATATCTATATCTATATCTATATCTATATCTATATCTATATCTATATCTATATCTATATCTATCTATTTCTATAATGTATATCTATCTATATCTATCTATCTATAAATATATATCTATCTATATCTATATATCTATATCTGTATCTGTATCTGTATCTGTATCTGTATCTGTATCTGTATCTATCATCTATATCTATATCTATAGATATATACATAACGAACACAGAGCTTGCATAAAAATTCAGAAAGTTCCTGAAGCCCTTGCATGATTCTCTGGAGAAGCACTCAGGCCTTCAGGACACCATCCAAGGCAGAAACCCACAGCAGTCAACAAAATCCATGGTGCGAGATGTGGGAACGCGGTGTTTTCCTGCGGGACCTGGGAGAACTTACATGCCTTTGCTAAACCGATCAGCAAATATCAAGTGTGGCTTTGGCTTTATCGCTGCTTTGGAGGGCTGGCCTCTTTGTTTAATGGAGAAATCCTCCCTCTCCCCACTGGATAGGCTAGAGCACACACCTTACCAGCAGGGTGGAGGTCCCCGGGTGTGGCTGTCTAAATATCAGCTGCTAAGCTGCGGGCAGGTGAGTACTGTGTGCACACTCTGATGGGCAGATTGAATGGTCCTCGGTGTAAATGGTCAGCAAAGGGAGAGTTCACAGCTCAGATCTGCTGGGGCCAACTTTAAAGCATGGGGAGGCTCAATTTCCATACTGCACACCTGGAAAGATGAGAGGATTTATTTCTGATGCACATGAGGATGGAGTCTGGAGAGCACAGAAGGACCAAGAGACAGAACTCTACAAGGAAGTCCCTCCATGTCTGGGCCCTTTGTTCTTGTTAGGACGTCCACAAGAGCCCCTTTGATAACCCTCATGTTAAAAGGTGGGGGTAATTCCTGTCTCCTTAAGCATGGGGTGTACTTAGTGGCTTGCTTGTAATGAACAGAATGTGCTAGAATGTGGATCCTCCTGGAGGTGGCTGTGCGGTGAGGACTGGAGATGCTCAACTATCTGCAATCTCCTCCTTCCTGAGACACAGGCTCAGCAAACATTTACTGTGTACTGACCGTGTTCCAGGGATGCACTCTAGGGACACAGAATCATGTGAGGCGAGGTCCCCATGAGATGGGCAGGGAGACATGAGACAGACGCTGTCACTGGGCTAACCCCTCTGGGTCTACTGGGGTTGCATTAGTCAGTGAAACTCCCCTGCTTGTTCCCCTTTTTCCAGGAGCAACACACAAGGACAGCCCAGAAGCAAACACTGGGCACAAAGGGGACTTGCCCTCAGGAGCTGGGGGACAACTCCGCGTTAGGACCACTTACCAAGTAACAAGTCCCCTGGTTCCTGGTTGGGGAAAGGCCGGTCCTGCCATAGAGAAGGCGGCCAACTCCTAAGGTCCCAATTGGAAAAGACACTCCACTTGGTGGGAAAAGATCCCCACCTGAGCATTTGGGGCAGAACAGCCCCAAGGGGGAACTTTCCAGCATCCACAGACACACAAGCAGAGGCCAGGTGACTGCCTGGCAGAGAAGACTTGATGACATTCTTGCGGGGAAGAGAGAAAACTCTATAGTTGTCCTTTATGGGACATGACGGATCCATGGCCACTGACCTTGAGGAGTGGAGCACTGGAAAAGGTCATGGCAACTGGAGACCTGGAGTTCTTTTGAGCCCCAACATTCTATTGAGATAATGTGGACCTGTGAGTCCACAAGTGGCTGGAGGTGTGCGGGGTGGCTTCGTGCAGAGCTCAGGAAGCCAGAGGAAGGAGGAACACAGGGTCAGTGCGTGGGGACGGGGAGGCAAGGGAGGTGTACTTGGAGCAGGGATGGAGGGCCAGCTGGGGAGGCATGGACTCTGTCTAGGACATGACGTATAGGGATGAGACTGTGCCGCGTGTCCCCAGCACGCCTCTGGAGTGCCCCTGCCTCCCCCAACACGGCACTGCTCTAGGGGATTTTCTCAGCGAGCCCTCCACACACTAGTCCATGTAGCCACTGTACCCAAAGTGCTGAAACCCAAAACCTGGACGTCACGCTTGCAGGCTCTTCCCGCAGCCTCTAAACCCATCAAATGCTGAGTCCAAGGATTCTGACTCCCAGAAGTCTGGGAAATGTGCCTCTTCTCACCGCCCGCCCCCCCCCCCCCCCGATGGCCACCTTCCAATCCAGAGGACCATCACGTCCTCCCCAACGGCACCCAACTTGTGCCTAGCTTCAATCCAGCCCCTGTGAAGCACCCAGGAAGTTTTCAGTCATGGGTTTGGTCATGTCCCTCTGCTGCAGAAACTCCACTGTGCCCTTGCTTGTGGGATCTGAAGAGTGCCATCTGTGGGAGGAAGGGATTAGTGGGGTAGGACAACAAGTCTACATGGAGCTCTCCTCTGATGGAGGAAACCCTGGTCTATCATATCCCGGATGGAGATGCTGGTCAGTGGCGTTGGCCTGTGGCAGCCCAGTAGGGGATTCTGCTCTCGCCAGCCTCACCTCCCACACAGCGGTCTCCTCCCCTGACTCCTCCAGGTCTCCTGGACTATCCCCTTCATGGCCACACACTCAGGCCGGGCCCCCATGAGCTCGCTGCATCAGACCATAGTCACCTGTACCTATAGCACCTGCCCTTCTCCATAGCACTTGGTCCAATTATCATTTTTACATGTATTTGCATGTTTTCCTCAAAATTAATCCTTTCCCTTGCTCTGGACTGTATACATCAGAAAGGTGGGAGCTGGATCCAATTTGCAACTGGATCCCTGGACCCCAAATGGACTGGCCAAGGGTGTGGAACATCACAGAGGGTCTGGGTTGAGCTTTGGAGCCCTGACGTACCCACACACCTGCAGAAAGCTGTGGTTACATGGACGCTGAAGGCATGACAGTCAGGGGAACGGGGTGGGGGTTGGGGGGGCTCAGTCACGAGGTCCCTTCTCTTTCTCTCTCCAGCAGGTGGCCGGCTCAGACCTAGAGGAGAAGGCTGTGTGTCTGGGGCTGGGGGGCAGCCCCCTGAGCTCTGAGGACAAAGTGTGACAGCACAGTCCTTAACCAAATGGTGTGATCTCAGAGGTGTGCACATAAAAGAATCTGAGGGGCGGCCTGCAGCAGTGATCATGACAGGCATCTGGAGGAGGCACCCAGGACCCCAGTGGGGGGAGACACTGATAATCCTTATCTCTAACCTGTGCCTCCTTCAGGCCCAGAGACTTTCCAAAGGCCAATAAACCTTTTACATTCTCACTTCAACTGCAATGTGGGGGCATGTGCTCCTTTTCTTTGGCTTTTCAAAGGGAGAAGGACAAGGCTTAAGATAAGGCTTTGGAAGCTGTGAACTTCCTCCAGGGTTAGCAATGACCAGCAGTATTTACTGAGCACTTACTAGGAGCCCACCCAGGAGTTACTTTCAGCTCCTGTGGCCACACAGGCATTGCTATTTTCCCAAGGAGGAAAGAGAGGGGTAAGAGTTTAAGCTTTCGGGATGCATGCACATCTGGTAGGCGGCAGGACAGAAGTTGGACCTGCCCAGCGGCTCCCACAGAAACTGCAGACATGTGATTGGCCGCTTCCGTGGTACCTGCTGTGCTGTCCACGAGGATTTTGCCATCCAGTGAGGGACACAAGTGAAGAAGGGTCACTGAGCTTTCACACCAGATGATTCTCTGTCCTGGGGGTTGGGGATGGGGCGGGGGGAGACTGTCACCATCCTGGGGACTACAGGGTGGTTATCAGCATCCCTTGTCTTTACCCACTAGATGCAAGGACCACTTCCCCTCCAGTTATGACCATGGAAAGTGTCTCCAGACATTGTCACACATCCCCTGGGGCAGGGGCAGGGGCAGAGTCACACCCCGCTGACAGCCCCTGACACTGGGGACATGTGAGTTTTGCAAAGTAGAGACACACTTGTAGAATGTTGTGCAAAGGAAGTCCCTGCCTTCTCATAATGGTGTGCAACAGCACACATTTTAAGAACCTTGAAACCTGAGCTCTCCACGCCGTCCTGGAAATTGACATGAGGGAACAGGATTTGGGGTAAAGAGGTTTTTCAAAACACATATTAGTTTTCTCTCTCTTCAACCACATTCCTAGTTAAGACTCCACGCCCTAAATAACTCAAGGTGTGCCCTCTGTCTGTTCCTTGGGGCCTCTTCCCATAATATGACTCCCATATTTAGGTGCCCACGTGTATTTCTTATCAATCCTGGGATTATGTATGCACGCAGGTACCTGTGGGCTTAATGTCTGTCTCTTCTCTCAAATGGAAAATCCATTGGGAAGAGCCCTGTGTCAAATCCTTTGTGGCCCAGGGTCAAGCCTTGCACTGATCAGCTCCTCAGTAATAATGTTGAGTAGATCTCTGGGCATTGATTCTTTCAAATTCTTCCCCAAATCATCAGGATAAGTTAGAAATATCCAAGTGTACACACTCACAAGTCACAACATGGTGAGTATTTGCAGAGAAGGGGGTAAGAACCTCACAAATGTAAAACCTGGGTAAATTTAGCTCCAACCTAATGGCGGTGTCATTGATTTTTGTCACACTTCACATCTTCTATTTTAGAAAGAAGAGTCATCAGCTCCTGTAATCAAATGTCTCCCTGTAAACTTACTTATTTGGGGGTACTTTTTGTTTTTGAAATAACACCTGCAGAGCAATCATCAGAACCTTGATTAATTCTGTGCGACACAAGGAGAAAAATGAAATACATCTTTTAAAAAGCTGCAGGGTTTTTGGTGTGAATAATTTTCAGAGCGTATTCTAAGAAGGGAATATTCTGCTAAATAGGAAACAGTACAAATATTAGAAGAGGTGGTGCATGCGCTTGTGTGGGGGGTGCTGTGCGTATATAGTGTGTAAACGTATGTGTTCACAAAAAAGTAGAGAAACTATTGCGGAGAAAAATCAGAAAACTCTCGTTATCTTGCAGAATATGATCAGGTTGACGTCGGTTTAAAAATTCCCCCAATTCAACAATATGGTGGAGGAAAAACAAGAATGCCCAGGCCTTATGTTTAGATATGACAGAGAATTTGAATTTACTTTGTTCCTTCCAGCTTCTTAAGAAATACCCCAAAGCTAGGAATGAAAGTCATAAGGAGACTCTGTGTACAAAAGAAGTGGAGTCTTGAGTGATGGCTCCACCGGGGAAGCCAGACCATCCCCTGCATAACCACTGGTGAAGGGGCCTCCCGGAGAGCCCCCACATGGAGGGAAGACCCCTCTCCCTCAGGAGGCTGCCCGGAGTGGGGGCTGTCAATGATGCCCCAAATGTGTGTGGAGAGCACTCCTGGCAAGGTAGGAGCACTTCACACTACATGCTCCTGCTGGTCACACACACACAGACACACACACACACACACACACACACACACACACACTTTTACTTTGGGTCTATTTTGGCCACTGTAATATTAACAAACTGACAAACTGGGAGAGAAAATCGGAGACTGATTTCTCAGGGTCTCTCTTCCACTGAAGCCCTCCCATCCCATTTCACGATGTGCCAGGGATTTCATCAAAGTTAATGAAGAAGCAGCATGAAGGGCCAGCTGGCTTCCGGACTTGGCTTCCACTCCTACCCAAGGAGCTTCAGCCTCTTGAGATCCGAAGGGAATCCTGTTTGGAGCGTCCAATGGGCTGTAGGGCTGCACAGAGATTCAGCTTAATTAAGCCACATTCAGGTTCAATCACAACACCCCTTCTTTACCCATTTCACACACTTTAGAAAAGAAGCTTCTTTTTTAATGACCAGAGGAAGGCTGCACAGAACCAGGGTATGCCCGAAGCATAGAACCTGCTCCCATCTCAGGTGCGACTAGGAGATTTGGGCAACAATGGGGCAGATTCAACACGAGGAGAGCATGTGGCCACCCTGGTGAGAGGTCATGTGTTTACTTACCTGGAATGAGTTTACACACCAGCCTGAGCAAGCGGTGTGATGCTCACCCCCACTGGGGACTCAAGACTGTTATCCCCTCATCAGGCAGATTCCCAGGGTCTGAGTCTCTTAGGTGGGAACAACGGACACTTTGTTCGTCTGTCCGGTAAGTTAATATTCCACAAAATGAACGTGGGAAATTAGGCCATCTCACGGGTATTTGAGAAACCTGCCATGCCATGGCTCCGCGCTCTTTCCAGTTCATTCTGGGGCTAACTCAGGGTTTCCCTGCCCCGGAGGGAATGCGTCTGTCACAGTGACAGCACCGCTAGCTGTGTCCTCTCACTCTGCAAGCCTCAGGGTGCTCCTGCTACCCACGGACTGTCCCCCTGCCACCCCACATTGCTCACAACATCGTGTTCCCCAACTCACCCTCGGAGTCCATCCAGGATGACAAATGATGCCAGACGTGGGGATGGCTGCTCCCAAGCTACAGGGATTTGAGTTCCTGATGCTCAAGGACTTCTCTTCCTCCTACTCTTCCTTCTTTTTAAGAATCCACATGTAGGTGATACCATGCAGTATCCATCTTTCTTTTTCTGGCTTATTTCACTGATCATAATGTCTCCAGGTTCATCCATGTGGTCACACACGGCAGGATTTCCTTCCCTGTTATGGCTCTGCAAGATTCCATTGTGCATAATGGAATATTACATATGTCATATACAAAGAAATATTATATATCTGGAGATGCCCATTCATTCAACAGACAAAGGTGGTTCCCTATGCATCCCAACCGCTGTGCACACATATTATCACAGAAACAGAGATTGACTGGTGGATACAAGGGACCAGGGTGAGGGCGATGGGGAGAGGCTGGACAAAGGGTGCAGAGGAGTAAGTTCTGGGGTCGACTGCAGTTAACAATTCCATATCCTATACTTGACACTTTTTAACAGAGTAGACCATAAGCATCCCCATAAAGACAATGCTATGTGAGGGAGGTGATGGATGTGTTCGTTCACACAATAGGTTGTGGTGAATGTTTCTCAGGATGGAACACAGTCATGGATGTTAATGTTAAGAAAGGGCTATCCCCTCCCTGGAAGAAACAACCACAATGGGAAAGAAAGTCGTGTCCCCCCTGCCCTTGCTCTCTGTCGCCTACCTCTCTTCTCTCTTCTTCGATGTGAGCCTGGGTGCATGAAGCTCTTCCCGGAGTAGGCACAGGGTGCCTGCTGCTAACTGACTAATCTGAATCAGCTACTCCAGGAGAGGAAAACAGTGGGTCAGCACTCCCAGCGGTGGCACAGGGACCAAGACCCTGTGCAGAGACCCTGCTCCTGAACCTGTCCCTTCCAAGGCTGGATGAGACCCTGATCCAAAAGAAGCAGTGGGCCAGAAATGGCCAACTGTGTGTGCAAACAGCACGAAGATCAGAGCTGGATGCAGGGCTTGAACCCATGAACCGTGAGCCAAAGTCAGATGCTTAACTGACTAAGCCACCCAGGTGCCCCAGGCATTGGCTCATTTTTAAGCACATGACATCAGAGTCCAGAATGCTACTAAAGACAACTGCACAGTGAAAGTTCCAAAACAGAAGAAACTTCTAGAGCCAGGCCTGGTGAGGAGGGCCCTGTTACAGATGAGAAGCCGGAGCGAGCCACTCTTCCTGGTATCTGTGGGCACAGTTCATCTGAACGTTCAGCCAGCAGATGCTCACTGACATGACCCACCGGGCTAGGTCCTCGGCTCTGTGCAGTGGGAGGGACAAAGATGAATGTGACCTAGTGCCAGCCTTAAGATGCCCCCCATCTAACCCGGCAGACACATCCTCAGGGTTCGTGAAACCCTTGCATTAAACTACTCCTTTCTGTGGAGAATGATTTAAATGCTTACTCTATGTGTGGTTGACATCCCTGTCCACTGGCTGTCATCTGAAGAGTTCACCTTTCTAGAAGAGCCCACTGTGAAGAGTAATGTGGGTGGGTTTCATTATTCCTATTATATCCCTCCCCAACTTCCCCTCCACCAACAGAATTGTGTTCTGGACACTGATGCTTGGAGAAGCATGATTTTGACACAGCCTGCCCACCAATGTGCAATCAATCCCCATGTTTCCAAGAGACTGGACACTGGGCCTGGGGTGGAGCTGTGGCAGGGGGCTAACTTGAGATAGTTTATTGTTTTTTTAAAAATATATCGTCGTTAGCTAACATACAGCTTATACAGTGTGCTTTTGTTTTGGGGGATAGATTCCCATGATTCATCGCTTACATACAACACCCAGTGCTTATCCCAACAAGCGCCATCCTCAATGCCCATCACCCATTTCCCCTCTCCCCCGCCCTCCCTTCATACTTCAATATCACCTCTCACCAGTCAGAGTGGCTAAAATGAACAAATCAGGAGACTCTAGATGCTGGAGAGGACGTGAAGAAACGGCAACGCTCCTGCACTGCTGGTGGGAATGCAAACTGGATCACCCACTCTGGAAAACAGTGTGGAGGTTCCTCAAAAAATTAAAAATAGAACCACCCTACGACCTAGAAATAGCACTACTAAGAATTTACCCAAGGGATACAGGAGTGCTGATGCACAGGGGCACATGTACCCCAAAGTTTAGAGCAGCACTTTCAACAACAGCCAAATTATGGGAAGAGCCCGAATGTCCATCAACTGATGAGTGGAAAAAGAAGATGTGGTTTATATATACAATGGAATAATACTACTTGGCAATGATGAAGAAAGAGCTGCTTTAAACAAAGCCTGGTCTTCAGTGTGTGTGAGTGGTTCTCTGGGACAGGAGGTGTGTAAACGTGGCCTCTGGCCAGACTTCAGCCTCGAGGCAATGAACACCCTCTGGGGTTCCCAGAAGCCCACCAGGCTGTCACAAATGGCTACAGAAAATTAAGTGGTTCTAGATCTCCCAGAGGTTCTCCTTGTCTGTACACAAGAGAAATCAATCAAGTGAAGATAATGTTTTTTTTTTTCCCCAGAGATTCATCATTAGTAGAAATATTCCCTACATTTTATCTTTTAACTTAAATAGTTACTTCATGGCCATCAAAGGCTTCTCAAACACTTTTTAGAGATGATTTTGTCTCAGAACGGAATTTCATGCCCCATTATCTTGCAATGATTGTAACTTTTACATGATCAGTATTCACTTTTTTTTTTTTTAATGGGGGCATTGGGGCACAAGCAGCATTGTGAAAACACTAAGTTGTTTGCCTTACAGATGGGTTCAGGGTTGAGTGCTTCTGAAGGTGCACCTATCCTGTTTCCAACACTGGTAATGAGAATATTGTTAATTAAAAGTAGAAATTAAAAATTCAGAATATATTTTACATAATTAGTATTTTAAACTTGTGTGATTTACACACCATTTTAAAGAATGCTTTGCCATACTGTAATTCCCACCATAAATCTCGCCCAAAATATATACATTAAAGTACTCTGAGATTGCTCTAGAATGTGAATTACTAAGTGCTGATGAATAATTTTGAATAATGTGACTGCTTTCACCATTGAGTGGAAAATTAAGATTGTGGTATTGCTCTATTTGGAAATGATTGGTTTGCAAGAGTGAAACTCACAGCTCTTGGCCTCCTCTAAATGATGGTGCTTCTTTCCAGAACTTAGGAGCAGAAACTAAGACTCGCTTGCAGGGTTTATCACGTTAAAATGTTCCTACGGCAAAATAATGTTTCCTTCTAGGTGCCCAGACGACCAGTAAATCTTGGACATACCCAGGGGAAGGCTGAGAGCCCTTGTTACGGAATGTGAGGGTGTGAGGGTGTGAGGGGGCACATCCATGGGTGCCTGCCCACATGAACACCACGACGATTCTCTCTGGTTTGTGATGACAGGAGGTGGGCACTAAAGTGAGGGCATGGCCTTGCATGGCCCAGGGCTCCACTCTGGTCCAGTTGAGTGTTTTCCTGGGACAGAGAGCTTTCCTGGGACCCCAGACTTTCAGTGCTAAAACCAGAGAAGAGTCTGGGCCCAGCAGGGACTACAGGTCACCCTAATGACGATGATGATGTTGGTGCCAAAGACAACAGCACAATGATGGTTTTAATAATACTAGCGACAGCAACTGCTAACACATGCATGGCTCTGGCTATGGGCTGGCCCTGTTCTAACATTCCAGAATGTTAACCACTTCGACCCTCACAACAATCTCATGCAACACATATGACTGTTTCTCACTTTACCAATGAGGACACTGGGGTTCAGGGAAATTAGGTAACTTCTCTAAAGTTACACCTAATAAATAAAGGGGACTTGGTGCAAACTCTGATGGTCTGGGTCTAATGTCCAGGCTCTTGATCACTTTGCTGATATATACATATACATGAATATATATATATATATTTTTGTATTTTTTAATGTTTATTTTTGAGAGAGAGAGAGAGAGAGAGAGAGAGAGAGAGAGAGAGAGAGATAGAATCTAAAGCAGGCTCCAGGCTCTGAGCTGTTAGCACAGAGCCTGACGCAGAGCTCAAATTCACAAGCAGTGAGATCATGACCTGAGTCAAAGTCAGATGCTCAACCAACTGAGTCACCCAGGCACCCCTCCCTTTGTTAATTTTAAACCAGCAAGAACCACCACCAGTTCTCAACTGTTTCATATGAATCGGGTTCTTTGCTGGATATTTGATATACTTTGCATGCTTAATGTTCACAAATGTTGTGTAAGGTGCAAATTTATGTCTCAGCATAGAAAGATGTGCCCAAGGTCACACTCTTGGTGAGCGAGGCCAAGACTGGACCCACATCTCATGGACTCTAACCAGAGGTGATCTGATGTGGCAGGGGCCCCTCCTGATTGCTCTGCCAGCAATCACTCCACATTGCCACACACTCACCGTGCAATGGCACACACAGCTGGTGTCTCTTGAAAATGTTCTTGAAAAAGGAGTAGAGATGAGTAGTTTGGGGGTATATTAACTTTATGATATCTCAAAACTTGATTACATACCTTTTGCTGCCCATGTGACAGAAAGTACGTCTGGAACATATCTGCAGCAATGGCAGCTGTCTAAGAAAACACATTTGTGTGATTGTGTGAGTTGATAATTAAACCGATGCCTTTTTGGAGACCACTATTCTTACTTGAAAAACAAAAAAAAATGACTGAGAGACAAATTGTGGTGTTTCAGACCTAGGTGTATGGAACCGATATCAGAATTAGAATTTGGAACATGTCGGGGCACCTGGGTAGCTCAGCTGGTTAAGGGGCCAACTTCGGCTCAGGTCATGATCTCGTGGTTCATGAGTTCAAGCCCTGCATCAGGCTCTGTGCTGACAGCTTAGAGCCTGGAGCCTGCTTCGGATTCTGTGTCTCCCTCTCTCCGCCCCTCCCCTACTCACATTCTGTTTCTTTCTCTCTCTCAAAAAATAATAAAATTTAAAAAATGAAAAAGAGAAGAATTTGGAAAACTTCCATTTTTCTCCATGAACCTTACAGATTCCCAATACTTAATGATTTTTCTGAATAAGTCAGTGGTGATATTGATGAATATGAGATTTTGATATTGTATAATGGTCTGTGTCCACATTTGGGAGATCTGCCCCAAGACTCACCAGCACTAATGCACACAGTGTCCGACAGACGTCAGCATGTTTAAATATGCCAGGGTACACTTGTGGGTTCATTACAACACCTGAGGTCATCAGTTTGGACACAGTTTGGGAATTGCAAAACCATCCAAATACATAAATGCATACTAGAAGATACGAGCAGCATTAGCAAACACCTTGACTTCATGGATCTTACAGAACACCAACCACACTCAACAACCGCAGAAGGCATGTTCTTTACAA